>NC_072485.1:41563128-41863580 GCF_027574615.1 Eptesicus fuscus | reverse complement strand
GATTCATGAAGTCTCAGTTGATGGCTACTTTCAAGAGAACATATCATAGCCCTGACCAGTTTGACTCAGTGGATAGAGCGTCGGCCTGTGGACTCAAGGGTCCCAGGTTTGATTCCGGTCAGGGGCATGTGCCTTGGTTGCGGGCACATACCCGGTGGGGAGTGTGCGGGAGGCAACTGGTCGATGTTTCTCTTTCATCGATGTTTCTAGCTCTCTGTCCCTCTCCCTTCCTCTCTGTAAAAAGTCAATAATATATATATATATATAATTTTTTTTTTTTTTTAAAGAGAACATATCATAGAACCTGAGGAAGGAGAAATAGACAAGGAGAGTTAGTTTTCTCAACCACTTTACCCAACTTATTTTTAAACATATATTTTTATTGATTTCAGAGACAAAGGGAGAGGGAGAGAGAGATAGGAACATCAATGCTGAGAATCACTGATCAGCTGCCTCCTACACACCCCCTATTGGGGATTGAGCCCACAACCCTGACTGGGAATCAAACCTTGACCTCCTGGTTCATAGGTCAATGCTCAACCACTGAGCCACACCACCTGGGCTAACTTATTTTTGATAATTCCATTTATCTCCTCTATTTGCCAGAGCTCTGTGGGTGATACATATTTAGAAATCCTGAGTGCCTTACAGTCTATTTTGTAAGATGTGCACCTAGATTCCTATCAACAATAAAAGGAGATTTTATTATTTTACTTTACTTTATATACTTTTTTTTACTGATTTCAGAGAGGAAGGGAGAGGAGAGGGAGATAGAAACATCAATATTGAGAGAGAACAATTGATCAGCTGTCTCCTTCGTGCTCCCTGCTGGGTATTGAGCCCTTAACACAGGCATGTGCCCTGACTGGGAATTGAACCTTGACCTCCAGGTTCATAGGTCAATGCTCAACCACTGAGCCACAATGGCTGGTCTAAAAGGTGATTTTAAATAAAGGCATAAAATCGTCTTGGAAATAAACTTGTTGACAGTGATCATGCAAACCCTTGCCTGTGAACATGAGTATGATTTTACCCATTTGAAAAAGTCCACAATAACTAACCATTTGGTCAGAACCCTTTACCTTGTATAAAACTCACCTCAAAGGGATGAGCTCCTCCCTTTGCTGTCATCTTCCTCCACATTGTGGACACTATGAACAGGGCAACTCTTATAATATTGATAAGCTAATTTTAAAAACGTGGAGCATACCAATTATATTTAATTATTTTTAGCATCCCTCCTTGAGTACTTTACTTATGAGTGCCATGCTGTTAGAGAGCAAGTTTTTGGTGTATTCTAGCAGCTGTCTGAGAAATGCTAGGGTGGTTTTGGTGTAAAATACACCTTGATAGTTTTATTGTCCTGAATGTAGGGCCTGATTTAGAGAAGAGAACTGAAGAAAGTGTTGGCAGGAAATAGCCTGAGTCTTGGCTGTCTCATTAATAAGAGAACTCTATTTATAACATTGTCATTAAGAATTTTAACTTCTCTAGAAATGAGGAAACATACTGTCTTGTATCATGACCTAAGAGCACAACGTGAGTGAGCCAGCACAAAATAAAATAAAAATTAACGTGTTTCCTGCGAAGTAAAAGTTCACAGTTAGGTTGGGTAAGGACCTTAACACTGCTGTAGGGGAAAACACAGGAAACAAAAAATAACTTATTTCTTCATGGTAAGTGCAGAATGTATACTCAAAGACTCTTAGTAAGAGGCTTTATGCCTCTTAAAATAAAAGTAACCTGAAGATGCACTTCTGGAATGGCAGAGGAAGGGCATCTGAAAATCCACTCCTCCATGAAAGCAAGAATACTGGCAAGATGTCAAACTCAGCTTTTCCAGAACTCTGGAAATTAACCCAAACTTTCAAAATCTAAGGAGCACTTATTTAAGAAAAATGGTTGAATCTCAGTAGGAAACAGCAAGCTCTTGGCATTTTGACATTTTTCCCATCCTCCTCTCCCAAACTCTGGTAGCCTTCAAACCCAGTTATCTCACAACTATAGTAACTGTGAAAAACAGAAGCCCAGGAGCCACTAGAGGGGACAGAGTGGGTGTGGAATTCCTCCCAAAGCCCTATCCCTGGAGAAATGTCACTGATTTGTCTGGCAGCTCCTGGTAAGAGCCCCATTCATAGAGCTAGTCTTATTTGACTGACTCAGAGCTCACACAGCGAGAAGCCCCATCCCTGGGTGTTTGTCCAAATAATCATCAGCAAACTGTTAGACATCCCAACTCCCTGAGGCAGGGAAACCAGCTGAGACAAACCATAAGCTGGCCAAAAAACTTAAAAGAAATATTAGGAAGGACACGTAGCTAGAAGGCTTTGAAAAGCTCTGACGTACCCGGGGGTCTAGAAATCCACATGTGTTTGCAAAACTGTATGTAAACCCTGGAAACACATGAAAAGGCCCAATCTCTCAATTCTAATAACCTTAAGGCCTGGGTGAAGCAGGAAATGAGGGGTAAGGGAGAGTAAACTTTCAGAGCTTTGAAGGCTTGCCTGAACCAACACACAGAATCCCTTGGCAAAGAGTGGAAGACATTTAAGGAAATCTCTGTCCACTCATTAGCTGACCACTAAGCTAAATGGCAGAAATGACAGTGACCACACATGACAAAGAAAACAGGCTTTACAGATTTAGTCCTTGAATGTCAATCAACAAATAAACAGGAACAAATATGAGCCTTGGGAGTATCTAATTTCCAAAGATGCCATATTATGTCATTTAAAATTACCAGTTTGTTTTTTTTAAAATATATTTTATTGATTTTTCACAGAGAGGAAGGGAGAGGGATAGAGAGCTAGAAACATCGATGAGAGAGAAACATCGACCAGCTGCCTCTTGCACACCTCCCACCGGGGATGTGCCCGCAACCAATGTACATGCCCTTGACCGGAATCGAACCTGGGACCTTTCAGTCCGCAGACCGACGCTCTATCCACTGAGCCAAACCGGTTTCGGCATAAAATTACCAGTTTTTACACTGTTCCCCAACACAATAAGACACGCAAAGAAATGGGAGAGTATGGCCTATATAAGGAGAAAAAAGGCAGTCAACAGACATTGTCCCTTACGTTGAACTTATTTGTTTTTAACTCATCTATTATAAAAATGAACCATGTCTAAAGGAGTCAGGGAAAATGTAAAAATGATGTCTAACCAAAAGGAGAATATCAATAAAGAGATATAAATTTTTGTTGTTGTTAATCCTGTCCTGAGGACATTTTTTTCTATTGCATTTCAGAGAGAGTGGAAGGGAGGGAGGAGAGAGAGAGAGAGAGCTAGAGAGAAACATAGACAATGTGAGAAAGACACATTGATTGGTTGCCTCCCACACGTGCCCCACCCGCCACCAGGGGAGGGGAGTGAACATGCAACCCAGGTACATTCCCTTGATCTGGAATTGAACCCATGACCCTTTGGTGTGTGGGCCTACACTCTAATCACTGAAAAACACCAGCCAGGACAAGATATAAATTATTTTTTAAAAAATCAAATAGAAAATCTGGAGTATAATAATTAAACTTAAACATTTACAAGAACTTCAACTTGATATTTAAAAAATCCTAATCATAATTAATGGTAAGAAACTGGGAGATTTCCCACTAAGATCAGGTACAAGGCAAGGATTTTCCCTCTCCCACTCCCCTTCAACATCATACTAGAAGTTCCAGATAATGAAATAAAATAAGGAAAGGACATAAAAAACATACAGATTGGCCCTAACCGGTTTGGCTCAGTGGATAGAGCATTGGCCTGCGAACTGAAGGGTCCCAGGTTTGATTCCAGTCAGGGGCATGTACCTTGGTTGCAGGCACAGCCCCAGTGGGGGGTGTGCAGGAGGCAGCTGATCGATGTTTCTAACCCTCTATCCCTTTCCCTTCCTCTCTGTAAAAAATCAATAAAATATATTAAAAATACATATATATATATATATATATATATATATATATATACACATATATATATACACACACACACATAGATTGGGAAGGAAGAAATAAAATTATCTTTGTTCATAGGTGACTTGTTCTTCTATGGAGAAAGTGCAAAAGAATTGACAAAAAATTTCCTGGAATTAATAAGTGATTATAGCAAGATTGCAGGATACAGATTAATATACAAAATTCAATTGCCGCCCTAGCCAGTTTGGCTCAGTGGATAGAGCGTGGATCTTCGGACTGGGGTGTGGGGGGGAGAGGGGGCAGGTTCAATTCCAATCAAGGGCACATGCCCAGGTTGCGGGCTCGATCTCCAGTGTGGAGTGTGCAGAAGGCAGCCAATCAATGATTCTCTCTCATCTGATGTTTCTATCTCTCTCTCCCTCTTCCTTCCTCTCTGAAGTAAATTGCCTTTCCATATACTAGCAACAAACAAGTGGAATTTGAAATAAAAAAAAACACTAAAAACATTATCATTTACATTACCATACAGAAAAATGAAATATTTAGGTATAAACCTAACCAACTATGTACAAGATCTATATAAAGAAAACTACAAAACTCTGATGAACAAAGTACAAGGACTAAATACATAGAGAGATAGTTCATGTTCATGAATAAGAAGATTCAATATTGTCATGATGCCCGTTATTCCCAACTTGATCTACAGATTCAAGTAATCTAATCAAAATTCCACTAAGTTGTTTTGTAGATATTAACAAACTGATTCTACAGTTTATATAGAGAAACAAAAGACTCAGAATAGCCAACACAATATTGGAAGAGAAAAAGTTGGAGAACTGATATTACCTGACTTCAAGACTTACTATAAAGACAAAGTCATCAAAACAGTGGGTATTGGCAAAGAATAAACAAATAAACAGAATGGAGAGCCCAAAAGCAGACCCATATCGAAGGAAAGAAAACTACACCCCAATATCCCTTTTAAATAAAGTCATAACTCTCCTCTACAAAATACTAGCAAACTGAATTTAGCAACATGTCAAAGATATTATACACCATAACCAAGTAGGATTAACCTTGGGAATGCAAGTTGGTTTAACATCCAAAAGGCAGTGGATTTAATAAAATACCACATGACTAGAATGAAGGGCAAAACCCACATGATCATCTCAGTTGATGCAGAAATGTCATTTGACAAAATATAAAGTCCTTTCATGATAAAAAAAACCAAAAAAAACCAACAAAAAGAAAACAAAGACACACCAACAAAACAACCAATAAATAAGTTTGGAAGAAAAGGAAAATTTCCCAACCTTATAAAGAACATGTATGAAAAACCCACTGTTAACATCACACTAATGCCAAAAGGCTTTCCCTCTAAGATCAGGAATAAGACATGAATAGCCACTCTCATCGTGTTTTATTTTTGTTTTGTTTTTTACTCTCATCATGTTTATTCAACATTTTACTGAAGGTTCTAGCTAGGGCTGTTAGTGAAGAAAAAGAAATAGCCCTAGCTGGTTTGGCTCAGTGGATAGAGTGTTGGCCTGCAGACCGAAGGGTCCCAGGTTCGGTTCCAGTAAAGGGCACATTCCCTGGGTTGTGGGCTTGATCCCCAGTAGGGGCGTGCAGGAGGCAGCCAATCAATGATTCTTTCTCATCCTTGATGTTTCTCTCTCTCTCTCTCTCTCTCTCTCTCCCGCTTCCTCTCTGAAATCAATAAACATATATTTTAAGAAAAAGAAATAAAAGTCATTCAGATTGCAAACAAAAAATAAAACTATTTCTATTCACAGATGGTATGACATTGTATATAAAAAATCCTAAGGAACCTACAAAACATTGTATTACTAATAGGTGAATTCAGCAAATTTATAAGCACCAGATCTATATATAAAAATAAACTGGCCCACCCAGCCGGCATGGCTCAGAGGTTAAGCGTCAACCAGGAGATCATGGTTCAATTCCTGGTCAGGGCACATGCCCAGATTGCAGGCTCAATCCCCAGTGTGGGGTGTGCAGGAGGCAGCCGATTAACGATTCTCTCTCATCATTGATATTTCTAGCTCTCTCTCCCTCTCCTTACCTCTCTGAAATCAATAAAAAATATATTTAAAAAATAAAAATAAATAAATAAACTGGCCCTAGTCGGTATGCTCAGTGGTTAAAGCACCAGCCCAAGCACCAAAGGGTTTCGGGATCGATTTTCTGTCAAGGGAAGAGTACCTGGGTTGCAGGTTAGATCCCAGGCCCCTGGTCAGGGCCCTTGCGTGAGGCAATCAATCAATGTGTCTCTCTCACATCCATCTCTCCCTCCATTCCACCACTCTCTCTAAAATCAATGGGAAAAATATCCTCCGATGAGTATTAACAAAAACATTGTATTTCTGTACACTATCAATAAACAATACAACAATAAATTTAATATTAGAATTCCATTCACAATAGTATAAAAAAGAACAAAACACATTGCAATACATTAAAAAAACTAAAAGTCTTGTACACTGAAAACTACACAACATTGTTCAAAGAAATTAAAAAGCTAATAAGTGGAAAGACATTCCATATTCATCAATCAGAAGACACTTTTGATAAAAGGCAATTCTCCCCAAGTTGCTCTATAGATTCAAATCAATCCTTACCAAAATTCCAGCTGACTATTTTTGAGAAATAGACAATATGAACCTAAAACCTATATGGACATGTCAGAGACCCATGATAGCTCAAACAATCTTAAGAAAGCACCAAATTGGAGGACTCACACTTTCCAATTTCAAAACTTATTACAAAACTGCAATAATCAGGACAGTGTGGTAGCAGCATGAGGATAGATGTACACATCAATGGAATAGAACTTACAGTCCAGATTTCTGACAATGGTATCAAGACAATTCAATAGAATAAATGACAATTCAAAGAATAGCATTTTCAATGCGGTACCATCTCACACCTGTCAGAATGGCTATCATCAACAAATCAACAAACGACAAGTGTTGGCGAGGATGCGGAGAAAAAGGAACCCTCGTGCACTGCTGGTGGGAATGCAGACTGGTGCAGCCACTGTGGAGAACAGTATGGAGTTTCCTCAAAAAACTGAAAATGGAACTCCCATTTGACCCAGTAATCCCACTCCTGGGAATATATCCGAAGAAACTAGAAACACCAATCAGAAAGGATATATGCACCCCTATGTTCATAGCAGCACAATTCACCATAGCTAAGATTTGGAAACAGCCTAGGTGCCCGTCAGCAGATGACTGGATCAGAAAACTGTGGTATATCTACACAATGGAATACTATGCTGCCATAAAAAAGAAGGAATTCTCATCATTTGCAGCAACCTGGATGGAATTGGAGAACATTATGTTAAGTGAAATAAGCCAGTCAATGAAAGAAAAATACCACATGATCTCACTCATTTATGGATAATAAAGAACATTATAAACTTGAACAAAAAGACAGATACAGAGACAGTAAAGCATCAAACAGACTGTCAAATTTCAGGGGGAAAGTTAGGGAGAGGTGGGGGAGATAACAGATCAATCAAAGAACTTGTATGCATGCATATAAGCATAACCAACGGATGCAAAACTCTGGGGGGTGAGGGCATATATGGGAGTGGGGTGGGGGGTGGCAATGGTAAGATATGTACACATATAATACCTTAATAAAAAAAATTGAAAAAAAAATTTAAAAAAAAAGAATAGCATTTTCAAAATATGATGCTGGGACATACCTGGATATTCACATGCAAAAAAAAAAAAATTACATTCAGCCCTTATTTTACTCTATCTATAAAATTTAACTCAAAATGGATCAAAGACCTAATCACAAAGAGCTAAAACAATTAAAACTCCTTAAGAAAACACAGGGCAAGAGCTTTATGACATTGTATTAGGCTATGACTTCTTGGATAGAAGAACGAAAGCATAGGCAACAGAAGACAAAAAGAGTTAAATTGAATTCCATCAAAATTAAAAACTTCTGTGCATCAGTGAACAATTAGAGTGAAAAGGCAACCTACAAAACAGGAGAAAATATTAGCAAATCATATATTTAACAAGGAGCAAATCCTTCAACTCAACAAAAAAACACATATAACCTGATTTAAAAATGGGAAAAGGACTTGATAATGAAGTCCAAAGAAGATGTACAAATGACCAATAAACATATGAAAAGTTGTGCAATGTCACTAATCATTAGGGAAATGCAAATCAAAACTACAATGAGATTTCACCTGACATCTATTAGGATGGCTTCTATTTTTTGAAAAAAAAAAAAAATCCAACAGAAAATAACAAGTGTTGGCAAGGATGGGAAGAAATTGGAACTCTTTTTTTTTTTAAATATATATTTTATTGATTTTTTACAGAGAGGAAGAGAGAGGGATAGAGAGTTAGAAACATCGCTGAGAGAGAAACATCGATCAGCTGCCTCCTGCACACCCCCTACTGGGGATGTGCCCGCAACCAAGGTACATGCCCTTGACCAGAATCGAACCTGGGACCCTTGAGTCTGCAGGCCGACGCTCTATCCACTGAGCCAAACCGGTTTCGGCAAATTGGAACTCTTGTACACTGTTGATGGGAATGTAAAATTCTGCAGCTGCTATGGAAAAAAGTATGACAGTTCCTCAAATGTTAAAAATAGAATTACCATATGATCCAGCTCTTCCACTTCTGGGTATGTACCCAAAAGAACTGAAGGCAGGGTCCTGTAGAGATATTTGTACACTCATGCTTATAGCAGTGTTCTTCACAATACCAAAAGGTGGAAGCAACCCAAGTATCCATAAATAAAATGTGGTATATACATACAACGAAATATTATTCAGCTATAAAAAGGAATGAAATTCTGATAAATGGATGAACTTTATGACTATAATGTAGTCAAAGAAGCCAGTTACAAAAGAACATGTTTCCACTTAAAGAAGGTATCTAGAGTAGTCAAATTCACAGAGACAGAAAGTCAAAAGATGGTTGCTAAGGATTAGGGGAAGGAGGGAATCAGGAGTAGCTGCTTAACGGGAATAGTTTCAGTGTTACAAAATGAGATTACCAGAGATTGATTGCACAACAATATGAATGTACTTAACAGAACTGTACACTTAAAAATGGTGAAGATAGTATATTTTATATAATATGTATTCTACCATATTTTTTAAAAGATTATAAAAAAATTCCTTAATTATGTTTAAAGAAATGTTATCTGGTGAGATATTATATTTGATCAGATCTGATACAACTTTTCTCTGTGTCCCTAGATGT
The DNA here is from genome assembly GCF_027574615.1 of Eptesicus fuscus. NCBI lineage: Eukaryota > Metazoa > Chordata > Mammalia > Chiroptera > Vespertilionidae > Eptesicus > Eptesicus fuscus. Next base: position 41,854,402 of record NC_072485.1, on the reverse strand, counting down.
AGACAGCACCTGGGAAGGCACATGGGCATTTCTTTAATTGTTGTCAGCTGAGTCCGAGGGGACTGGCAGAGCCAGGTCTTGGATACACATTCCCCAAGAAGGCGGAAAGTGTTATGAGTACTGGCTATTACCTTTGACCAGGTGTCTGGGATTTGTGACTTTGATATGTAAATCCACTCAAGCACCAGGAATGCTAGGGCCTACTCAAGAATAGCAAATAAGCTCCTTTGATCCTAAGTTTTGGTGATACTTCCTGGTATTTGGGGGTATAAAATAAATGTGCTGCGTGGGCTCGGGGTCCCTGCCTCTCCATCAGAGAGGATGGCGTCCCACCTGGCTCCCAGCTTGCTTCTATTTCTGCGTCTTGCTTTCTTTCTTTATTTCTTAATCCCCAGCTCCTCCACTCAGGAACTGGACCCGTTCCTTTTCCGTGCTGAACGTGGAAAAGAGAGAACACCTCACACCTAGACTTCTGTACCTCAACTTCTACCTATGTCTACTTCACCGCTAACAAATTAACATGAGACTTGTTATTTAAGCCTGCTTGGTACGTGTCAGACTTTTCCAGTTAAATCCTCAACAATTTTCCGATGAGCCAGCAAAAGCTCAGTAAGGTTTAGTGACATTTACCAAGGTTGCGCCAGGGATGGAACTCTTACTGGGTCCCAAGGCCTGACCCTAAAGCCTGGGTTTTCCCCACTCCTTGCCTCATTCCCCTCAAGTTAGCTTTATCCTAACAAGCAGTTGGGGAACCTAAAAAATCAGATTCCTGCCCTAACTGGTTTGGCTCAGTGGATAGAGCGTTGGCCTGCGGACTGAAGGGTCCCAGTTTGCTTCTGATCAAGGGCACATGCCTGGGTTTCAGGCCTGATCCCCAGTGGGAGGCGTGCAGGAGGCAGCCCATTGATGATTCTCTCTCATCATTGATGTTTCTATCTCTCTCTCCCTCTTCCTCTCTGAAGTCGATAAAAATATATTTTTAACAAAAAGGTACAAAAAATCAGATTCCCCGAGGAGGTGAGTGTTACTCTATATTGTCATGAATGTTGAATGTGTGGATCCTGGAATGAGTAAATTAACAACTAAAGAGATGAAATCACATAAAATTGGCTAACTTGACAGACTAAGGAAGCTTGGAATACAGTGAGGTCTGGAAAGGAAGGAAGTAGAAGTAGACATTGCTAACCTCAGGGTACATTCTGCATAAGCACATTCAGAGCTCTTGCAGTCATCCTGCTTTGAGGACAGAGACCACTGGGGAGTCCAGGGTCCTGGAGCTGAGGCCAGCCCTGAGAGAGGCCAGTCTGGACGCAGCAGCGTGCGCTCCCAGCAGCAAAGGAGGCTCAGGCAAGATGCCCCCAGGAGGGAAGGGTGACAGGGGCACTGGGGGGATTTGGTGGGTCTGTGGGTAGCGGAGGGGCATGTCTTTCTATAGAAAGATCACCCTGGCTCCTGTGGGAAAGATGACTTGAAGGGGAAGAAATTGGAGGAGTGAACTGACCCCAAACACAGAGCCAGGGGAAGTGAATTCTGAAAAGGTTTTTGGAGGGACCCTTCCCAGGACTTGGTGATGAACTGCATGAGGGAACGGTGAGGGAGAGGAATGGGTCTTCATTATCAACTCTTAGTGCTTCAGCGACTAAGCCCAAAGAAACAGATCTGTAAAGGGTGGGGTGGGGTGACGGGCAGTCCTGGACAGACAAGGGGCTGTCACTTATCCAGGTGCCGCCCATGCCCCTCAGTGCCTGTCGGGCAGGCTCCTTTAACACGGCAGACTTTATGTGGTCCTTCTGGTGTGTCCAAGGGTCTCTGCGTTTGTTTTCTGAGGAGTCAGGTGGCGATCTGGGGCATTAGTCCAGCTCTCAGAGAGCTGAGGGGCCAGAGTCACAGTGGGGAGGAGGGAGGAAAGGCTTTGAGGAAATAGGGAAGGAAGAAGTCTGAGGGAGCAAATCTGTTTGAAAGCCACCACTCTTGTCCTGGCTGGTGTGGCTCATTTGGTTGGGCATCATCTCATGCACCAAGAGGTTGCTGTATGATTCTGGTCAGGGCACATGCCCAGGTTGTGGGATCGATCCCCAGTAGGGATTGTGCAGGAGGCAGCAGATTGATGTTTCTCTCTCTTCCTCATCCTTCCTCTTTCTAACAATCAATAAAAACGTTTATTTTTTATTATTATTTTATTTTTATTTTAAAAAATATATTTTATTGATTTTTTACAGAGAGGAAGGGAGAGAGATAGAGAGTTAGAAACATCGATGAGAGAGAAACATTGATCAGCCGCCTCCTGTACACCCCCTACCGGGGATGTGCCCACAACCAAGGCACATGCCCCTGACCGGCATCAAACCTGGGACCCTTCAGTCCGCAGGCCGACGCTCCATCCACCGAGCCAAACCAGTCAGAGCAAAACTTTTCTTTTTTAAAGATAAAAAAACACCACTTCCATTTCTGTATCATTAAACCAAACATGGTCCTGTTTGTGTTACATCCCTTGATCCTCAGGCCGATGTGGAGAACTCAGCAGAGCTGGGCCTCTGCCTTCCCCAGGCAAACAGGGTTCCTAAGCTGCCATGGGAACCCAGGCGATCCAGGGTCTAATGGCAGGGCACTTGCTGAATACAGCATAAGGGTGCTGTGGGTCCCTGGCCCTTTTCAGGAAGTAGGGACCTAAACCATTTAACTTCTTTCTTTTTAAAGGTAAAATCCAGAGAGAATGTGTGGGTTTAAGCATTCTTCTCCAACTTGGGTACTGTCCCTGAGGGTCCCCTTACTAACCCCAGATCCCCTTCTGAACCCTCCAAGACGGGTGAGGGAGCCCCCTTTGCCAGCCTCATCTATCTCAGCCTCAGGCAGCCCCAGGACCCAGCACTGAAGGAACAGGGTCTGGCCCCAGCCTTCACTGTGGAGATGGGGAGACTGAGGAGGGGGTGAAGGGAGCACCCGGCATGGGCTCTCCCCTCAGGCCTCCTTCTCCCTAACCACAGCTTCCTCTGCAGGGACAGAAAGACATGGCCTGGAGACGGATGCCACCTCTGCTGCTGCTGGCCTGCTTGTCGGCCTCCGTGTGCAGTGCCAGAGACAGGACAGACCTGCTCAACGTCTGCATGGACGCCAAACACCACAAGACAAAGCCAGGCCCTGAGGACAAGCTGCATGGCCAGGTATGGCCGCAGTGTGGCTGCGGTTGGGGAGGGGACTGGTTCTGACAGGGAAGAGGACCTTAGGGTGGTGCGGGAAGGGGTGAGGGGCCAGACACCCCATGTGCTGATTATTGCTGAGAAGGTAAAGGTCGGGGAGCGGTTTAGCTGATTTTGGGGCGGCCTCCTCAGAACAGGATACCATGTCAGCAATCACATGCAATGATCACTTACTGAGTACCTACCTACCAGGTGTCATGGGCTTTCTGTCCATGATCTCATTTTTCCGGTGGTCCTCTGACGTAGGTAGGTGACATTTTCCCCATGACACACATGAGGAAACTGAGGCCCAGAGGAGCCTATGGACACACACAGGACCTGGACATGACTAGCGCTCGTGGTGGGGTAGGACTGGGGCGGACACCTCCAGGGGTTTGGGGGAGGATGGTTTTCCTACTTTGACTACAGTGTGGCAGTCCCATGGAGTGCTAGGGGCAAAGGAGAGGCCTCTAGGACTGCGACACGGGGCAGAGGTGCAGTACTTTCACACATTCTGTAAAAAATTATGCCACTTGGTTGCAACCCTTTTAGTTTCCACACTTCCTTTTTAGGAACAATATTGTTTAGACTCTCTTTTCTATCCGGGAATGAAGTTCAAATCTACTAGAATCTATTAATTTAAAAATATCAACGTAGTTACCTATAATGCAAAGGAGAAGCAAAAAGAAAGCAATTTATAAAAAAACCAACCAATCAAACAAACAAACTACATTTCATATGTCAATTCTCTGCTATGGCTACATTAGAAGTGCTTGTGAAACAGCACATGCATGGGGCAGCTTCAAATGAAGATTTATACAGGTGTACTCTATTAGCAACTTAAATGCTATCTGATACCCTAGCAGTGTTGCCATTGAGCAGAAAATTTTCTACAATAGTGATAATCTCCGGTAATACAAAACATATGGTACAACCTTCCATTTCATGGTTTGTGTTGTCCTAGAAAATCGGGTAAACTAAGGTGTGTTCATATGGAAGATGTAATACAGTTTAGATAAGGAAATCATAAATATGTTTGTCACTTACTTTATTAAGCAAATGTTTCTGTGTGTCTGATACTGTCCTATCCATAGAGGGGACACAGATCTTAATACTTGCCAAGAATATGGTTATTCAATAATAGATGACTGTATTGCTTACTTTCTCCCCCCTCCTTTTTTTTTTTTAATTTATTGATGTTAGAGAGAGAAAGGAGAGACACAAGAAGTGAGAGAGAAACATCTGTTTTTTTTCACTTATATATGCATTCATTAGTTTATTCTTTTTTTATTTTTCTCATTAGTTTATTCTTATATGTGCCCTGACTGGGTTCAAATACACAACCTTGGCATATCAGGGTGATGCTCTAAGTAACTGAGCTACCTGGTCAGGGATCTTTCCTTCTTTACTGAAAATGTCACCTAGCAATGAGACTTTTCAAACCACCTTATTTTAAATTCCAACCATCACCCCATTCTCCACATACTCATTCCCTGCTGCAAACGTCCCTATATAGTTGATCATATCCTTCCATATCATATTTTTCCCCTTTTAGTGTCTTACTGTCTGTCTCCCCTGACCAGAATGTAAGATCCATGAACACATATTTCTGCCTGTTTTCTTGTCTGCTATACTCCGTCTACAACAGTGGCTGGCATAGAGTAGCTACTCAGTAATACTTTTTTAATGAGTAAATTTAAGAATTTTTTATAAAGTGTTAAGGCCTGGCCCTAACCAGTTTGGCTCAGTGGATGGAGCGTCGGCCTGGGACTGGAGGTTCCCAGGTTCGATTCCGGTCAGGGGCATGTACCTGGTTTGCAGGCACATACCCAGTGGGAGGTTTGATGTTTCTAACTCTCTATCTCTCTCCCTTCCTCTCTGTAAAAAATCAATAAAATGTATTTAAAAATAAATAAAGTGTTAAGGCCTGTATAAATGATAGTTTTTTGTCCTCCCAAGACAGGGTTTCCCCCAGGCTCCCACAACCCCCTAATCACACTGTTGCAATTGAGTGTCCCTCAAGATGGGAGTTCCTGAAGGCCAAGGACAGAGAGGTCCTCACAGTGAGCATTTCTAGAACAATCTACCTGGGGCTGGAGGGCAAGAACCAAACGGGGAGAGGCTGGAGGTGGCAGAAGTGGGTGGCAGGGGGAACTGAGTGCTGTGTCCTCCCCACCCAGTGCACTCCCTGGAGGAAGAATGCCTGCTGCTCTGTCAGCACCAGCCAGGAGCTGCACAAGGACACCTCCCTCCTGTATAACTTCAACTGGGACCACTGTGGCAAGATGGAGCCCGCCTGCAAGCGCCACTTCATCCAGGACACCTGTCTCTATGAGTGCTCCCCCAACCTGGGGCCCTGGATCCAGGAGGTACCGGGGTCCCCCTCACCCCATCCCACCCCACCCACCCCACCCCACCCCAGTCAAAGCTGTGGCTGCCAACAGGCCTGGCTGAGGAACCTTCGCATTTTACCTCCCACTCAGGTGAACCAGAGCTGGCGCAGAGAGCGCTTCCTGAACGTGCCCCTGTGCAAAGAGGACTGTGAGAGCTGGTGGGAAGCCTGCCGCACCTCCTACACCTGCAAGAGTGACTGGCACAAGGGCTGGAACTGGACCTCAGGTGAGGGCTGGGTGGGTGGGGAGATGGAGGTGGGGTTTGGGCAAAGGCGGTTTGAGGATTTGGCATTGCCTGAATCTCTCTCAGGTAAGCAGGGCTGGATGTCTTGTCTATCCTCTCTCCCGCTGCAGGATCTAACTAGTGTCCAGCTGGGGCCGTCTGTCGCACATTCGAGTCCTACTTCCCCACTCCTGCAGCCATGTGTGAGGGCCTCTGGAGTCACTCCTACCAGGCCAGCCAATACAGCCGAGGGAGTGGCCACTGCATCCAGATGTGGTTTGAGCCGGCCCAGGGCAACCCCAATGAAGAGGTGGAGAGGTTCTATGCCTTGGCCATGGCTTCTAGGGCCATGCTCCATGGGACTGGGCCTCTCCTGCTCAGCCTGACTCTGATGCTGCTACTCTGGCTCCTTGATTGAGTCCCCTCTGTCTGTCCCCAGCTTTGAGGCACAGGATCAGTTTTCGCTCAGCACAGGTCCACAAATGAAGCCCTAAGCTTGCCTCCCTGCATTACCCATCCCTCTGTCAACCAGTTCCTCATGTGGAGCTTGGGGTTCCTCTGATAGCCAGTTCTAATAAATAGACAGACATATTTGTGTCTGATAAATTATTTTGGTTTGAGTTTGTGGGTGCATAGTGGAGAGATTCCATAGTTTTTGGATTCCTTCATATATGTATGTGTGTGTATATATATATATATATATATATATGGGGGTCCAAATTTCGTGCACACTAGAGGAGGCTTGGTGTATGAAATTTGTGCACTGGGGGTGGGGGTCTCTCAGCCTGGCCTGCCTGCACCCTCTAGCAGTCCGGGAGCCCTCAGGGCATGTCCGACTGCTGTGGAGGCTGCGGGAGAGGCTCCTGCCACTGCCACTGCACTCCCCAGCCTTGAACCCAGCTCAGGGCTTCTGGCTGAACAGCACTCACCCTGCAAGAGCGCACTGACCACCAGGGGGTAGCTCCTGCATTGAGCGTCTGCCCCCTTGTGGTCAGTGTGCATCATAGCATTCGGTTGATTTGCATATTAGCCTTTTATTATATAGGATATACATGTATATTAGTATATATAGATTTCAGAGAGGAAGGGAGAGGTAGAGAGAGAAACATTGAGAATCATTAATTGGCTGCCTCCTGCTGGGGATTGAGCTGGCAATCCGGGCATGTGCCCTTGACTGGAATTGAACCTGGAACCCTTCTGTCCATAGGCCAATGCTCTATTCACTGAGCCAAACCAGCTAGTACAGTGTTTGGATTCCTTCAGATTAGAGAAATGAAAACTGGTTCCAACATCAGCTCAGTTACTCAATATGTGAAAGGAAACAGTTGCTTGACTGCTCTCAATCTTTTTCCTCATTAAAATGGGACTAATAATCCTTCCTTCCCTCAGGGTTGTTAAATATAAAGGAGCTGCTGCCTAGAAAGTATGTGAGCCCAGTGCCTGCACATTAATAGTTCTCAGGGATCCTGTTGCTCTTGTAGCCCCAAGTAAGAGTCAGGTTCAGGACTTCATTATTTATATTGGTCTGTAAATATCCCCTTTCACTCAGGCCTTGTCTGTCTGTCTCTGTGCTCAGGGTCTGCAATGAGAAAGCTAGGGATGGGGGTCCAGAGGTGAAAAAAATTTCACAATTGATGTGGACTGAAGAGAGTTGGGGCTTGGGACCCTCACAGGAGGAAGAGAGTGTAGGAGGAAGGCAATCTGGGAGGTTGCTGGGGAGTAAATACTCAAGTGCCTTGAACTGGTTCAGTCAGGCTATGTTCTGGAGGTATGGGTGGAAGAGGGATGGGGACTCTTACCTTTGTCCCCATCTGGCAATGGTAGATATGCCTACCCTGGGTGGTTGTTCTGTCTTTGCACAGTCCCCAGAAACTGGGCCTTAGTTGATTTCTGGGGCTCTCACTTCCCCCTTCCTCCTGGGTCTCCAAACTCAGACTGCAGTTATCCCTAGAGAGGCACCAATACCTGTCTGACAACATCAGGCAGGTGGGTGATCAAGCTAGAACTAGAATGAGGCCTGAATACTCCTAGTCCAGGTCTCTCCCTGCCGCCCCTGGCTGCCCCCTCCTGGCAGACTCACCTTCCCTCATACCAAGAGGTGACTGACTCGCTGAGAGAAGTCGGGCACAGATTGGCGGCCGCGTTATTGGGTTCCTGTAGGGGCCCGGCGACACTGTTGGATTCTGTGGGAGGGTCTCTCAAGTTACTCTATCAAGTTGGGAAGGTCCCACAGAGCCCCCTCCACGTCCCAGGCTTTGCTCTAGCTCCGTGGTCGGCAAACTGCGGCTCGCGAGCCACATGCGGTCTTTGGCCCCTTGAGTGTGGCTCTTCCACAAAAATACCACGGCCTAAGCCAGTCTATTTTGAAGAAGTGGCGTTAGAAGAAGTTTAAGTTTAAAAAATTTGGCTCTCAAAAGAAATTTCAATCGTTTGTACCTAGCTGGATTAAGTCCATACGTTTTTTGAAATTGAGCAAGGAGTTGGTCGGGACTCAAGACACTAATTCAGCAAAATGAAAGCTGTCTCCCAGGTTAAAGGGGCACCTGCGACAGCCGTCCAGGAGTTGGCAGCAGTGGGAGCCAGGCTGCAGGCCTGCGCCTTTAAGGAGCTAGGGGGCGGAGGGGCGGGGCAGGAAGCGGACTCCCCGGCGGCGCCACCGGCTAGGTCTTTTTTGGGATGGGGCGGGCAGCCCTGCTATGGGCCCCGCCCCGTTTCCGACCTCCAGGTGCCTGTCCCTCACTAGGCGGGAGGGGAGGGGGCAGGGGGTGCCGGGTCAGACCGGCTTTGGGGAGCTCCCCACTCGGCATCCCGCCTACAAAGGCTCAAGTTTGTTGACTTGGAGAGAGTAGCTGGGGCGGGGGCGGGTGCTAATAATACTCGTCCGTGCAGCCGCCGCGCTTTGCAGTTTACACAGCTGTCGCCCTCGGTCCTCCTTCATTAATCATAAAAACAGCCGCCGTTCGGGAGCGCCTCCTGGGTGCCAGGCCCCGTGCCCAGACCTTTGCGAGCACAGCCCCGTGGAGTCTGCCCTCATAACCTTATCCCCATTTTACAGAGCGGGAAGGCTCGGCTCGGCGTGGGGCCGTGACTCGGCCGAAGTCCCTAGGCGGGTCGGCGGCTCCGGGATCCAGACGCGGGGCCCGGGAGGCGGGGCGCGGTGCTACCCGGGGGCGGAGCGGCGGGCGGGGCGGAAGGCGAAGGGGGTTGCGCGGCGGCTGGCCATCTTAAGTGGCCGCGGAGAGTCTAGGGCCGCTTCCCCCGGGAAGGGCGCCCCGGAGCAGCCCAGGAGGTGGGGGTCTGCGCGCGGCGGCCGCGGCTCTGGGGAGAGGTCGGGAGCCCGCGGATCTGAGGGAACTTCCTCCTGGACGGGCAGAGGGGGGCCTGGGCTCGGACTGCTGAACCCCTCGAGGCCAGGGCCTGCGGGGATGGTGGATGGTGCCAGGGAACTTGGCCAAGAGGGGGAAGGGCTCTGCCCGGGCTGAGAGGGGGGCTGCCAGGGGCCGTGCGTGGTGTTTCGAGGACACTGAACCTCGTCAGGGGCTTTGTAGGGGATCGGGTCTCTGTGGAGGGGATTCCCTCGCGGGATTTGTATGGAGCTGGACCCAGTGTAGTTTAGGGGTTCATGTCTAAGGGGGGGGGGGGTTGGGTTACACGGGAGTTGGGGGTTGGGGGCCGCTCGGATGATGGAGAGAGGGATGGAAGGAAGTTCATCGTGGGGTCCACGGGTTTGGGGAACTCGACTCTGCAAGGTTTTGGGGGGCGGAATGGAAAGGATCTGGGGCGGAATCAGACGTCTGTGGGAGCTGGGGGTCATATTGCGATTATTAAAGGGGACTCGTTCTCAGGGGAGGGGACTGGGGTCCCAAACTGTCGAGGCACAGCATGGAGGGACCTGGGCTTCCCTTAGGGGCTTGGCTAGATCTCCTCGGGATGGCGATGGCGGGGCAGACAGACCATTGTGGGGTTTGGGAAGTCCCGGGTCCTGCGGGAATGCGGGGGGCGGGGGCGGGGGGCCCCGCGGAGGGGGAGGGGCGGCCGCCGGCTCTGCACTCCCGTCCTGCCCCTCCCGCCGCTTCTGAACAAACTTTTCTTTCTCTTCAAGTTGAGGCCGGCGCTGCAGGCGGCGGCGGCTGCACGGCACACCAGGCGGCCTGCGCGGCGGAGCGCGGGGCCCGGATCCCCGCCCCGGCGGCCCGCGGATCCTCAGGCCCGGGGCCCGGGCCCAGCCCCAGCCTCAGCCCCTTGCGCGCCGAGGGTATGGCGCGGGGCGGTGGGCGCGGGCGGCGCTAAGCCCAGCGCGGGCCATGGCCTCGGCTGGCGGTGCGCTGGGCCCCGGAGGCAACGGGCCGGGGGGCGCGCTGGGCAGCCCGGCCCCTGCTTGGTACCACCGAGACCTGAGCCGCGCCGCTGCCGAGGAACTGCTGGCCCGGGCAGGCCGCGATGGCAGCTTCCTGGTCCGAGACAGCGAGAGTGTGGCGGGCGCCTTCGCGCTCTGCGTCCTGTGAGTGGCGCTGGGGCTGTCGGCGGGCGGGGGCTCGGTCTGGGGCTCCTGGAGTGTGTGGGGAGGGCTTGGGACAGTGGACGCCAGCGCCCCCCAGAGTGGGGCCTGGGCTTTATGCTGAGGCCGAGGAAGGATGCCGGGAGCACTTCCTTCCTGCTGTGTGTCTGGGGGCACTTTCTGGGGCGATGAAGCAGAGTAAGTGCCGACCCGCTGCCAGGGTGGCTGTAAGGGGGGAAAATGCAGGGGGTCTCTGTCAGACCCCCTCAGGCACCCTCCAGATAGAAGGAGCTGGAGGAGTGAGGATGTGCATTGCCTGGTTGTGTGCAGTGCTGCTTACAGAGATTAGGTGTCTGAGAGGTAGGCATAAGCGCAGTTGGAGTTGGGGCCAGAGGGGCTGATGGGGTGTGTGAGGATGGTCAGCAGCTCCCTTAGGGGCCTTTGCTGTGCCCCAGACTGAGGTTGGGGCCTGCCTGGCTGTGTATGGTTGGGGCTAGGGGGCAGGGTGGTGTCCAGAAGAAGAGGGTGAGGCTGTGTGGGGCCATGCCATTATTTCATGAATCAATGAGTGAGTATGTGTGCTCTGGCTCCCGGCTGCCCTAGCCTTGAACTGTGGGTGCTGAGTGTGGGGCTGGACTTGGCACCTCTCTGGGTGGGCCTGGTCCTGTGGCTGTACCCATTAGCCATAGGTGGCGGTGGTGTTGGGGTGAGTTTGCACTTTTAGTTTTTGGAGTCTTCTCCGTGAGCTGTCCCCCACACCACTCACTGTGACACTGGGTAGCTCCTATGGGCCTCAGGAGTGGGAGGTGGTGAGTGGGGAGCCACACGGCTGCTTTGTTTAGATCTAGTTATGTTTCTCCTTGGCCCCAGGAGCTCTCCCAAACCTCCATCCCTCCGTCCCTTCCCTCTGTTCTCTTCACATCTTGTGGGGAGGAGGGGGGCGGGGGTGCATTGGCCTAGGCTAGTGGTCTCCGTTGGGGTTGACTTGATCCTCAGGGGACATTTGGCAATGTCTAGAGACACTTTTCGGTTGTCACAACTGGAATGATGCTACTGGCGTCTAGTGGGTAGAAGCTAGGGATGCTACTAAACATCCTACAAGCACAGGGCAGCCCCTCACAACAAAGAATCACGCAGCCCCAAACCTCAGGAGCGCTGAGGCTGAGGAACCCTGAGGCAGGCCGTGGACCTGAAGAGGAAGGGGTGTGCTCTACGTCTCAGCTTATGCCCTACGTCTGAGGCTCAGCCTGGAAGACTAAAGAGGAGCAGCCCAAGCAGATGAATATCCTTGAGCCCTGCCTCCCAGCCCCCCTCTGAGGCATAACCCCTAATTAGGGAGGGGAGAGAGGCAGGTGTTGGGTCAGCTGTTGAGTGAGAGGAGGACAGCTGGGCCTGCGTCTGGGTGAGGAAGTTATTGTCCCAGGAGGGGAGAATCCTGGCTCTATTGCCAGGAGAGGAGATGGGTGGGGCGAGGGTCTGTGGGGAGGTACTTCAGCTTTGCCAGCTGACTCTGGCTACTCCTTGCACTTCAGGAGTCTGGGGGTGGGCGATCAGAAACATACTTGCTTACCTGTATACACACCCACATGTGTACAGGTAACATTCAGGACACATCCCTGCCTCAGCAGGCACAGGCGATCCGATCAGCAGGCCAGGATATAAGGACTTGGCCTCTGCCCTTTACTTGCTTTGTGTTTCATCTGTGAGTCTCAGTTTCCTCTTCTAGAGAATGGAGATAATAATATCTGCCTCAAAAGGTGAAGATTAATGAGATCATGTCTGTGCTAAGTACCTGGCCTGTCACAGAGACAGGGCTCAGTTAATGGGATGTTGTTATTGTTATAAACAGAAGCCCACAGTCCACAAACCCAACACGCCCCGTCACCTACAGACACCAGCATGGCTTGTGTCTGGTTGGCAGCCAAGAGAGCCCTCAAAGGGGGCCCACTTGAGGGAAGGGAATGGCCCTGTGGCCAAGGTAAAGGGTCTTCCCATATAGGCATTTGGTCCTCTCTGGAGCCGACACCCCCTCCTGCCTAATACACAGTCTGGGTGACTGACTCCCTTGGGCAAGACTACTCTGAGGTAGGGCTGCAGAGGGAGTCTTCCAGCCCCACTGAGTGTGGCCTTCGCCACCCAGGCCTAGCTCAGCTGTCACCTGCTCAGCTGTTGCTGTCATCTGTCAGCACCCCTATCACCCCTCCTCAGTTTGGGGCTCCTAGTGGCCTGGATCTACCATGGGGGGGGGGGTCCCCTTAGGTCATCCCAATTTCCTGGTGTCTGGGGAAGCGGATAGAAATCCCCAGGATGATACCCCTCCCCTCCCCAGCAAAACTGCCCCAGACACACCCAACTTCAGCAGAGCTAGACACCAACATAAACATAGACAGCAGGCACATGTGTGTTAGCACATTGCCCATGCATGCAAACAGCGGTTACCCAGGCTTCTGAGGACTCTTAATCTGGCGGGGGGCCCAGACTGGTACCACAGCCCAGAGGGGCTGTTTAGACAGCTGTGGAGGCCACAAAAGAGCTGTCTGTTACTTCCCGGGCCCTGCGGTGGGTGTGGAGACTATGTAGGTCTGGGGGGTGGGGGGGAGGGAGGGCGGTTCCTGCTTGTTGGTGACACTAGCAGGATAGACGTGGACTGCCCCCATCATTAACCCTGGACAGCTTGGGCAAATGGTTATAGGGAAGCCAAGCTGAAAGGGCTGGCGTTGAGTCCAGTGGCAGGAGGAGAGGGTACCTTGGGGCTTAGACTCTAGCCTGGGAGTGACAGATTCTGACCGCCACCTTCTATCAGGTATCAGAAGCATGTGCACACATATCGAATTCTGCCTGATGGAGAAGACTTCCTGGCTGTGCAGGTAGGGGCTTGGACCCTGACCCCTGTCCTTGATTCCAGCCTGTGGCCTGAGACTAGCTGGCTGACCCTTCTCCCACCCTTGTTGGCTGCAGACCTCGCCGGGGGTGCCTGTGCGCCGCTTCCAGACCCTGGGCGAGCTCATTGGCCTGTATGCCCAGCCCAACCAGGGCCTGGTGTGCGCCCTGCTGCTGCCTGTGGAGCGGGAGCGAGAGCCAGACCCTCAAGACGACCGCGATGCCTCAGGTGCCACCCGGTGTGCAGTGTGCAAATGCCTGCCCTGCCTCCCATTCAAATATTACCTGCTTCTTCCCATCCCATTTTCTCAACCTGCCTTCTTTAAAGCCCCAGCCCTAACCATGATGCCAGGGACCTTTACCCCCTTTCCACGGAAGTTTCTGGTCACCATGGCATTCCCCCATACTTCACTGAGGGTGGGAGGCCCAGATGGATGCCCCACTGACCCCTGTCCACAGATGGGGAGGATGAGAAGCCCCCGCTGCCCCCACGCTCTGGCTCCACCAGCATTTGTGCCTCTGTGGGGCCCAGCAGCCCCCCACCAGCCCCTGAGACCCCCACAACTCCGGCTGCTGAGAGGTAAGACCCCAATCCCCTTCACTGAGCAGGAAGTCCCTTTCTCCTCTGAGAACTATGTTCTCACTAAAGGTGGGGAGACCTTTTAGGCCTCACCCCCAGGGGCCCCCATCCCATCTCAGCCCCAGAGACAGATACCCTGATCCATGGTACTCTGATGGTCAATAGTACTGTCTCCTCTATGGATAGGGTCGGGGTGCTGGGACAGGGTCAGCAAGGCCTCTATTGACTTCTTAACCCCTCCTCCAAGTGCTCCCAATGGGCTGAGCACTGTCTCGCATGAGTACCTGAAGGGCAGCTACGGGCTGGACCTGGAGGCTGTTCGGAGTGGAGCCAGCAACCTGCCCCACCTCACCCGCACTCTTGCCACCTCATGCCGGAGGCTACACAGGTACCTGGGACATCCAACACCATGCATTGCACCCTTACCCCTCTGACCTGTCCTCACCTGCTCTCCCTTGCTGCACAGATGCCCTGACCTCTGACCTCTGGCCCTGAACAGGGAACCAGTCATTGTCTCCTGACTTTTCCTCACCTGAACCCTTGCATCCTTATGGTGGAGGCTGAATCCCTCCTTACCTGTACCTGGATCGGGGTGGGCAGTTCTTCTGACCTGATGTCTCCCGTAGTGAGGTGGATAAGGTCCTGTCTGGCCTGGAAATTCTGTCCAAGGTGTTTGACCAGCAGAGCTCGCCCATGGTTACCCGCCTTTTGCAGCAACAGGTGGGGTTGTGGGAACATCTTTGGGGACTGGGTTCATGTTCTGGGGCTGAGTTGGGGACCTCCTGCATGGTGGCCTCAAGTACAAGACTTATTCCTTCTCACTGCAGAACCCATCACAGACGGGGGAGCAGGAACTAGAGAGCCTGGTGCTGAAACTGTCCGTGTTAAAGGACTTCCTGTCAGGCATCCAGAAGAAGGTGGCCTGACTCCTGACCTCTGACCCCCTAACCCACCAGTCCCTTACCACTCCCATTGGCCTAATTGATCTCAAGCCTGAAATTATAGTTTAGGGGCACCTCAGTCATGCCCCTCTGAGAAGCAGCCCTCTGACCTTGTCCCCGTCCTCTCATGTCCCCTGCCCTTGCCCTCTCCAGGCCCTGAAGGCCCTTCAGGATATAAGTTCCACGGCCCCCCCGGCTCCACTGCAGCCATGCACACGTAAGGCCAAGACCATCCCTGTGCAGGCCTTTGAGGTACATGGCAGGGGGTGCCAGCTGGGGTCTCATGGGACAAAGGACAGTTGGAGGTGAAGGGGTTGTTGCCTGCCCCGAGGTCTTTTCAGCATCTCCTTACCTCTTGACCTGCAGGTGAAGCTGGATGTGACCCTGGGTGATCTGACCAAGATCGGGAAGTCACAGAAGTTCACGCTGAGCGTGGATGTTGAGGGCGGGCGGCTGGTGTTGCTGCGGAGACAGCGAGACTCACAGGAGGACTGGACAACCTTCACTCATGACCGCAGTGAGCCAGGGCCTAAACTGGGAGGGGTGGACAGGGCAGCCCCGGGCCTCAGTACATAGGCCAGTGTGACTCATTCTCCATCCCCTAGTCCGCCAGCTCATTAAGTCTCAGCGTGTCCAGAACAAGCTGGGTGTCGTGTTTGAGAAGGAGAAGGACCGGACACAGCGCAAGGACTTCATCTTTGTCAGTGCCCGGGTGAGCAGCAGATTGGGCTAGGCCATTGGGGGCTGCAAGAGTCCCCATGGGATGGGAAAAGAAGGAACACATGATATAGGCATGTCATCCCTCCTGGCAGGGTGGGTCTGACAGGGCAGAGAGTACATGTATGGAGAGTGGGTGGCCTGAGGGTGGATTTAAATACTCATTCAATGAATATTTATCAAGCACCTATTATCTGCATGAACTATATAGTGGTGTACCAGACAGGCATGACCCTCCCCTCATGGTACCTGCTACCTAGCAGGGTATCCCTAGAAGGAGGGGTTCCCTGGCTGCTCACCTGCCTCTTACTGGCGGCTGCTCCCCCAGAAGCGGGAGGCCTTCTGCCAGCTGCTACAGCTCATGAAGAACAAGCACTCGAAGCAGGATGAGCCCGACATGATCTCTGTCTTCATAGGCACCTGGAACATGGGTGAGGCCTGGGGGCAGGGGCCGAGGTGGGAGGGAGAAATGGCCCCAGAGCAGGGGCCTGACCACTCCCATCCCCTCCACCTCCAGGAAGTGTGCCTCCTCCGAAAAATGTGACATCTTGGTTCACATCGAAGGGACTGGGGAAGACTCTGGACGAGGTCACAGTTGCCATACCCCATGACATCTATGTTTTTGGGACCCAGGAGAACTCGGTGGGTGACCGAGAATGGCTGGACCTGCTACGCGGGGGCCTCAAGGAGCTCACAGATCTGGATTATCGCCCGGTGAGGGGGGTCATCTTGTCTAGTACCCTCTCCTCACAACCACCCCAAACTATCCTGCTTGACCTTATGGTGACCCTGGGAAACACAACCTGACTGGCTGTTCTTCTGGCCCATGGGCCTATCCTTTATGAGATTTAACTCGAGTCCTTCATGCTATGGGAGGGTCTGTTTCTCTTTTGCCCCTCAGAAAAAAGATAGCAAGTTTTCCTATCCTGTGCCTGCCAGCACAGTTGATATAGTATGGGCTGTGGGGAGGGGTTGTGGACAGTGGCCCAGCTCGGGACAGTGGTGACTCTGTACTCTCCACCCAGATTGCCATGCAGTCCCTGTGGAACATCAAGGTGGCTGTGCTGGTCAAGCCAGAGCACGAGAACCGCATCAGCCATGTCAGTACCTCCAGTGTGAAGACTGGCATTGCCAACACCCTGGGTGAGCAGAGTGCACCTCCTGCTTCCTCTCCAGCCGAGGATCTTCCCCTTTAGGGTGGTCTCAGCTTTTCCATATATGGAACTCTTTGAACTTTGTAAAGTATGTTCCTATTCTAAATCTCATCTGGCCCCACCAGGAAGGCAGGCCAGGATAATTACCTCCATTTCACCTATATATATATAAAAGCCTAAACGACCTTTAAGACTGGTTGACTGGTTGCTATGACGCGCACTGACCACCAGGGGGCAGATGCTCAACACAGGTCCCTCACCCCCCCCCCTCCCTTCTGATCTCCGGCCAGGCGGAGGGACCCCACTCATGCACGAATTCGTGCACAGGGCCTCTAGTAGATGATAAAACTTGGGCCCAGAGTGGTTGAGTGATCTAAGGTCGCACGCGGTGGAGCCTGGCATAGTGCCTAGGTCTGTTGGTTTGCAGTCCAGTGCTCCTCCAGGGTGGATTCTGCCCAGAGTCTGTAGGTCCTTGCAGCTTCACCCTTGGAATCACCTGTGATCTCCAGGGGCTCTGCTCACACATGCAGACAGACTCGGTCCATCCACGTGTGTGCCCCACGTGGATCTCCAGGGAAGGTGTGGGTGTGTGCTCAAAGGCCTGCCTACCTCCTCAAATGTGCGGGTGAGGGGTGTTAGGAGAACCTTCCCACTGCTGCTTCGAGGGGAGAGCTGGGAGCCCTCTAAGGGTGACTCGGGCCTTTTTTTTTCTTGATGTCCTGACAGGAAACAAGGGGGCTGTGGGCGTCTCCTTCATGTTCAATGGCACTTCATTTGGCTTTGTGAATTGCCACCTCACCTCGGGAAATGAGAAGACTGCCCGGTGAGCGGGTGCCTTCCCAAACAGTCTCTTCACCCCCATCCCTTAATTCACCTGAGGCCTATTCCCTCTCCCATATCCCAGTCCATGACCTACCGATGTCCCTATCCCAAGACCCCTCTTTCCTCAGGGACCCTGACCCCTACCCCATCTCTGACCCCAGAGACTTCTTACCTTTCTGCCTGTCCCTGAGTCCTGACCCTGGGGACCTCCTCCCATCCTCACTGTAGGCGGAACCAGAACTACCTGGACATCCTGCGGCTGCTCTCGCTGGGCGACCGCCAGCTCAGTGCCTTTGACATCTCTCTGCGTTTCACTCACCTCTTCTGGTTTGGGGACCTCAACTACCGTCTGGACATGGATATCCAGGTGCGAGCAGATGGCTGGGCTGGGGGTCAGATGGGCTCTCACCTCTGGCTCTGGCTCTGGCTCAGAGGGACAGCCTTCAGCCTTTGTGTCCCCACCCCAGGAGATCCTGAACTATATCAGCAGAAAGGAGTTTGAGCCCCTGCTCAGGGTGGACCAGCTCAACTTGGAGCGGGAGAAGCACAAGGTCTTCCTCCGATTCAGTGAGTGTGGGCCAAGTAGGAGGTCTGAGGGCCAGAGATCTGTGATATCCCTGAGCCCTGACCCCAGCCTGTTCCCTGCCTTCTCTAGGTGAAGAGGAGATTTCCTTCCCGCCCACCTACCGCTACGAGCGAGGTTCCCGGGACACATATGCCTGGCATAAGCAGAAGCCAACTGGGGTGAGTGAGGACAGGTCTGCCTTAGGACCCCAGGGCTGCAGTGAATCAAGAGTGCTTATGGGGTCAAGGGCGTAGGCGTCTGCAGTTACCACTCCAGTGCTGTGTTCCCACTGAGGCCGCAGCGGGTAATACTAGGTCTTGTGAGGATCCAAGTGGAAGGAGGTGGGGCCTCATCAGCTCTGGGAGTTGGGCAGGGGAGGGGGCTTGTGCTGAGCAGCCCCTAGCTGTTGGCCCTGACCATGCTGCCATCCCCTGCCCAGGTCCGGACCAACGTGCCTTCATGGTGTGACCGGATTCTCTGGAAATCCTACCCTGAGACCCACATCATCTGCAATTCCTATGGTCAGAGCCTCACGGAAAGGGTGATGGGCGATCCTGGGTAGTCACTGTCCTGACTCTGCTCGAGCTTTGGGAAGTGGGAACACAGCTTTCCCCTGAGCCCCCATTCCTATCCCCCCTCCCCAGGTTGCACTGATGACATTGTCACCAGCGACCACTCCCCCGTGTTTGGGACATTTGAGGTTGGCGTTACCTCTCAGTTCATTTCCAAGAAAGGTGACTATTCTGGATATGCTTGCAGCTGTAGCACACGTCTGGGGGCACAGGTGGAGACCTGGGATGTGCATGGGCTCGAATATATGTGTGTGTGTACACGTACATGCGGAATGTTTCTGAATATGATGTGTGAGGGTGTCTGTGTGCCTGGGTCATCGTAAGAGGTACATGCCCGTGAGTATGTGTGTATATGTGTGAGTGACTATCTGCCTGGGGCCACGTGTGTGCTCCTCAATGTGCCTGATGGTGTGGTGGATTATTGGCGGGCAATCCCTGAGGCGTTCTGGTCCCCAGCACCTCTTAGATGACCTCTCATCCTTGAGTTGCCTGTCTGCTCTGATCTAGGGTCTGGGCATTAGGGTCTCACTCCCTATTGGCTGTTGGGACTGGGGAGGGCCCTCCTGGCCTTCCCTTCTGCCCTGCCAGGGCTCAGTCTCTCTGTCCTTGTCATCCTGTCACCTTCTCAGCCCTCCTGTCTTCCTTCTGCCCTCTGCCCCTCAGGGCTCTCAAAGACTTCAGACCAGGCCTACATTGAGTTTGAGAGCATCGAGGCCATTGTGAAAACAGCCAGCCGCACCAAGTTCTTCATTGAGTTCTACTCCACCTGCCTGGAGGGTCAGAAGGGGCCCAGGGCTGGAGTGGGCCAAGGGGCGTGAGAGGCCAGATGTGCCCAGAGCAGTTAGCCCCCTCCCCTAGTTAGGGGGAAGGGTAGCTGGGAAGTGGTACTTAATGGGTGTTCCCTACCTCCACCCAGAGTACAAGAAGAGCTTTGAGAATGATGCCCAGAGCAGTGATAACATCAACTTCCTCAAAGTGCAGTGGTCTTCACGCCAGCTGCCCACGGTGAGGCTGCAGGCAGGGCCTGGGCTCATGGGTGAGGGCACAGAGAGGGTGCAGTGGAGCATATTCAGGGCCTGCCTGGGAGGGCAGGCAGAGCACATGCGTGTGTGTGCATGTCAGGGGGTCAGGGGTGGGCATGAGTGAGGAGAGGGCGTTTGCTTCATTTGGGGCCAAGTTACAGTTTGTTCATTTGTTTAATCATTACTTTTTGAACCTTTGCTAAATGTCAGGTCCTATGTTGGCCATTGAGGATGCAGAAAATTAATTAGTTGCAATGCTTTTAAGTGCTATGAAAGGCCCATATAGGGCTGTGACTTCTACATTAAGGATTTGGGTTCTTTCCTTACGAGTTGAGTTGAAGTGATCATGCATGAGCCTGAGAGTAGGGGTGAGTGGTGTCGGGCAGGAGGGGGTAGTGAGGGCTTTGTTCCTCACTGGGCCTCTCCACTCCGCAGCTCAAGCCCATTCTGGCTGACATCGAGTACCTGCAGGACCAGCACCTCCTGCTCACAGTGAAGTCCATGGATGGCTATGAATCCTATGGTGAGGGGTGAGGGGTGCCAAGGAGCATAGGAAGCCACACGGGGCCCTAGAAAGGTTTGGCAATTTGTTGGTTTGCCCTTTCAGGGGAGTGTGTGGTGGCACTCAAGTCCATGATTGGCAGCACAGCCCAGCAGTTCCTGACCTTCCTGTCCCACCGTGGCGAGGAGACAGGCAACATCCGTGGCTCCATGAAGGTGCGGGTGCCCACAGAGCGCCTGGGCACCCGTGAACGACTCTACGGTGGGGGCTCCATTGGGAGGGGTGTGGGGCATGAGATGAGGTGGTGTGGGTAGGCCCAGGAGGAAAGGACCAGGGGTGTGGGGAGAGCATGTTAGAATCCCTGGAATATGGTGTTTGGGAGTTCTGCAGCCATGGCTGAGAGTGGGCCTGCCCTGAGGAGTACCTGGGAGGAGGCTGGAAGGTCAGTGAGTGCCCAGGATCCAGGACCCCAAGTCCCCTCTGAGTCCCCTCTCCCTTCCTCCCCCAGAGTGGATCAGCATTGATAAGGATGAGGCAGGAACAAAGGGCAAAGCCCCCTCTGTGTCCCGAGGCAGCCAAGAGCCCAGGTGAGCTGGGGCTGTGTGGGGTGTCATGTGAAGGGGTGCCTGGGGGCTTTTGGTCAGCCCCTACTTCATCTCTCCTGCCCTCTGCACCCCTGGCAGGTCAGGGAGCCGAAAGCCAGCCCCCACAGAGGCCTTCTGCCCACTCTCCAAGTTATTCGAAGAACCAGAGAAACCACCACCAACGGGGAGGCCACCAGCCCCTCCTCGAGCTACTCCCCGGGAGGAGCCCTTGACCCCCAGGTGAGAGAACTTGACCCATCACTGTGCTTGGCTTTCAGCACCAGCCTGGGGGCTGTCTGCTGCTTGGGTGCTCTGCTGCCCCATGGCCCTACGTCATGGCCACTCTGGCCAGCCAGGCCTCCCTTGGGTGTGGCTCTCTGAGTCAAAGGGAGCATAGTCAGCCTTTCCTCTCAATTCTGCCTTAGAAATGGTTTCTGCAACAGCTCCCTCCACGTAAACAGAACCGGTGTGAGCTCCTGTGTGGAGAAGGCACACGCCTCAGCTCGGGGTCTCCCTCGGCGCTCTCTGTGGAGCACTCACAGCTCTATAGTGCCCCCTGGAAACGGGTTGGTGATCAAATGAGTTTGAGAAACGGTTCTTGCTAGTTTCTTTTCTTAGATATTCCCAGTGCACATTAGTATTAGCCAAAGCTCTGAGCATGTGGACAGGAAGGAAACCCTTTTCCAACTTTGTTGAATATAGTTTCCCAAACTTAATGGACCAGGAAACTTCTTTTCCACACAATAGCTATTAACATCCAGTGTTCTGTGGATCATACTTTGGGAAAGTGACTATCTCCAATTGTTGCTTGAACTTAACTAAAAACTCCTAGGTCTGGGGGTGCTTTTTCACTCTTCTTCAGCTGTTAGCAGTCATCTTAGTTTTATTGCCAGGTTTGTGTAAAACTAACTTGAATTCCTGAGCAAGAGTCCTCAGTAGGTCAGTCTCAGATGCCTCGAGAGAGGGAAAGTGATATGCTCAAGGTCACATGTCTCCCGACTCCCAGTCTGGTTTTCCTTCTACCTCACTCACTACCTTCACTTTGGGTTTCCGGATCCTGACTTAGTTATCCTGCTCCCTAACCCAGGTTGAAGCCAGAGGGGGCTCCAGAGTCTGAAGGGGTGGCGGCTCCTCCACCCAAGAACAGCTTCAATAACCCTGCCTACTACGTCCTTGAAGGGGTCCCACACCAGCTGCTGCCCCCAGAGCCACCTCCGCCTGCCAGGGCCCTTGTCCCACCTGCCACCAAGAACAAGGTGGCCATCACAGTGCCTGCTCCACAGCTTGGTCGCCACAGGCCTCCCCGAGCGGGAGAGGGGAGCTCATCAGATGAGGAGCCTGGGGGCACACT
Organism: Eptesicus fuscus; assembly: GCF_027574615.1. NCBI lineage: Eukaryota > Metazoa > Chordata > Mammalia > Chiroptera > Vespertilionidae > Eptesicus > Eptesicus fuscus. The sequence continues at coordinate 41,832,422 of NC_072485.1, read as the reverse complement.
GCCCCCTCCAGACTTTCCACCCCCACCACTGCCAGACTCGGCCATCTTCCTGCCTCCAAGCCTGGATCCTTTGCCAGGGCCAGTGGTCCGGGGTCGCAGTGGGGGTGAGGCCCGTGGCCCACCCCCCCCTAAGGCCCATCCAAGACCCCCACTGCCCCCAGGTCCCTCATCCACTAGCACTTTCCTGGGGGAGGTAGCCAGTGGGGACGATCGCTCCTGCTCGGTGCTGCAGATGGCCAAGACGCTGAGTGAGGTGGACTACGCTCCTGCTGGGCCTGGCCGCTCAGTGCTCCTGCCAGGCCCCCTGGAGCTGCAGCCACCCAGGGGACTGCCCTCAGACTACGGCCGGCCGCTCAGCTTCCCTCCACCTCGTATCCGAGAGAGCATCCAGGAGGACCTGGCAGAGGAGGTGTGTGGACCAGGGGTGGCTGGCTGTGTATTCCTGAGGTGTGTGCTTGTCCCTGGCCTGCGGTGTCCTTCTACACCATTCAGCACTCAGGGGTGTCCCCTCTACCCTGAGCCGGGCACTGGGGAGTTGGGAGACATGAATTAGCCCCCGTCCTTGCCTCCCTTCCCTCCACCCCAGGACATGTGTTAGAATGTGGCTGTCTTTCAGTGCTCTCCCTGACATGCCCTATTTCTTCAGGCTCCGTGCCCGTGCCCGTGCCCGCAGAGCGGGCGGGCCGGCGGGCTGGGTGAGGCGGGCATGGGCGCCTGGCTGCGGGCCATCGGCTTGGAGCGCTATGAGGAGGGCCTGGTGCACAATGGCTGGGACGACCTGGAGTTTCTCAGGTGGGGGAGGGGCTGGAGGCAGATGGGTGGGGCTTGCCCTGGGGCGGAGCCACGGATCCTCTGGAGTCCAGAGTCTGGACTACCTCGCCCATCTCTCGGCCTCCCTTACCCCTTCCTACAGCGACATCACCGAGGAGGACCTGGAGGAGGCTGGGGTGCAGGACCCGGCTCACAAGCGCCTCCTTCTGGACACCCTGCAGCTCAGCAAGTGACAGCGGTGGCACTGTGAAGCTGCGAATTCAGCGCCCCTTCCTACCCCCACGAAGATCTAGCCGTGGCCCCCGAGTTGAAAATTTATGAGGGGTGGGCAGCACCTCTCTACCTATTTATTTGGAATCTGCGTTCCCCACAACCCAATCTTTTGGAATGCCCTAATTAGGACATCCTGCCCCTCCTTTTATTCCAGGGGCACCAGAGATCAGTTACCATGGTTACCAAGGACCTTGGTTATTCTGGTGCTGCCCATCCTTTCTGGACCCCTCAGACCTAAGGAGTGTCTGAGGGGTCCATTTGGGTACGTCTGGACCCTCACTTTCACCACTGTTCTTTGGCCTGTAGCACAGAGGGAGGGGCTCAGTTGGGACCTCTCCCCAACACCCACTCTGGGGTGTCCATCCGGAAATGAAGGAACAGTCCAAGTACCGGGCTGGGTTTAATTTAAGATTTTCTGTGTGGGTTTAGGGAGGGCAGGGACTTTAATATTATTGGGGCGGTTGGGAATGGGGGATGAATCTCTGCCATAAAGTGCCAGTTTGCTTAGTTCTCACTGTCTCCTGGTCTATGTGAGCGTGTGTGTGTAGCAGCCTCTGGGAGCAAGGGAGACCCAGCTCTTACCAGCAGCCAGCCTGTCCCCATCCTGGGTACTCAGAGGGGTTAGCGGCATGATGTCTTCAATAAATTAAGTTTTATTTGGATTGAGCAAAACTCACCTCAATAAATTACAAGTTTTTCAAAGGAAAAGAACAACAATAAAACAAAACAAAAAATCAAGAGGAAACCCCTCTGTCCCGTTGGCCTGGCAGCCCCTGCACTCCTCTAAAGGGCCTACCCTCTGGGCCAGACTGGTTGCCAGACGGGAGGAAACGCTGAGGGACAAATTGGTGGGACCCTTCAGGCTGCTGATTATGGTGAGCCTGAGGGGTGGGGCAGCCGGCTGGTCACCAAGGTGGGGGATGACCCAGCCTGCTGCAAAGGGGAGGGGCCGGCTGGTCCTCCCGGAGGACCCTCACGTTGGAACAGTTAGGGACCGGCAGGTATTTGATCCCGGTTCCAAAGAAAGCCAAGCTAGACGCGCCCCTGGGCTCTCCTAGGGGGGAAGGGGGTCCCAGGGAAAGGTACCCCACTCTGCCGGGTGGGGGTGGGGGAGGACAAGAGTGGCTCTGACTTTGTCTCCAAAACTAGGGAGGGGACTCCTCGGGGTCAGACACAGTGGGAGGTGGGGACTTCCGGGCAGGCGGCCGGGACTGGGAGGGGCTCTGTCGGGTCTTGGAGGGGCTGGGGCGTCTCTGGGGCCAGGCCCGGAGCCTCCAGAGTCCAGCGGCTAGAAGAGATTGGTCTTCAGGGTGGGGCCGGGCTTCCGGTGAAAGGAGGACAGGACCCCGGAGAAGGGCCCGGGCCCCGGCTCTGCTGGCTGCCAGGCCTTCAGCAGCTCCGCGGCGCCCGCGCCGGGCCCGCCGGCCCCCGCCGCCCGCCACGCCGGCCCACAAGGGGCCCTTGAGCGGTTGTGGCCCCGGGCCGGGCCCGGGCCCGGAGCCCAGGGCGGCCGGCAGCGGGCTGGGGCTCAGGCGCGGGCTGGCCAGGCCGGGCGCGGGCGGCGGCGGCAGCGACGCGGTGCTGTCGGGCGTGGGGCTGCACGTGGACTCCTTGGAGTCGTCGTCCTCGGACGAGCAGCGCGCCTCGCCCTTTTTGGCGCCCGCCGTGCCCGCCGCACCCTTGGCGCTGGCCGCGCGCTCCTGTTTTCGGAACTTGGCCCGGCGGTTCTGGAACCAGACCTGCGGGCACAGGGGCCGGTCAGCCCGGGGCCGCGAGGCGCGAGTGAGACTTCCGTGCGGAAGGGGCCGGGTCGGGAGGGTCAGCAGGCTTCCCAGCGGGGCCCCTCCGCCCTCCACCGCTCAGCTCGGCCTCCTGGACCCTTTCTCCGGGTCCTTAGGGTCTGCGGACCCCGCTGGGGGGAACTCCGCCTTCCTCTCCTCCGCTCCCAAAGGCCCTGCCCCCCAATTCCCTCCTGCAAGACGCTCCGAGTACCCGCCCAGAGTGTCCCGGGGCGGCCGAGAGCGGCCGAGGACTCCAGGAGAAACCTTTTGTGTCCCGTTAGGGCGGACCAGATGGACATCTCTCTGTACTCGGGTTTGTCACACAGACGTCAGAGTCCGCCCTGGCCCGGCGCTGCGCCCGCCCGGGGTTCCAGGCTCGGGAGTCTCGCAGCTGCGGAGCTGGGGAGGGGACCTGGCGCTGACCGGCTCCCCGCGCCCCCTCCCCCAATGCTGGGACCCGAGGCCGCCTGGGGCATCCCCTCTACCCACCCAGCCTCCGTTCTCGCTCCCCAAGCACCGCTCTGCGTGCCCGGCCCGCCCAGGGGTTCTGCAGGGAAATCGTGGGTCTGGCCCGCTCAGTTCTCCCGAGGGCCTCAGGTCTGCCAGGGCCCGGCCCCAACGCCTCGCCGGGCTGCCCGTCCTCTCCTGCCCGGTTACCCCCGCCTGCACCTGGGCCCTGGCCCTCCGCCCGCATGTTACACCTGCTCCCCGCCCAGCGAGGCCCCTGGCCCCGCGGCCCCGCAGGTGTCGGGCGACCACCTCCGTCCTCTCCGAGCACACACTCCCGCACACACGCGCGCAAACACGCACCTGCACGCGAGCCTCGGTGAGGTCAATCTTGAGCGCCAGTTCCTCCCGCGTGTAGATGTCCGGGTAGTGGGTTTCCGCGAAGACGCGCTCCAGCTCCTTGAGCTGCGCGCTCGTGAACGTGGTGCGGATGCGCCGCTGCTTCCGCTTCTCGTGCAGGCCCGACGGCTCCGGGAAGAACTTGTAGGGCACTGCGGGGCGCGCGGAGGGGGGCGGCCGGGAGGGAGAGTGAGGGGCCGCGCTCAGCCGGCGGGGTCCTGCCCCTGAGGGCATCGCTCACCGGCCCCCGCCCCCGGCCCGGCCCCTCGGCTCCGTCCTCGCGGCCTCGGGTCAAGCGTCGTCTCTATGGCTCGCTGGAGCCGGCAGGGGTCACAGCGGACACGGCGCAGTGAGACCCACCAGCAGCAGCGAGGGAACCGGAATCCGCCCCTCCCGTCACAGCCGTTTACCTGGGGTCGGCCTTCGCCCTGTTCCCTCCACCTCCCGCCAGGCCACCACCCGCTCCGACCCTCCCATCAGCGGGCCTCTCCCTCAGCCATTCTGCCGCCCGGCGTCAGGTCCACCCGAGCCTTGGCTGGCTTTCGGGGCTCATCAGCACCGACAATCTCCCCAGGAACCAGTCCCGGTCCTCGGCAGGGCGGCGGAGACTCCCCTGCTCGGGTCTGCTTTCAGTCCTGCCACAGCCCCTCCGCACTGCCGGATCTGGCCCCCCACCCGCCTCTCCCTCCTTCCCAGGCCTCATTTCCTCAGCTGCATCTCACCCCTTCTCTCCCTCCTCTCCACCCAAACCTCCCGCTAACTTTCCTCCTCGGGACCATCCTCTCGGTGCCCTTTGGGAAGTGTCCTTGTTTCTCCCCACCTAGGTTCCTCCATCTTCTCTTTGCCCTTCTTCGTCCTCGAGGGCACCCCTCTGTGTCCCACCTCCCCCAGTGCCGGTCCCCCTCACTCTCTTCCCATCCTGGTCTCCCATCTACCCCATCCCAGTCCCCACTGTCTCCCCATCCCTCTCTCCAACTCCCACTTAGGTCTCCATATTTTCCAGGGGCCCCCAATATCCGTCATCGTTGTCCTGTCACCCTAGTTCTCTCTCCCTGAATCCCTGTCTCTAACACCCCATCCTATCCCCATCTTCCTCATCTGTTTGCATCTTCCTTCATCCCCATCTCCCATACTTCTGTCTCCACCGCCTGGTTCTTATCTCCATCTCCCCAACCCTGGGTCCCTATTTCTCCTAGGGTCCCCAGTCTTCCACCTGGCTCACACCTCTTTGTACTGGTCCCTATCTCCCCCAGCTCAGAACTCCATCTTTCTGGGGCCCATCTCCCCATTTCCTTTCTCCATTTCCGTCCCCATCCGCATCAGGCCCAGAGCACCCAATCTCCCCATCCCTGTTCCAGTTTCTGACTCCTTCTCTCTGGATCTCATTTCTCCAAATCCAGGTCCCTATCTCACCATCCCTCCCCACCCCCACCCCTAGGCCCCAATCTTCTAGTTGGGTCCTAGGGGTCTTCCCAGGAAGGAAGGAGATAAGGAGATTGGGTGGGGCAGCGTGGACTGTAATTGGAGGGCTAGGATGGCTGAGAGGCTCCCTGAGGCTGGAGGTTCGTATGGGGACTTGGATCAAGGAAGGGGCAGCTTCTGGGTTCTGCAGGCCGCTAGTTGGGAGAGTCTCCAGGGGGAATAAGGACATGAAAGTGGCTTCATGACCTGGGCACCCTTTTCTTCAGGGCATGGAATGTGTTTCCGTGGTGGAAGAGGGTTTGGGTACAGGCAGGATGGGTCCAAAACCAGGCAGGAGGGGCCTGATGGCTCTGGGCTCTAGGAAGGTTTTCATCTGGGCAGCTCCGTGGCTGGAAGGGTCCTTGCTGGGGATCGGGCATGAAGTGGGGTGGTGATGATAAGGATGTGGGTCTGTTAAACTGAGAGCCGGGAGCATCTTCCAAGAATACAAGGGATTGAGAGGTTTGGTGGTCAGTCTTTGCAGGGAGGGAGGGAAGGGCCTGGTGAGGGGCCTGGGGCTGGACCGGCTGTTTCCTTGACCCTAAGAGTATGGGGTAGGGATGTGGCAGCTGGGAAGGCTGAGAGTGGGAGGCTCAGCGCTGCCCAGGTTAACCCCGTCTTACAGGGGGACTGAGGGTCCAGCGGGGCATTGGAGGGTCTGGCCGGGGCAGAGATGGTGGCGGCTGTGGGGGGCTGTCTCAATCACTTGAGGAGCAGGGAAGGGGCTGGGGGTTCCGCAGGATTTGGAGCGAGGATTGGGCTGGGGCTGGGCTCACCTGCCGAGTAGGGCGCGGGCTGGTGGTCGCGTAGGGCGCCAAGCGCGCAGTTGGAGGAGCCGAGCGCGGGGCAGGGCGGCCCGGCCGCGGGGAAGGCGGGCCGGAGGGGGCTGTATTGGAAGCCTCCGGGCTGGCTGCAGGCGCCGAAGTCGCCGTAGGCGGACGCCTCCATGGCCGCCACGCAGGAGTCGTACGAATTGAGGTAGGAGTAGTCCATCGGCCCGGGGGGGCGAGGACGGGGGCCGGGCCGGGCCAAGTCGGGGTCGGGGTCCCGGGCCGGGTGCGGGTCGGGATGGGAGTTGGAGCGCTAGGCGCCGAGGACCCGAGTCCGGCTCTGAACGCCCGCGAGCCCGCCCGCCCCGTCGCGGCCGCGCTCCACCCGGGTGCAGCGCAAGTGCAGCCCGGCGCGGCCCGCGTGCCTTTTAACGCGCAGGACCCCGCCGAGGGGGCGGAGCGAGCTCCTCGGGGCGGGGCCTCGACGGCCCAGACCCCGCCCCAGCTGCCCCCGACCCCACCTCCACCCCAAAAGGTACCCGCTGCCTTCTGCTGGCTCCGGAGGCTCGGGGCGGGGCTGCGCGAGGCCCCCTCACCCGAGTCCCCATCCCGCCCCAATCCAGCCCAGACCTCGGGTCTGTACGCATCGTGCCGGCCCGGAAGGTCTCGACCCCTTCCCCCGGCTTCTCCACCTGCGGCCCCGCAGAAGGGAGCGGAGACGGGCCCGGCAGCGCTCGTGTGAAGTTAATTCAATTCGTCCAGATAACCGAGTTATTCCGATCCAGCCCCTCGGCCCCGCCCCCCGCGAGTTCCTTCCCGGCGGGGACCGAAGAGGCAGCCCCGGAAGGGGGAGGGAGACAGGCCCGAGGAAGAGACGGAGCCTGGGACGGGGACGTGGATGAGGAGAGGAGACGGAGACAAACAAGGAGAGAAAGGGACAAGACAGAGGCAGGTGCCCAGATGGAGACGAGGATGAGACGTGGACGGGAGAGGAAGGTTGGAGACGGGGGCAAGAGGAAGAGACAGGGACAGCGATGGAGACAAAGGTGAAACATGGACTTGAGAAGAGCAGGGGTGGGGATGGGGACAAGGCAGAGACGGAGAGGGGGGCAGAGAAAGGAAGGCAGGCGGCCTGGAGACAGAAGGCAGAGGAATGAGACAGGGATTGTGATGGAGGTCAGGAGAGCGATGAGACAAAACAGGGCAGTGATGGTGAGACAGACACAAACGGAGGGACAGTTTCAGAAAGACAAGGCCAGGGATCAACACGGAGGAGGAACCGAGGCGGAGAGGCGGAGAGAAAGAGCCTTGGGCGAGCTGAGACCCACGAGCTGTAGCGCCCAGAGTAAGGATTGTGATGCAGGCGCCGCTCGCTCCAGATCCTGCGGAACCCCCAGCCCCTTCCCTGCTCCTCAAGTGATTGAGACAGCCCCCCACCGCCGCCACCATCTCTGCCCCGCTGGACGCTCTGTCCCCCTGTAAGACGGGGTTAACCTGGGCAGCGTTGGGCCTCCCACTCTCAGCCTTCCCAGCTGCCACATCCCTACCCCACACTCTTAGTGTCAAGGAAACAGCCGGTCCAGCCCCAGGCCCCTCACCAGGCTCTCCCCTCCCTCCCTGCAAAGACTGACCACCAAACCATCTGCAGCTCAGGGGGAGGGTCGCAGGTACCGAGGTCCCACTGTCCTCCTGACTTGTCCTGAAGGCCCCACGACCTTGTCCTGAACCTTCATGGCCAGATCGGCCTCTCCCCTTCCAGTTCCCCCATCTCAGTCCTCCTTTCCACTGCCATCGGAGGTGACCCTCTGGTTCCCCGCACCTTCATCACAAAGTGTATGATGAATGGCAGGACAGGGAGTAACCCAGTGGCACCTTTTCTCTCCCTTAACCTCTCACCTCCCTTCTCCAGAGAATCTTTTCTCCTCCAAGAAAACCACCTAGACTTACTCTGGACCTGGCCACAGACACTCTGGCCCTCCGCAGACTCAGCCACCACTGTGGGATGGTGGGACACAGAAACCTTCCCAGGGGAACAGAATAGAGAACTCTTCTGCCCCAGCAGCTCACCTTATGTAGATGGACAGCTGCCCCACACAGCCCCCAGCCTCCTCGACCCAAATCTTGGCGGGTCCTGCAGATGGGGGAGTGGAGACCCAGCAAGCAGCCAGGGGAGGAGGCACCCTTTTTACCAAAGTCCTTGGGGATAAGGGAAGGGCTCCCAGAATACACCTCTGCCCCCGTTTACTAGCTCAATGGGGAGCATGTGCACCCTCAGATCACCCACTTCTCTGGCCACCCATTCTTTGCTTCACACAAGGACATCTCCATGCCAGGGGGCTTTTTTGAAGTGTTTTCACTATTTTTTAGCTCTAAACTTCTAAAACTGACAGTAAAACTGCTTTAAAAATTCTCCCCACTGATGTGTGAGGTTCACCAATCTCCCTTGACACATCCTCTACAGCAGTGATTCCCAACCTTTTTTTGGTCATGCCCCACCTAAGCATCTCTAAAATCCTGATGCCCTCCTTCCCCATGACATATAATTCCTATTCAAAAAGTGAACTCCTATTCATGTGGAGGAAGCCTAAAAGGCCATTAACTTAATCTAAACATGCTTTCAAAGAACATGGCATCCATTGAAGAGAAAAATAAAAGAATGAAAGGACAGTTGAAGTACTGAGAAAGCAATCACTAAGAAATTGTTAAAAAATAAGAATAATATGAAGTGATATGAAAAAAATAGCAAATAAAGTTTCAAAACATATAATAGAGAACTGAAATGCATGAATATGTCACAATATATATTTATATACTGTATATGAGGCCCCAAGAACCATAAGAAATGCAAAAAATTCATTGGTAATAACTCATTCTCAAATTGCCCCCCTTAAAAGTCAAATTGCCCCCCTGAGGGGCATGTGCCCCACCTTGGGAACCACTGCTCCACAGGAAGCCCAAGGGTTCTCAGAATTGGGAAATCAGATGGTGCCACCTCTCTCTTTAGACTCCCCATGGCTCTCCATTGCCCTCAGGATAAAATCCAAGCCCTCACTCTAATAGTGCCTGGCACAAGGTAAACAGATAGATAAATTAGCTACTATCACCCCCACAACCCCTTTTCCTGTCACCCAGTGACTGGGCCCTGTGTGACTAGACCCAGACCACACCGTGGTCGGGCTCCTCTGTCACACCCGGTACCTAGATGTGTAACCTGGACACAGAACCCTATCTTTGCATGGATGGCAGCATCACCTCTTCCCTGAAGATTTCAGAAGATATTAGGTCCTGCAGAGTTACCCAGGCTGGCCCTTTAATTAATTTTTGCCGATGAAGAGGTTGAGGCCCAGAGAGGGGTCCTGTAGGAAGTGTGGAAGTAAAGACAGTGGGAGTGTGTCAGGGTAGAAAGACATCCCCTACCCCCACAGAGAGAGCAGCGATGCAAAAAGGAACGTGGGGAGGTTCCTTTTTCATCTGCTCTTATCCCAACTTGGATACTTATTCTGTGAGCCTGGATGGTGGGCGCATCATGAGAATGAATGAGGAAGGACCCATGCCCTGGAGCACTCCTTCTGCCTGCGGTCTTTTGGAGAATGGCAGCCTGAGACCACCACCCTTTTCCCACTTCTAAGAGCAGCCACTGAAGTTAGCCTCCCCTCAGAACTCTGAGCAAGGATCTCCTGGCCCCAGGGCGTGGCCACCATGCTGATTTATTAACCAGGCGTACTCCTAGTCAGTCCTCTCTGATGAGGGGAGAGCGTGGAGTCGTGGCTCCTCCCTGAAGTGCATCTTCTCACGCTCCGAAGCAATGTCTTCAGTGTCATCATTGTACAACTATGATTGGAAGCCAAGCTTGATCAGACACCCATGTCTAACTTCTAATAAGGGATGGAGCTTATCTATCAGGGAAATATTAGCATTGTCTGGTTCTGCTTAAAGATCCCAGAACTGCCAACCCTATTTATCTACCAACTTCATAAGCAGAATACACCCCTCCCCTGCCCCTATTCTCAAATCCCTGTTCTCTCCTGCTAGGACTTTCTGGTCCAGGGAGGGTTGGAGGCAAGCAAATTAACTATATATTCTCCCAACCTGTCTATCAGATCTTATAGTCTCTCTGTTATGGGAACAACAACTGTTGACCTTTCTTTTCTTCCCACTAATACGGCTATCCAGTCATTAAGTAATTTCCTTTCCTTTTTTAAAAAATCCTCACCTGAGGATATATTGAGAGAGAGAGAGAGAGAGAGAGAGAGAGAGAGAGAGAGAGAGAGAGAGATATGAAACATTGATTGGTTGTCTCCCTTACTTGCGGATCTGGGGATCGAACCACAACCTAGGTATGTGACCTAACCAGGATCAAACCGGCAACCTTTTGGTGTAAGGGACACAGGGCTAAAAGTATTCAGCCTTCATGGATCCCTGAAGAATGAGGAAAGATCTTTATTCAGTTCTACAAATATTTTTTGAATATCTGATCTATGATGGAACTTCATGGGGCACTAGACACATGAGGATAAATTAGTCCTGCATGCTTTGTCTAAGGATCTCCCAATCTCGTGGGCACAGGAGCACTTATCTATAGGGAGGTTCTGTCCAGAATGTTTTTGTTGTCTTTGCAAGAGAATGGTACACTGGGGGTGAAGTGAGTTGATTCCTTTACAAAACAAAGGGCGGGGCAGGGGGAGAGGTTTGATCCTACAACCAAGCCATACATTGACAAGCTTATTCAAGTTTTTGTGCGTGGGAAGGGGCCTGCCTGAGGGCTGCCATAGTGGACATGTGTGGTGTGGCCAGCCCAGCACAACTTTTCTTTTGGGAACTGCTTCCTCCATCCACATGGCTATCCAGGGAACTATTGTTCTTACATAATCCTACCCTCAGCTATAATTGGTTCAGGTGTGTGTACGTGTAGGTCAATAAAATCCTTAATATTTTTTTCTTATTTAAATTGAGAAACAAGTTATTTTCTTTAGAATGCGGAAAGCTATACATATAAAGTTCAGGAAATGTTTGTAGCCATGTTCCCTATCATCAAAAGAAGGAAGGTCATCTTCAATGAAGAAAGAATGAAATCCTGGCCGGTTTTGCTCAGTGGGTAGAGCTTCGTCCTGGGGATTGAAGGGTCAAGGGCACTTGCCTCGGTTGCAGGCTCCATCCCTTCCCCAGTCTGGAAGCATGCTGTGGGAGGCAGCCAATCAATGTCTCTCTCCAATCAATGTCTCCCTCACATCGATGTTTCTCTCTCTCTCTCTCTCTCTCCCCCTCCCTTCCACTCTCTCTGAAAATCAATGGGAAAATATCCTTGTGTGAGGATGAACAACAACAACAAAAATAAAATATATAAAAAAAGAAAGAATGAATAAGAAGTTGAAGCAAAGATATAGAGACTCACTCTAGAATTTAAAAGCCTAGTTCTAGTTATTCCTGAAACATCCTTATTCAAATTAGTTGTTCAGCCCTTCGTTGGATTTTGTTATCCAGTACCACCTTCCTCTTCTTCTTCTTCTTCTTCTTCTTCTTCTTCTTCTTCTTCTTCTTCTTCTTCTTCTTCTTCTTCTTCTTCTTCTTCTTCTTCTTCTTCTTCTTCTCCTCCTCCTCCTCCTCCTCCTCCTCCTCCTCCTCCTCCTCCTCCTCCTCTTCCTCCGCTTCTTCCTCCTCCTCTTTATTCTTTTAATTTTAGAGGATGTTTATTAAAGCTGGGGACTGTGAAACAAGGAAGGGCCTAGGGTAACAGGAGGACTAGGTGGGGATGAGCCTGGGCTGGGCTGCTTTGGCTCACTCAGAAGTCAGAGAAAAGGGGGCCTTGGGGACAGGGGCAAGAGGTTTGCCCAGGATGAACTGCCACTGCCCATTGCTGTCCTCCCTGGTTCCAATCCTTATGGGGTCTCTTAGAGTCTAGGAGATGCATGCTTCCTGTGGAGAATGAAGAGGAGAAGGGGGAGGAGAAAGGTGCCATCATGTCCCTGCCATTCTTCTTTATGTTTAATCTACTTCAAGTTGGATTTCTATCACTTCCAAACAAAAACATTTAACTAAAAATTTGATTTAAGGTATGTAGCAATGCAAATGACAGACCCTAAAATATGGAACTGGCCCTGTTGATATAGGGTGGGATGCAGTGAAAATCTCTCCATTGAGCCTGGAAACGAAATATCTTCCTTAGGTGATAATGAAGTAGCTGGGAATTCTACTGCATATTGTCTCTTAGAACTCGACCTCAACTTCCCCCCTTGCCCTGTGGTTGCAACTTCAGGGGATTAAATAGGAAAATGGTAAATATTGGAGTATACTCAGGAAAGTGCTTCAAGGGGGACACAAGCTGATGAGGAGCAGATGTAACTCTGGTAAGGAAACCTCTGACTATGGCCAGCAATCTGAGGTTGCAACAGGAGGATAATCATGTGCTTTGCAGATTGGCTATAGCCATGTTCTCTGCCACATCCTAGAGTGAATGCATTGATTAGGAAATAGTGAATGTCTGACAGGTGAAATGAAATTTGGGAAGATCTAGAGGAATTAGGGAAGTGTGATTCTTCTAGTCTTTCTTGGTACTCTGGCCTGACAGCAGAAAAGAGTTGACATTTATTATTCTTTTTTGGCATCTGGCATCTGAAAACACTTTCTAAGTTAGGGGAATTCCCCACCTGATAGATACCAGAAATTCACTTTCTGAATTTCCCTCACAACCAAAATTCAGACACTTGACCTAGTGTCAGCCAATCATGTACACTCACCGCAGTCTGAGCTAAGGAATCTAACTGAGGCAGTGAGGACTCAGGAACCGTAAGAATTATCCCCCGGTCAGTGAGGTTGCAGCAATATCAGTTCTAGGTGTAGCAGGGCCCCTACAGAGCTTGATCATGGCAGCATCGTGGGCTGAGGGCCAACCATGTCAGTTGTGCAAGGGACAGGTGTCCCTTGCAGAGACAACAATGCAGCTTAATTTGGGGCATTGTTTCTAGTTCTGTGGCTCTGTATCTGGTCCCCCAGTCATTCCAATAATTCTCCAAGATATCTAATATATTTTATGAATTTAATAAAATTATTTTTTGCTTAAATAAGATGTAATTGGTTTCTATTTCTTATACCTAATGACTCTGATATAGAAATTGGTACTAGACTGGCTGAGCACATCAGACTCTCAGAGAATTGGTTGGATTCTGGGACTAGTTGTGTCACCTGATTGGGATTAAAGGCAATGAAAATCCAGAGATGGAGAGGCATTCAGTGGTAAAAACAACAACAACAACAACAATAACAAAAATCATCAGCCTGGCCAGTGTGGCTCAGTGGCTGAGTGTCAACCTATGAATCAGGAGGTCACGGTTCGATTCCCGGTCAGGGCACATGTCTGGGTTGCAGGCTCAATCCCCAGTAGGGGGCATGCAGGAAGCAGCCAGTCAGTGATTCTCTGTCTTCATTGATGTTTCTATCTTCCTTTCCCTCTCCCTTCCTCTTTGAACTCAATAAAAATATATTTAAAAAAAAAACCCAAACAAACAAAACCAGTTCATCAATGTATTGCCAGTGGTCACCTGGAATGAAGTGTCCATTAAAAGTATAGTTTTGGGGGGCTATCAGAGATCCATATAAAGGGAATGAGGACTGCAAAAATTGTGAGGAGGTGTGGAACACTTAAAGAGCTTGAACACTTAAACACTGAAGTGTACTCCCATGTGAGAGAACAGTGTTTAGAAGAGGGGCATGCTAGGATGGTAATAAATGAAGATCTGAATGACTCAGAGAGTCCTAAGCCCTCTATAAGTTAGAGTCAGTTTGGGTATACATAAGGGAAAATCCAAAATAACAATAATGTAACAAAATAAATCTCATAGTTTCTGTGGGTCAGGGATCTGGGCATGACTTACCTGAGTCTTTAATTAGGCTGCAATCAGGGTGCTACATCTGCAGCCTCCAAGTCTTGACCAAGGAAAGACTGATTCCATGCTAACTCACATGGTTCTTGCCAGGACTCAGTTCCTCCAGGGCTGTTGGACTGAAGGGCTCAGTCCTTACCAGGTGTTGGCCAGAGGTTGCCCTCAGTTTCTTGCCATATGGGCCTCTTCATCAAGGCAAGCATGTAAGATCCAGAGAGAGTGCCAGCAAGATGGAAGTCAGTCTTTTTTTTTTTTTTTAATATATTTTATTGATTTTTTACAGAGAGGAAGGGAGAGGGATAGAGAGTTAGAAACATCGATGGGCAAGAAACATCGATCAGCTGCCTCTTGCACACCTCCCACTGGGGATGTGCCCGCAACCAAGGTACATGCCCTTGACTGGAATTGAACCTGGGACCCTTCAGTCCGCAGGCTGACGCTCTATCCACTGAGCCAAACCGGCCATGGCAGAAGTCAGTCTTTTTTATAACCTAATCCCAGGAATGACATTCTATCACTTCTGCTATATTCTGTTGCTTAAAAATAAGTTACTAGAGCCCGGCTGGCATGGCTCAGTGGTTGAGCATTGACCTATAAACGAGGAGGTCACTGTTCGATTCCCAGTCAGGGCACATGCCTGGGTTGCGGGCTCGATCCCCAATGTGGGGTGTGCAGGAGGCAGCTGATCAATTATTCTTTCTCATCATTGATGTTTCTCTCTCTCTCTTCCTCTCTGAAATCAATAAAAAAAATATATTAAAAAAAGAAAGAAAAAGAAAAGTTACTAGGCCCTGCTCACACTCAAAGAGAGGGGAGGGATTACACAAGGGCATGAGCATCAGGAGGCAGGGATCACTGGGAGTCATGTCAGGAGATATCTACCACAGCCTGCAATTAGCAATCTCTGTCACAACCCCAACTTCCCCCTGAAAATAGCCAGCTATGATAGCACCCTCTCCCTGTCTAATGGGATTGCCTTCCTCTTATTTGAAGACCATGTAAAGGCTTTCCCATGAGGAATTATCTGGTAAGAGAAAGCCAAGTCTCCTCATGCCCCATCCCACTGACTTCATTGTCTCCACACTCATAACTAGAATCAGACTCTAACATTCCTCGAGGTCAAATAGGAGGTCAAATTCCAAAAAAGCTTTCCCACTAAAAGAATTAAAAGATTTTTCAATTTTATATTCATAAAATCTGGCAAATACATGTGGGAATGGATTCTGAGGGTGTTAGGCGAGGAAGGAGGAACATAATTTAAAATCAGGCCAACTGATCAGTGTGAGTGCATGACCATAGAGCCTGGATTCCATGTGCCAATTCTAATAGCTAGGAGTTCTCATTCCTTTTTTTTTTTTTAAAGATGAATTAATCTTTTCCTAGAGTATAAAATAACATTATATTCACTTGATCACATATCCATTCACCTATCCATTCACCTATTCATTCTTCTATCCATTGTATTTTTTGATGCATTCATAGTCAGTGGCAGACATCCATATACTTGGCCTCAAGACCGATATCATTAAGCAGAGAAAAATGTTATTTGTTAATTTTTAGTAAAATTTTCATATAGTAAAATGCATAAATCTTTTTAAAAAAATATTTTTATTGATTTCAGAGAGGAAGGGAGAGGGAGAGATAGAAACATCAATGATGAGAGAATCATTGATCAGCTGCCTCCTGCACGCCCCCCACTGAGGATCAAGCCCACAACCCGGGCATGTGCCCTTGACTGGACTCGAACCAGGACCCTTCAGTCTGCAGGCTGATGCTCTATCCACTGAGCCAAACCAGCTAGGGTGAAATGCATAAATCTTAAGTGTACCATTCAGTGAGTACACATGTGTGACCCAATCCCTTATCATCATCCCAGAAACTTCTTTCATGCCTCTCCCAAATCAATACCAACCCCCACTCCCCTAGAGGTAACCACTCTTTTCTTTTCCACTATAGAGTAATGTTGTCTGTTCTTGATTTCCTTTGGAAACTCTGTGTGAGCCTTCTTTTACTCAGCATGTTTTTGAGATTCATCAATGTTGTATCAATAGTTCATTTCTTTATATTGCTCAGTATATTGCTGAGTATATACCTGTACAGGCAGAATTCTAAGATGTCCCCCAAGATTCCTGCCTCCTGGTGTAGGCCCTGTACACTCTCCAGTCTTGTGACTATGAGAGAATAGCACTGCTGTGATTAGGTTATGTCTTATATCACAGATGGCTTTTCTTTTTTTTTTTTTTAAATTCTCACCTGAGGATATTTTTCCATTGATTTTTAGAGAGAGTGGAAGAAAGAGGGAAAGAGAGTACTTTGGATGTGAGAGAAACACATCGATTGGTTGCTTCCTGCACAAGCTCCAACCAGGGCCTGGGTCACCAGGGCTCAGGCCGGGGAGGAGCCTGCAACCAAGGTACATGCCCTTGACTGGAATTGAACCCTGGACCCTTTGGTCCGTAGGCTGATGCTCTATCCACTGAGCCAGACGAGCTAGGGCTCACAGATGGCTTTTAAAATTGGGAATTATTTGGGTGGATCTGACCTAATGACATGAACCCTTTACATTTGGGTCAAGAGGTCAGAAACAGTGAAGTCAGATTTGAAGCATGAGAGGCTCAACAGGAAGATTTTTCATTATTAGGTGGAGGGTCTACATGGCAAAGAATGCAGTGACCTCTAGGAGCTGAGAGTGACTTCCAGTTGATAGCCAGTAGGAAAATAGGACCTCAGTCCTACAACCACAAGGAACTGAATTCAGCTAAGTAGCTGAATAAACTTGGGAGTGAATTCTTCCTTAGGGTCCCCAGAAAGGAATGCAGCCTGGATGACACTGAGATCCTGAGCAAATGAGAACTCAGTCATGTTCTGAGCATAGAACCATGCCAGACTCTGACTTACAGGATTGTGAGTAAATGAATATTGTTTTAGGCTGTTAAGTTTGGGATTATTTTTTACATGGCAGTAGAACACTAATATAATACTGCAGTTTGTGTAGCCATTCTGATGATGGATATATGTGTTGGTTCTAGTTGTGGGCTATTATGAATAATGCTGCTATGAACATTTATATACAAGTCTGTTTTGTGTGGATATGTTTTCATTTCTCTTGGAAATGTTGGGTCATAGGGTAGGTGTATGTTTAGTTTTATAAGAAACTGCCAGATCGTTTCCTAAGTGGTTGTGCCATTTTATACTCCCACCAATAATGTTGCTCCATCCTCATCAGTGTCAAAAAGTTTAAATTTTATCCATCCTGGCGGGTGTATAGTTGATTTGTTTTCACTTGGTTGAGTGAAAACTGGTTTCATTGATGAAGTTAAATGAAATCAAGATGCCAAGGATCCTTTACTATAATGTAGAAGAATCTAAACATGTAAGGAGAATGTTGCTTTATAAACCTTTCCTTCTAAGTTTCTAAGTGTGATTCATCCACTCCCAACTCCATCCCCTGAGAGTGTCCAGATGACTCTCTTCACCAAGGCACTGAGAAATATATTTGTGAGAGTGATGACATGTTTAGAAAGTGCTGTAGTAACTGGCTTCTGGAGGCCAGGGATGTTGCGGGGAGATACTACAGACAGGACTAAACAATATGGGAAGTTCACTAACATCCTAACTGACTTATAGAACCAAAAGTCCTCAGGAGCTGGTGAACAGTGGACCAACTTAAGTCAAAATAGAATTAGGGTTTCTTACCCAAGTTCCAGGCCTGGGTTAGTTCACAGAGTCCCTTGAAATGAAGTGAAGGCAGGTTCACTTAAGGAAGGATAAATGTTTATATATTCCTTTCAACCTTCCCCAATGAGACCTGTAGTCATTTTCCAGGGCAATTGTATGGGTTGAATTGTGTTTCCCAAAAAGATATGTTGAAGTCCTTGCCCCAGGTACCTGTGAAATAGAGACCTTATTTGGAAATAGGTTCTTTGCAGATTATACTGGATTAGTATGGGCCCTAACCCAATGACTGGCGTCCTTATAAGAAGAGGGCAATTTGGCCATGGACACACAGAGAAAACACCATGTGCGAGGATGGAGGCAGAGGTTGGAGTGATGCAACTGCAAGACAAGGAACATCAAGGATTACTGGTAACCTCAGCGGGTCGAAGAGAGGCATGGAATAGAGTCTCCCTTAGAGTCTCCAGAAGAAACCAACCCTGCCAACACCTTGACTTTGGACTTGTTTTCTAGAGAATACATTTCTATTGTTTTAAGTCACCTAGTTTGTGGTACTTCGTTAGAATAACTGTGTCCTTGGGGATTGTTGACACTGGCTCTAATGCCGAGTTGTAGTTGGTACAATGGAGGCTTATGGAGTCAAGTGATAAACTGACTTTTGATTCTAATTGACCTCACAGTACAGTCCTTAAACCCATTTCCCCATGATTTCTCCAGTTTTGGGTTATATAATTAGACTAGGAATATTCAGCAAGTGGCAGCATATGACTCTAATCCATAGAATGGGACTATTATGGTTGAAAAGGTTTCCTTACTAACAGAATTACAAACAAAACCAATGTGTTGCTGGGGGAAATGCAAGACTAGCATAACCATCAAAGAGCTGAAAATTCAGAGGAGATGATACATGTTACTGACTCAACTCATCTGTCTGGCTCATGCAGAAGTCAGAAGGGCTGGAGAATGCCAGTGGATTATTGAAAGGTTAAGACAGGTGACGACTCCAATGATACTGCTGTTCTAGAGAGAGTAAAACAACAGTGTCTGCCACCTGTAATAAAGTTGTTAACTTGCAAATGTTTCTTCTTTATTTCAATAAGCAAAGAAGGCCAGAGGTAGTCTTGTTTAACCTGGCAAGGGCAGAAGTACACCTTCATCATTTTGCTTCAGGACTGCGTTAACTCTCTGCCTCTGTGCCACAATTTAGTCCACAGGGACTTTGATAATCTTAGCATTCCATAAGACATTAAACAGTTCCACTATAATTATGATAAAATTCTGATAAAACCTAAAAAGCAGGAAGTATCAGGTACCCTGAACATCTTAGTCAGTTGGCCTGGTCAGTGTTTGGGATTTTAGTCATTCTGATATGTGTGCAGCAGTATCTCATTGTTGTTTTAGTTCACAATTCCCTTATTACATATGATGTGGAGCATCTTTTCATATGCTTATTTTCCATCTGTATATCTTCTTTGGTGAGGGGTCTGTTTAGATCTTTAGCCTATTTTAAAATCAGGTTTTCTTGTTGAGTTTTAAGGGTACTGCATGAAAAATTCTTTTTAAAAAAATATTTTTTTATTTATTTCAGAGAGGAAGGGAGAGATAGAAACACCAATGATGAGAGGGAATCATTGATTGGCTGTCTCCTGCATGCCCCCTTCTGGGGACTGAGCCCACAACCCAGGAATGTGCCCTTGACTGGAATCGAACCTGGGACCCTTCAGTCCGCAGGCCAATGCTCTATCCACTGAGCCAAATCGGCTAGGGTGAAAAGTTCTTATTATATAGGATAGTTTCTTCCCATTATAGTAACTTCTCATCCAGCTGGCTTTTCCTGGAAATTAAATATCCTATATAATAAAAGCCTGATATGCTAAGTGTCCAGTATCAAAGCATAATATGCTAATGATAAGCTAATGCCACTCAACCATTTGCTATGACATGCACTGACCACCAGGGGGCAGATAGTCGGCCAGTCACTATGACGTGCACTGACCACCAGGGGGGCAGATGTTCCGACCTGTAGGTTAGCTTGCTGCTGGGGTCCTGCCAATTGGGACTGAGCAAGATGGGTTGGACATGCCCTGGAGCCCTCCTGTGGTCCCTCCCCAGCTGGCCAACCTCCTGCGTCCCTCCCCAGCCCCAATCATGCATCGGTGGGGTCCCTCGGCTTGGCTTGCACCTTCATGCAATCCGGGACCCCTTGGGGATGTTGGAGAGCCGGTTTTGGCCCGATCCTGCAGGCTAGGCTGAGGGACCCCACTGGTGCATGAATTCGTGCACCGGGCCTCTAGTCAGGGATAAAAACCCAAATCATAAATTATGCCATAGGAAGTTTATTGAGTAATTTGCTCTTCCAGAAAATGCTTGGTAAACATCCTAAATGCTTGAGTATCCCCAGTTAACCACAGTCTTGTAATTTTAACTGTCAAAATATGACTTTGTTGATACAGCTCTATTAGAATGTAGTTTAATTTGTTTTTTTTTGTTTTGTTTTTTGTTTTTTGTTTTTTTTTAGAGCAGTATTAGGTTCACAGCAAAATTGAGTGGAAAGTATAGAGCTCCCATAATCATCCCACACCCTCCCTAATAACAACATCAGCATCGAAGAGGTACATTTATTTCAATTTGATGAGCCAATATTGACATCATTATCAACTGAAGTCCATAATTCACAGTAGGGTTCACTCCACTCTGTGTTGTACATTCCATGGATTTTGACAAATGTATGACACATACCTACTATTATCTGTCGTACAGAATGGTTTCACTGCCCCCCAAATCCTCTGTGCTCCACCTATACATGTGCACGCCATCAAGCTCCTGGCAACTGCTGTTATTATTTTACTGTCTTCATAGTTTTGCCTTTTCCAGAATCATATACTGGTAGTTGGAATCCTATAGTATGTAGCCTTTTCAGATTGGCTTCTTTCACTTAGTAATAGGGATTTACAGTCTCTCCATGGCTTTTCACGGCTTGATAGCTCGTTTCTTTTTAGCACTGCATACTATTCCATTGTCTGGATGCACCACCATTTGCTTATTGAAAAGTATCTAGGTTGTTTCCAGGTTTTGGCAATTATGAATAAAGCTGCTCTATAAATATTTGTATGCAGGTTTTTGTGTGAATGTGAATTTTTAATATATTTGGGTAAATGCCAAGGAGCATGCTTGCAGGATCAGATGATAAATGTTTAGTGTTCTGCCCTGGCCGGTTTGGCTCAGTGGATAGAGCGTCGGCCTGCGGACTCAAGGGTCCCAGGTTCGATTCCGGTCAAGGGCATGTACCTTGGTTGCGGGCACATCCCCAGTAGGGGGTGTGCAGGAGGCAGCTGATCGATGTTTCTCTCTCATCGATGTTTCTAACTCTCTATCCCTCTCCCTTCCTCTCTGTGAAAAATCAATAAAATATATTTAAAAAAAAAAAAAAAAAAAAAATGTTTAGTGTTCTAAGAGACTGTCAAACTGTTTTCCAAAGTGGCTATATTATCTTGCATTCCCACCAGCAACGAATGAAGAGTTCCTGTTGTTCCACATCCTCGTCAGCATTTGTGTTTTCAGTGTTTTGGAGTTTGGCCTTTCCAGTAGGTGTGCAGTGGTTATCTCGCTGTTGTTTTAGTTTGCAATTCCCTAATCACATATGATGTTAAAAGCATCTTTTCATATGCTTATTACCATCTGTATCTCTTCTTTGAAGAAGTATCTGTTCAAATCTTTTGCCCATCTTGTATCTGGCTGTTCATTTTCTTATCGTTGAGTTTTAAGAGTTCTTTGTATATTTTGGGTACCAGTCCTTTATCAGACATGTGTTTTACAAATACTTTCTTCCAGTCTTGGATTGTCTTCTCATTCTTTTAACATTATCTTCAATACATTAAAAAAGAAACTACTTCCTAAAGGATTTTTTCTTTAAATTGAGATATAAAAATGTGTACAATTCAATGGTTGCACAGTTGAATAACCATTACCACTCTGTACTTCCAGAACATTTTCATTATTCCAGAAAGAACCTCCTGACCCATTATCAGTCATCCCCACTTCCTTCTTCCCCCAGTCTGTGGCAACCACTAATCTCCTCTCTTCCTCTATGGATTTGCTAATCTGGACATTTTCACTCAAATGAAATCACAATATGTGCTCTTTTGTAGTTGGCTTCTTTCACTCAGCATGTTTTCAGGGTTCATCCATGTTGTTCATGAATCAGTATTCCCTTCTTCTTATGGCTGAATAATATTCCATTGTATGGATATACCGTATTTTATTTATTCCTCAGTCTGATGAACATTTGGGTTGTTTCCACTTTTTTTTTTTTAAACCATTTGTGTAGCAAGTTTTTGTGTGGATGTATGTTTTCATGTCTCTCAGGTATATACTTAGGAGTGCAATTATATGTCCATTGCTGAGACATAAGGAAACTGTTTAATCTTTTGAGGAACTGCTAGACTCTTTTCCAAATTAGTTGCATCATTTTACATTCCCACATTCACCAACACTTATGTCTTTTTTTTTTTTTTAATTGATTTTGAGAGAAAGGAAAAGAAACATCAATGTCAGAGAAACATTGATCGGCTGTCTCCTGCATGCCCCCTACTGAGGTTCAAACCTTGAAATTCAGGCATGTGCCCTGACAAGGAATCAAACCAGCAACCATTTGGTGCATGGGACAATGTCCAATCAACTGAGCTACACTGGCCAGGGCTTCCTGTCTATCTTTTTTATTATAGCCATTCTATTGGGTGTGTAGTGATATCTCATTGTGATTTGATTTGCATTTCCCTGCTGGCTAATTGATGGCTTATTGGCTATTTGTATATCTTCTTTGGAGAAATGTTTATTCAGAGATTTTCCCCTTTTTATAATTAGGTTGTCTTTTTATTGTCAACTTGTAAGACTCTTCACTCTGGATACTAGACTGGCCAGAGGAATATGGGGGTTTTGGAGGAAGTGCACTTACTGTTGTTAAAATTTAGGATATGACCACGACATAGGTGACTGAAGTGGGCAGGGACAGAGAAATAGTAAAGCAGGGTGTTGGATAAGTTATTTGTGGCAAGTTGAAGCCACAGGAATGATGATGTGTTAGAGAAGAGAAAGTGATATGAGAACTAAAATCTTTCTTGAATGAGGGACAGTCACTGAGAGATAGAGCACCAAAAGAGCTGAAGAGTCAAACTGCTGACTTTTTTTTTAAGTGGGAAATAAGAGAATCAGAGAGAAGCAGTGGGCGACTCTGTCCTGGGTCTGACAATAAAAGCAGCACCCACCTAAGACTCTTTGATTGCATTATGCACAATGGTTTGGGTGACATCTAATATTAAACAGAATAGTTCCAGGTATAAACTCCCTTCCTACCTCAAATATGAAAATATTGAATATGTAACCAAGAAAAAAAAAGTTTGACACAGCTGGGTATGAAACAAAAATATGGGAAATCCCAAGGGGCCAGACATGAATGGGAACCCAAAAGTTAGGGTGTGTATTGATGACAGCTAAATGTACTTATCTCTAGTTTGCATACTATCAAGATGAGATTATAGTTACTGACAGTAATACCTTGTATCTGCTGAGTCTATATCCAGAAAAACAACAGCTCCATATGGGTTTATCTTGATATTGTACATGACTTTAATTTTATTAAATTAAAAATGCTGTTGAGTCTAATTGGGTTTGCATTGAATTATATATTAACTTAAAGATTGACATTGTAATGATATTGTCATCTTTTCCAAGAACCTGGTATGTCTTTTCATTCTTCAGATCTTGTTTTATGCCCTTCAATATGATTTTATTTGTTAAATTTATTAAGTATTACATAATTTTGAATAGATAACACATTAATAGGATACAAAATTGAATACTGTAAAAAATGAACTCAGTGAATTTTCCCTTCCATTGCTATCCCCTCTACTCAACTTCCCTCTCTTCCAGAGGTACTTTATGTATATATGAGCAAATATATATACCTACTAGAGGCCCAGTGCACGAATTCGTGCATGGGTGGGGTCCGGCCAGCCTGGCCCCAATCAGGATGGATCAGGGCCGGGCCATTCGGGAGGAGGAGACAGCCGAAGGTTGGCCAGCTAGCCTGCCAGATCGGGGCGATCAGGGCCAGGCTAGGGGGGCCGATCAGGGGTTAGCGGCCAGGGGAGGGGCCATGGGAGGTTGGCTGGCCAGCCCCACCCCCCGATTGGTGTGTGTGGGGCCAATAAAGGGTGGGGCTGGGTGGGAGGAGGGGCTGCAGGAGGTTGGCCAGCTGGCCCCACCCCCTATTGGAATGGGGGGGCAATCAGAGGCAGGGCCAGCCAGGGGGTGGGACCTGCAGACCAACTGAGGTGGTGGGGGCCCATCATGGGTGGGGCCAGCCAAGGGGAGGGGCTGCAGGAGATTGGCTGGCTGGCCTAACCCCTATTGGGGTAAGGGGGTGATCAGGGGCGGGGCTGGCTGGAGGGAGGGGCTGCAGTCCGATAGAGGTGGGGCAGGCTGATTGAGGGTGGGGCCAGCTGGGGGGAAGGGCCACGGGGGTTTTGTCTGGTGTCCCACCCTTGATTGGGGTGGGAGAGGCCGATCAGGGGCCAGGCTGGCCAGGGGGCTGGGCCGCTGGAGGTTGGCTGGCCAGCCCCACCCCCGATCAGGCCGGTTTGCTGGCTGCAGTGGGTGTCATAGTGACTGGTTGTTCTGGTCGTTGGCTTTTTATATATATAGATTTGTTGCAATTATGAATGGAATACTTGCCCTTGTACTGTTTCTGGCTAATTATTGCTAGGATAGAAAAAAGCTACTGATTTTTATATAGTTATCTTTTATTTAGATACCAAATTTCCTTAGTAATGCTAATAAGTTTTACTGTAGTCTTTTAGATTTCCTAAATATAATTTATTTTACAATATTTATACCAATTAGATTTCTTAGCTAATTGCTTTTACCTGAATTTTCAAAGTAATGTTGAATCTTGTCTTATTTCAGACTTTAACAGAAATAGCTTTAGTATTTATAATTAAAGATGATGTTTGCTATTGTTTTTTTAAAAAATATTTTTATTGATTTCAGAGAGGAAGGGAGAGGGGGATAAAAACATCAATGATGAGCCCGAGTTGCATTGTTTCAGTGGATAGAGAGTCAGCCCGAAACTGAAGGGCCCTGGGTTCAATTCTGGTCAAGGGCTTAGTTTGCCTCCAATGCATACTTCTGGTCGGGGCATGCGCAGGCGGCAATCAATCTGATGTATCTCTCTCACATTGATGTTTCTCTCTCTCTGTCTCTCCTGATCCCTTCCACTCTCTCTAGAAATCAATGGAAAAATATCCTCAGGTGAGGATTAAAAAAAATAAATAAAAAAGAAAAATCTATGGAGCATTTTTTCATTTTCCCATGGTTTGAAGCAGTTTACATATTAATTAAAAACTGCAACTTATCTATTTTTTTTTGCTGTTGACTTTGTGATAATTAATTGACCTGTATACTTGTGATCTATGCACTTTTCCATATATATCAATAAAAAAGTTTAAAATAAGAAGACAAAAAGGATAAAATTTTAATCACCTTTCCGATTTCTTCTTTGGTAATTAATTTGTCCATTCAAACAATACCTTGGGTCAGTGTTTGCTAGAAAATTATGTTTGCCTGTTTTTAATTTGTTGCCATAGAACACTCCTACAATCATTAAAAATTCTTCCATATATCCATATATATATGGTTGTCTGATTTCTCATTCCTAATCCTGTTTTATTCTTATGTTCTTTTCCCATTTATTAGGCTAAGACAGTTTTATCTATTTTATTGGTGTTTTCAAAGAATCATTTTTCTATTTATCTTTTATTATTACTTTTAGTTTCCTACTTCATTAACTTCAGGTTTTTTGCTTTTTTTAAAAATATTTTTTATTGATTTTTTTACAGAGAGGAAGGGAGAGGGATAGAGAGTTAGAAACATCAATCAGCTGCCTCCTGCATACCTCCTACTGGGAATGTGCTCACAACCAAGGTACATACCCTTGACCGGAATCGAACCTCGGACCTTTCAGTCCACAGGCCAACGCTCTATCCACTGAGCCAAACCGGTTAGGGCTAACTTCAGGTTTTGTCTTTATTAGTCCATTTCCTATATTATTGTGGTTTAAATGTTTGTTTGTTTTTTCTAAATTTCTATAACCATCACTACACAGCTTTGAGCTTTTCTTTTTTGAACAATAAAGGTGCTGGTGTTACATTTTTATTTCCCAGTCCAGTGTTATGCATTTCAGGATATTCAATAAGGTATCTGGGTCTTAATTTGCCCCATTTGCTCCGGGGGTGCAGCCTGGCCACAAGCACATGACAAATAAATGGATGCTCAGTGAACAAATAACACTTTTCTGTCCTGGGACCTACTGTGAAGACCTGTGCCTGCCACAGGACCCACCATTCACTCAAATACCTGGAGCATCCATCATGTGCTGGCACTGTGCCAGGTGCTATGACTAGGACAGTGAGCTGAACAACTGGTGTCTGCCCTCTTGGACCTCACATTCTGGAGACAGAGACAAAACAAGTCAGTGAGCTGAATACTGACTGCCTAGGATGCCAAGGAAGTAGACGATAGGGTCCAACATCACCAAGGAGGTCTAACTGAGAATCCACAGAAGTGATACTTAAGTTCCTCAGAAACTGAGGCTCTACTCTGTCCCAGACACTCTTTTCAGAAAGGTGGCCAGCGGGTTTTCTTGTATAAAAGTTACTTGGTTTTGCTCTAGCCAGTTTGGCTCAGTGGATAGAGCATTGGCCTGTGGACTGAAGGGTCCAGGGTTCGATTCTGGTCAAAGGCATGTACCTCACTTGGTTGCAGGCTCTATCCCTAGTAGGGGCCATGCAGGAGGCAGCTATTCGATGATGTTCCTCTCTCATCGATGTTTCCATCTCTCTATCCTTCTCCCTTCCTTTCTCTGTAAAAAAACAAAAAAACAAAAAAAAAAACACATTTAAAAAGTTACCTGGTTTTGAGTTACATGCCTGCTGCTCATGGCCATAGTTCATTGAACCAAGGGACTGACGCCAGGCAAAATAATTTTATCTAACACAAAACAGAATGAAAAGAGAAGAAACAGAGATAGCAGGAAAGGAAAAGCAGAATAAGAATAGTAAAGTCATAATAATGGCAGTCACAAACTATGTGATATTGGATTGGAACTGTAGGTATCAATATGAATTCATGTTTCTTTAATAATATACAGATACAGAGACACGGCAATAAATTCAGATGTGTGTGATGCATGTGTTAACATACATACATATATTTCATAGTTCTGTGTGCTGAAAGGTCCTAGAAGCAATGACACTCTAGTAGCAATGAATACACCTAATGCCTAGATCTTGATTTCTAAGTATCATTCTTGAATAAAAGGAACCAGGTGCTGCTTGGAGAAATGGCTGATGTCATGGCTGGGACAAGAAAAATATGAGTGAACTTGAAATATCTTGTGGTGCCAGAAAGCAAGGAAGTGCTGAAAAAAATGGTGGGGGCAATGCTGAAACAACACAGGATCCAACTTTACAGAGTTCCCAATGGCCAAATCTAGGCCTAAAAGAACAACAAAAGAAACTGTTTGTATCAGATTATAAACCATAGGAAAAACAAATATCTATGTTTATACTGTTATAAAGAAATTATTGAATAAATAAAGGGGAGGAAAGAGACAGCTCTTCCTTACAGTAGAATGCCAATTAATAAATATAGGTGGAATAAGGAAACAGAAAGTCATCATTAGGCAAATAGAACATTAATACTTGCTTTAAGCAAGAACCATCAATGGGCCCAGACGGCTTGGCCGAATGTCGACCTATGAACCAGGAGAGTTCAGCTTGGTCAGGGCACATGCTCGGGTTGCGGGCTCAATCCCCAGTGTAGGGCGTGCAGGAGGCAGCCGATCAATGATTCTCTCTCATGATTGACGTTTCTATCTCTCTCTCCCTCTCCCTTCCTCTCTGAAATCAATAAAAATATATTTTAAAAGTAAGAACCATCAATAGATGCTAAAATCAGCGGACAAAATTCTAAGGGTAAATAAGGCATTTGCATGGCTTCAAAGTATCCCCTCACAAGACTCTTCCTAATTTCAAAGGAGAATCTGTAATTTTATAGTGGAGAAACTTGACGAATACCACTTTAGCCACGTGATCAAAGTTAACTATCTCCTTGCTGAAAGGCACTGACTGAGAAGGGCACAGTCCTTCCTGGGGTCCTCGTCTTGCCAAAAATGTAGACCCTCAATCTAATAATGTGAAAACAGTAGATAAACCCAAATTGAGGGACATTCTTCAAAATAACTGACCTGGACATTTCAGAAGTGTCAAGGTCATGAAAGTCAAAGAAAGACAGAGGAACTATCACAGGTTGAAAGAGATGAAGGAAACATGACAACAAAATGCAAGGCAGGACCCTGAACCTGCCTTAGATCCTGAACCTGAAAAAGAACATCAGTAGCAGAATTGGAAAAAGTTGAATGTCCACAGATTAGTTAGTAGAACTGTATCAATGTTAATTTCCTGATTTTAATAATTATACCATGGTTTTATAAGATGTTAATATTAGGAGAAGCTAGGTTAAGGTTATACATGAATTCTATTATTTTTGCAACTTTCCGTAAGTCTAAAAATATTTTAAGGGGAAAAAAAAGAACAGCAGTCACTGAGGTAGGGAGCAGCAGACATAGCTCCTTGAAGGGCTAGATAATGATGGTTAGAGCCCACGTCCTGACTTATACCCACCATATTGTTATGACATTCTTCCATCACCCAAGGGACTTTGATTCCTGCCCCCATTTTCTGCTTTCTGAAAGAGATACACTAACACCGATGGAGGGTTCCAAAATGGCCCTGCAGGGAGAGGGTGATCATCAATGGGGACTACTGCAGATGATGCCCAAGGACACAGTAGGCCTTGCTGTGCCTAGCTAAGCTGAGGCTGAAACAAAGGGGATGGTGTGCAGACCTTCTGCTTAGTGACTAAGATGCAGACTGCATGGGGGAGCTGTTTATTCCAGGCTAACTTAGCTGGGACAGCAGTGTAGACAGGCTGAGGCAGACCCCAAGATCTCTAGATTTCCCCTACAGCTCCCTAGGGTCTATGTTGTTAGTCTCAGAGAGTTGAGCTTACTTGGGTCATCTGGTATTCGAGTCCCAGAGTAGGCCAGGTGTGACTCAGTCAGCCATCCTCCTAGAAGTGCTCTACACTGGCTAGATCCAAGGCTGGAGAAACTTGGTCTGGCCTGACCCAGAACACAGGGTGAGAAGAACAGTAGCTATGATATGGCAGTGGAAGGGGGAAGGGTTCTATGGGTCCCTTTCCCTTGGAATTTTAGGGCATGGAAAAGAGGTAGTTACAGCCTAAACTGCAGAACCTCTGTGCCTGGGCCTCTGTATTCTTTCTGCACTCTCTGTGGAGACATTCTGAGGGCCAGCAGAGGGTGGCAGGTCATAGTCTGGCCCCTGTCTTCTTCCAGCCAGATCTGCTCTTAGCTGCCATACTTCTGAGCTTCCAGAGAACATGATCAAGTTCCAGAGACTATGGGGCATGGAGATCATGCTGAAGGACAGAGATAAGGGACCTCCTCCCCTCTCTTCTTGAAGGGGGTGCAGGGGCAGCTCCTCCTGGAGACTGTTAGCAAGCTTTGGACCCACAACAAAGGTGACAGGGGAGGGGTCTTGCAGGGGCTGTTGAGGAGGTAAGAGGCTGGGGGGAGAGGAGCAAGAGGTATGAGGGGAAGGTAGGTCGGTTGCCATGCCACAGCTGAGGGGCCTTTATTGGACGTTGAGGGCACTAGGCAGGTAGGTAGAGGCTAGAGGGTGTGGCACACCTTCTCAGGGTGTAGTGGTGCCCGGATGTCCAGTTTGTGGGTCTTGCTGTCCTTATCGATGATCTCCAACCGTAATGTAGGTGAGCGCTTCTCAGTCTGGGGTGAGGGCAGATCAGGGCTCTTGAGTAGCTGCTTGTCTGAGTCCTCCACAGTGATGCGCAGAGTACAGCCCCCTGGCAGCAGGTCCTGTTCATAGGCAGCTGCCAACTGGTTCACCACACGGCGTTCTACCTACAGGTCGCAGGTGAAGTGGTCGTCACTGCTGAGGCCTGGGCCGGCCTGTGGCCTGAAGGTCAGGCTCTATCGCCTACCATTGTGCCTTTGCTTGGCATGAAGGCCAGCCTCTATCGCTTACTACTAGGGCAAGCACTTATGCCGAGCTTCAGTTTTCTCATCTGCAAAGGGCTAACAACACACAACTCGCAGGATTGTGCTCAAAACTCAATGTCAGTTTTTAAGGTTTCCAATATAGTTCCCCATCCTGGTAGGGGTTACCCTCCAAAACAGGGTTTGATTTGATCATCCTGTGTTTTTTATTCTACAAGGGCATCTGTTCTGGGTAGGGACAATTCCAGGCTGGGAGCCCAGGGACTGGGTCTAGGGGTACCAGGGAGGGAAGTGTGGCGGGACCTATGCTCACCTCATGCTTGATGGAGCGGGCGCCATAGTGCACATTGTAGCCATCAACCAACACGTCTGCCACCTCTCGGTCCCAGAGCAGTGTGATATTGTGCCTTTGCTTGGCCTGAGAAAGGTCAGACAGGAGTATGTCTGCATGTGGCCTAGGGCTTTCCATCTCTCATCACTGCCTGAGGCCTGGGCCTGTGAGAGACTATGTGCCCTAGGGCCACTGCCCCCGCCCCCCCACCACTGTGCTCCACCTTTTGGGAGGTGATGCGCCCAGTGGGAAAATATCCCATCCCCACCCATGGGCAGTCCCCACTCTTACTCTCTTGGCCCAGAAGTTCAGTTCCTTGTTGACTAGCTGGATGAGCTCCGAGTGGCAGAAAGGGAGGAAGTAGACGATCTCATTGATTCGTCCCAAAAACTCATCCCTCCGGAAGTGAGCCTGCAGAGCCAGATAAGGGGTGAGCTCAGTGACTGAGATGGGGGTAAAGGCAATTACTGGACCCCAGTGGAGAAGATATGGGGGCTTCCATAGCTTTAGGCTAAGGGGATCCCCCACCCAAGGTTTCAGTGGGAAGGACAAAGACCTCTTACTTTCAGGATGGGCCGAATCACATTCTCTTTGAAATTCTTTGATATGGTGATCTTGTCACTAATTTGGACATCTCCTGTAGAAACAGAATCATAAACTGATTACTCCCCACACCAAGGTTTGGGAGATGTGCCAGCCCCTTGACCCCATCCATGAAAAGAGCCCCGGTCCTGTCGTTGATGAGCTGTGTAATCCTGGTCAATGTCTCAGGCTCTTTGGGCCTTGGCCTGGTCTTCTTACTTGAACAGTGAGAGGACTGGTCTGGGTACTTTGTGAGGCCCTTCCAGCTCTTATGTACTACAAAGCCTGGGGTTCTTA
The DNA here is from genome assembly GCF_027574615.1 of Eptesicus fuscus. Taxonomy (NCBI): domain Eukaryota; kingdom Metazoa; phylum Chordata; class Mammalia; order Chiroptera; family Vespertilionidae; genus Eptesicus; species Eptesicus fuscus. The sequence goes on along the minus strand of NC_072485.1, from coordinate 41,801,604 downwards.
CAGCGGAAGTTGTGTGAGAAAAGGAGGGAAGAAGAAGAGAGTCAAAACCAAGATTTGAGTTTTGACTTGGAGGAAGGGGGCAGGAGGGTTCAATTCCAAATGGAAAGGTGACAGTTAGGGCCTTCTGTCTGGTACACTCCTCCTTTCCAGCACTCTCCAGCCTACCTACCCAGGAAGGCTCCTCGGCTGAAAAAGTCTGTGTCCATCTCCACAGTTTCTGATCTGCTGTCCCCTCATTGCACCAAAGCATCTGTTAAGTAAGGGTCCCTTCAGTTCCCCAAGACTCTGGCCTCTTCTTGGTCCTTCACCTGGGGTGCTCCATCCACTCCTCTGTCTGGGATGCTCCTGTCACCTGAGACCTGGGGCTTTATAGAGGAAGTAAGGGCACTGTCTCACTGTCTCCCTCCACTATCTGGTATGGTGCTTGGAATCTACCAGGACCTTCACCAAGGCTTAGGACCCCAATACCATCCTTGCCCCCAAGAGATGTGCTGGTGATCTGGGCATTTGCCCAGTTGCCTAGACAGCCCAGGCTATGTGCCATACCAAGGTTCTCAGCAATACGGTTATGGCTCATCTCCAAAGCTTCCTGCCTCAGCTGCAGTGCGTGCTGTGCGATCTCGTCACTGGCCACATTGGAGGTCATAATGAAGATGGCGTCCTTGCAGTCGATGGTTTTCCCTTTTCCATCTGTCAGCCGACCCTGGGAATGAACAGTGACTGCACAGTTAGGGAACTACAAGACCAAGCACCTCTTCCAGGAGGTCTCTCCTACCCCCGGCAGAGTCAGCTGCTTGCTCCCTGGGTTCTCTGCGCACTGTTCTCACCCTCGGTTGCAGTGCTCACTGCCCTGGGCTGCAACAGATTCACATACTGAGCACCTGCAGCGAGAATGCATTTGCTGTGTCAACAGTCAGGGTGCCTAATTATCCCTGGCACCCAGAAGCCAGCTTGATTTTACATGCACCCATCCAACACACTTTTCTGGAAGCCCATGCTAGTCCAGGCTCTGTGTTGGGGCACTAGGCACCCACTGAGCCCTGGACATACTCCCAGTCTAGAGGAGTGACACTGAGTAATGACAAGTCAGTGCATTAGGTGTTATCATAGGGGAAGCCCAAGTTGCTGTAGTTCAGAGGAGGGTACTTCACTGGGCCACTGTGAAGATGAGATATGGTCATACTGAAGAATATTCCTTAGTTAACCAAGCTGTGCAAATTTATTTTTTACTTTACCCAAATCTGTCTTTATTAAAACTGTGCAAGTTTTGTGAACTGTTATTACTGTAGCAAACACATATATTTATTGGATCAAAATGAATAGAAACAGAGAGGGATAGAAAATAATGCTCTCCCTTTAACCAACTTGGGAAGTTTCCTTGGAATCTTTAATTCTTTCTAGAAGTGACATAAAAGAGAGCATGTGTACTTGAGACAGATGCACAACGGAAAGAGAAAAGGAGCAATAGCAGAGGAAGATAAAGAAGAACAAGAAAAGTATAGGTCATTTAGTTCAAGGGCAAGGAGCTCCATCCACTCAGCAAACCTCACATCTATCACCGTACAGCAGCACTTTGCAGCATTTAGAACAAAAGCAATGATCAGGGCCTCACTGAGAGGCACTGATGGAGCAACAACAGGGGAAACTGATGGGCATTTCCACCATAGGGACCTGCTTAATGTTTTCTGTGTACTATTACACTCCACCCACCAGAAGCTCCAAGAAGGTAGAGGCTGGATTTTGTTCTCACTGGGTCCTAGACAGTGTTTGGTGCATAGTAAGTGTTCAGTGTCTGTGTGTTAAATGCCTAAATCCTCACAACCCCTACAGAGAAACTGAGGCTCAGAGAGGTTAGGTAACTCATTCAAGGTCTCATAGCTAGTAAACTCTACAGCTGAGGCTCGAACTGTTTGATCACAGAGACACGCCCTTCCTTCTGTACCAGGCTACTGAGGTCATACCAGTAGTGCTGGATAAATGAGGCTCCATGAAATTTTCTTTCCCTAAGTAAAATTTTCTCAGAATTCTGCCAAATATAGTTTGCATCATTTGATCCTTGCTGGAGAGAAACAACTGGGATTTCCTCTGGGTTACAGACAAAGCATAGCTCTTACCAGGCCAGATAACATGACTCTGGGGGATAGATAGGTCTGTGGGCTCCTGCCTGTCCCAGCCTCAGCAGCTGGAAATCAATCCTCAAGCGTTTTCCTTAACCTGTTGTCCTGACTCAAAGTCAGCCCTTGCTTCCAAAACCAAAGCAATGGTGCCCTATCCAGTTTGGCTCAATGGATAGAGTGTCAGCATGTGGACTGAAAGGTCCCAGGTTTGATGCCTGGGTTTCAGGCTCAATCCCCAGTAGGGGGCGTACAGGAAGCAGTTGATCAATGATTTTCTATCATCACTGATGTTTCTATATCTCTTTCCCTTTCCCTTCCTTTCTGAAATCACTAAAAAATAGAAAATAATAAAATAAAAATATTTAAAAACAAAAACTCCAAAGCAATGGTCCTCATAGGCAATATGGGAAGGAATGTATATTGCCTGAGCACCTATTGCATGCTGGCCATGGTATTGGGTGCTTTTCAGCTTCACTTTACACTAGCCCTTGGAACAGGCCTCTCAGAAAGTATTATTTCCAAGGGGGTCTACTCAAAAGGGGCCTCGTGATCTAAGTCCCTGCTCACTCTCCCATCCCTGCCTTCGGATGAGACAAGGGGAAGGCAAGGGCACAAATGGATCTTCTTGAGCTTTTGCCATTAGTTTTCTTGCTTATAGGTTACAATATGAGAGAATCCACTCCTTAGTAGGGACCAGGTCTGCAGGAGTGTGGGACACGCCCAGGTGCATGCATATGATACTAAGTGTTCGCAGAGCTCATTCCTGAGGACTGAGTGCACACACTGCTGCACTGGCCAGAGCAATAACCAGTGGCAATTTCATTCTGAGAGATCAAAGCTGTGCTCATAACTGGGCCTGAGGATGGGTCCCAGGTGGATCAGGGGAGCAGGTGCAGTGTATGACTGACCCAAGGGTGACTTCATGTCTCTGTCCTCAGAGTCCGTGGCAATAAAGATGTGTCCCAAAGAGGGAGCTGTCACTGTCCCACCTTCCAGCAATGCTCACCCCAGGGCTCCATGGGCTGTTTTCCCACTGCTTGTATCTTTGAAGGGAGGAGCAGAGGTGGGCTTTTTTTGCGGGCCAGTCTCTTCCTGGGACTATGGCCCTGTGCCATAGGTTTTGGGGTCACCTGGGATGTGACCAGCATTAGTCCTGCTTGGTGCTTAGAAGAGAACAATAAGTTCTGCTTTTCTGGGCCCAGGCTTGGGAGAACTGGCTGGGTAGGAATGGTGGTGGTGGTGCGGGGGCTTCCCTCATGCCCCCAGACTGGATTAGGTGACCTTACAACTCACAGCACTGGCTTCTCATAGTGCAGCACTCACCATAGTTCCCTGAACTGCTTTTTGTTGCCCGTCTCCCCCACTCATTCATGAACACCGAGGCAGGGACTGTGTTTGATCTGTGTCTTCTGCCCCATAATGAACCAGTCTCCTGCTTTGCTCTATCAATCCCTCTTTGGCTCTTTCCTGCTAGGTGGGAGGCTCTGTGTTAGCCCTCTCCTCTTCTCTGCATACTATCTTCTCCCCAGTTGAGAGATCTCATCCCTTCCCTTAGTTTCCATTACCTTCTCTGGGCTGGACCATTCCTGAATCTCTACGTCTAGTCCATACCTCTCCTATGCTCCAGATCGGCGGTCGCCAACTGGTGGTCCGCAGATCTGAAAGGTTGGTGACCGCTCCTCCAGATATCTCCAACTGATGAATGACCACTTAGACAACTCCATCTGGCTGTTCCTCAGGCACTGCCTTTTAACAGTTTCAAACCTCAGCTCCCCACCTTCCTCTCCGATTTGCAGCTCATTCTCCTGCATTCCCTGCCTCAGCTGATAGCAGCAGTAGCAGTCCAGTCAACCAGGCCAGAAATCCTGCCACTCATCTCCTTGGCTCCTCCTTCTCTCTTCCCATCCAATCACTGAGCCCTGCACAGTGACCTCCTGGTAATTCTCCCCATCCCAGGGTCCTGCTTTAGATAGGCCTCCCAGCTCTGAACTCTTCAATAGTCTCCTCGCTGCCCCTTCTTCCTTCTTTCCTCTCACGGCTACGAATAAGAACTTTATCAAGTGAAAACCTGACCATATTTCTCTCGTTTAAAGTCTTTAAAAGCTCCCTATGATCCACCAAATAAATCTATGTTCCTTTACCTGGCATTTTAACTGGCCCCAGTCTATCTAACCCACCTCATCTCCACCATTTTGTTCTCGCTTTCCTCTACAGTCAAGCAGTACTGAACAGCTGTCAGTCCCTGGGTATAACAGGCTGCCTCATGTCCCCTATGCTTCTGCATATCTGATGTCTGCTGCTGGCCCTTCTCACCTCTGTTCATATGGCAAACACTTATTCATCCTTAGAAGGTTTGCTGAATTACGTTAGTCACACAGCATTTCCCGTGATGCTGTGGGCTCTGGCAATGGTTGGAGTAGGACAAGGTCCCTTTCCTCAAGGGGCACAATATATAAATCTGGCTAAGGAAAATTGGATAGCAGCTTTGGTCAATGGAACCAAGGGCATAAATATCAGAAACTGCAGTGGGCTGAAACCGGTTTGGCTCAGTGGATAGAGCGTTGGCCTGCGGACTCAAGGGTCCCAGGTTCGATTCCGGTCAAGGGCATGTACCTTGGTTACGGGCACATCCCCAGTAGGGGGTGTGCAAGAGGCAGCTGATCGATGTTTCTCTCATCGATGTTTCTAACTCTCTATCCCTCTCTCTTCCTCTCTGTAAATAATCAATAAAATATATTGAAAGAAAGAAAGAAAGAAAGAAAGAAAGAAAGAAAGAAAGAAAGAAAGAAAGAAGAAAGAAAGAAAGAAAGAAACTGCAGTGGGCTAGTAGAGGCTGCAGAAAGGAATTATCAACTCCCAAAAGGCAGTTGTGGAGTGACAGCAGGGGAGGGGTGGACAGGGCTTCCATGTGGGGCCAACTGTATTTCAGTCAGCAGTTGCCTTCTGTCCTTCTGGCCAAGGAGGCCATCAGAGGTACCTCTCCAGGGATGTCAGAGGCCAAACCGGCTGCTGGATTCTCCCTTCCTGTGAATGCTTCACTGATGATCTACTCCTTTCTTATGGTCCCAGCGGCATGGAAGTTATTACTTAAGCTGCAGGCTCTGGAATTGAACTGCTTGGGTTTGAACCTGGATTCCCTCTTTCCAGACCATGGGTGAATTACTTATCTCACTTTACTTCAGTTTCCCCATTTGTTACATGGAGGCAGTAATAATATCTATCTTCCTAAGGTTGTTGGGAGGATTAAAGGAATTGATACATGTAAATTTTTATAATAGTGCCTGGCATACAAAGTACAAAAATATCAACTATTATCACATGTCCTTTCCACCTACCAGGCAGGGAGTCCCTGGAGGGTAGGTTTGGTGCATAGCTTAATATCTGAATCCCATCAAGAGTCTGGAACAGGCCCTGGCTGGTTTGGCTCCATGGATAGAGTGTTGGCCTGCGGACTGAATGGTCCCAGGTTCGATTCCGGCCAAGGGCACATGCCTGGGTTGTGGGCTTGATCCCTGGTAGGGGGTGTGCAGGAGGCAGCCAATCAATGATTCTCATCATTTATGTTTCTATCTCTCTCTCCCTCTCTCTTCCTCTCTAAAATCAATAAAATATATTTAAAAAAAAAGAGTCTAGAACAGAGCAGAAGGTTTTAGAGCACAGGTATAACTGAATATGTGACATTTGAAGGACTGATCTTCATTCAACAGCAGAAGTCTGGGGAGAGGGAGTAGCTGAGAAGCTAGGAAGACCTCAACAAAATTCGGCAGGGGCAAGGATGCTAGGCCAGGTGGGGAAGGTGGTGGGAAGCTGTGGGAACATTTGAATGTGCGTCTTCTTGGCTTGGTACCTGGTCTACTATTTGGTCCAGGGGGAGTTTCTTCATGCACCTCATCTAGTGCACTTGTGACATGGGAAGCAAAACTCCTTCCTGTTTCCCTAGGGCTGGAGGGGCTAAGTAGAAAAGGTGGGCTGGACTCCATGTGGCAACGTGCTGGCTAATATAGCTTCTGTGAGGGAGAAGAAAAGGCTCATCCTGGGTCTGCAGTCCCTGGAAAAAGTGGAGGTCATCCCCTTCAGATAAGCTCTCCCTCAAGGTAAGGAGTGGTACAGAGGGGAGAACTGGGGCTCTGGAGTCAGATGTATTTGCAGCCCAATCTGGCTCCTCCACACAGTAGCTCTGTGGCCTTGGACAAGTCATTTATAACTGCTGAACCTGGATTTCTTCATCTGTAAAAACTGAGATTGTTTCTACCTTGCATGGCTATTGTGATGATTAGGGATACCATCTGTAAAGTCTTTAGCACAGCTTGGTATATAGAATGTGCTGAATAAAAGGGCTTCTTCTCCTTATTTAGAATTTGCTCCACGTGTATGTGTGCATGTGTGTGTGTGGTGGGAGGGGGATGCTGTCTCATTTGTGATGAGCCTGGAGCTCCTCAGAAGAGGTCCATGAGCCAGAAAGGTTCTTGAGCTTACTTTGGATCCAGCCTTCCTGTATGTCACATGAGGTCCCTGATGCCTGAGGATGAAACAGAGTTGGAACTACAAGTTCAGGTCTTTCTCTCCTGGCACCTCTGCCCACTCTGTCTCTCTGGAAGGTAGTCTGGGCAGTGACAAAATTTCTACTCTTGGGCAGTGCTGGCCTTCCCTTGATGCCCAGCCTGGGCCTTGGTCCAGAGAGGGGTTGAAACCACATCTGCTAAGTGCCCAAATGTACACATGGGGGAGCAGCAAGTTGAGGAATGATCTGACAGGCCTCTGGGCCCTTGGTTCCTACTGCTCACAGACCCTCATACCTATGGGTATGTGGCAGAATCCTATCACTATCTATGTGGCCTTAGGTACTTTGCCTCCCCTTTTTGAGCTATAGTTTTTCCTGTGTAACACAGGGTGATCCCTGCTATCTGAGCACATGGGACTTAGCCAGCAAGCATTTTCAGAGGGCCCCAGATAGCTCAGCCTCCATTCCAGTCCATTTCACCTCATCAAACAGCTGCAGCATGATGGTAAGCACATCTGGATGGGCCTTGTCCACCTCGTCAAAGAGCACCACGGCATTGGGGCATTGTTTCAGCTTCTTGGTCAGTTGGCCACCCTCCTCGTGGCCGATGTAGCCTGGTGGGGACCCAATAAACTTGGCCACCTAGGGGAAGGAAGGAAACATGTTACAAAGGCCTTTCCATGCTTTGAGTTTCCAATTTGGGGCAAGCACAAGAAGATGGCTTTACATACAATGTTAAGACTACCTATCTCAACAAGGAGTGTCAGGCTGAATCCTAGGGTGGCAGGAATCCTGCTATGATGGGAGAGCAGATAGATCTTTTCTATGCTTATTCTTCAGAGCAAATCTTATGCAAACAGGTCAGTGACCCTGCTGCATACATATGTCCCCAAAGGACAAATCACAAGACTGCTGGAATTATCTCGGGCCCAAATGACAAGCCACATCAAAATTCTCAGCCCTCCAAACCACACTTCACCGAGGACTCTCACTTACCTCATGCCGCTCCTGGAACTCAGACATGTCCAGCCTGATGAAGCCCTGTGTGGAAATAAGCATGAGTCCAATCGGCAAGAAGGCAAATACCCACAAGCTTTCAGACCACACCAATTCAGGATCTTCCATCCCATTCTTCGATGTTCTTTCCGGCTCCTTGCCTCTTTTTCTGTCCACTCAGTCCCTACATGATTCCATTCCCTACCTTAACGAACCAAGTCATGTCCCCGTCCTTCTAAATCTGGCCCAGAATTTCTCTTTTCTCAGGCAGAACTCTACTGGTCTGATTACCACATCATCCACCCAACCTCCCGTTCTCCCATCCATTCCACATTTCCTGAGGGCATCCATGTGTGCTGGGCACTGGAGCTACAACAGTGAACAAGACTTGGTCTCTGTCCTTGAGGGGCACCCGTTGAGTAGGGTGGGCAGACATGGACAAAGTCAGTCACAATCAGCGTGGATTGTGATTGACATGGAGGGGAGCAACACATAACCAGACAGCTGCATGGTGCCCTCACATTTGCAAGTCATTGTGGGCACATGCCCTTTTAGTTTCCTCTTCTTTTAAACAAATATACCTTTTTATTTATTTACATTTCTTCATTTCATCTAAAGTCACCCATAACATAGCTTGCAGCCTTTCTCTCACCACTGCTGGGCCTAGGGGTGATTTCCAAGGAAGTGGTCCCCTGGGGTGAGGCCTGACCATGATTAGCCCCGGAAGAGAACACTGGGTAGTGTGGCATTTGTGAGTCAACACAGGCAGAGGACACACTCCTTTTCAAGAAGAATTTAGAGAGTTATAAAATCATTCATGGGTGCCGTCTCTCCACCCATCCAGGGTTCCCCACACTCTCCCCAGGCTCCTCTCTTGACAGCACGTGCTCCTGTCTGAGAGTGCACACTCACTAAGCTCATGTCTTTTGAGAGCTGGGGATGACGGATGCCAAGGCCCCGGGAGGGTGGTAGCTATATTTGAAATGCAGGCCTATTCTAGCTTGGTCTTTGGTCTGAAATTCACTCAGTGATGTACTTCTAGTTTTTTCTCTGTCCTGTCACTCTGTACCCAAGGTATGGGGTGGCAGAAAGAGCCCCAGAGGCCTGCTGCTAGTCTCAGTTCTGCCACAATCTGTGTGGCCTTAGGTACGCTGCCTCCCCTTTTTGAGCTAGTTTTTCCTGTGTAACACAGGCCCTGTTTCCTCTCCTAGTCTCACCAGGGGCCTGAGGAGAGGACCTAACCCAAGGGTGGGAAAGGCCTGGGAGAGTTATTAAAATCATGTGGGGGTGATCCCTGCTATCTGAGCACATGGGGCTTAGCCAGCAAACGTTTTCAGAGGGCCCCAGACAGCTCAGCCAAGAGAAACAGGCTTCAGGAAGGGTGGGAGGATGGACATGGGGAAGCTGGGAGTGCTGCCCAGAGGGAGCAATGGGCTGGAAGCCATGACATGGGTATCTGATAATAACTCAGTTACTTACTATGGGTGCTTACTACGTGCCTGGCAAGTTATAAAGGGCTCATAACATTTTCAAGTCTATGAGGTAGCACTATTATCATCCCCATCTTACAGATGACAAAGCTGAGTCACAGATTAAAGTAACTTGCCCAAGGTTACTCAAGCTTGACAATCTGGCTCAAGTCTACTGCCTCATATTTCCGGCTCTGTCAATCAGTTGGGCTGTTGGCAGTCCTCATTTGAAGGGTTCTGAGTTTTGTGCCTAGATATCAATGTCCCAGGATACTGGGAGTATAGACTAGGGCTTACTTATGTCAAGTGATCTGGATTCTCACCCTAGTTGTTAAGAAAATTTGAACAAGCCTCGGGGATTGATTTTCTTGACTGGAATAATTTTGGTTTCATATGAGCTTAGCTTAGGGTAATCTAGAAGTGAGGCAAGGATAATGATAGTAATATCCAACATGTATTGATTGCTTACCAGGTGCTATCATTTTATTTCATCTCATTAACATTCATAATAATCCAGTGAGATAGGCACCATTTTTAAACCCATTTTGCAGATGAGAAAACTGATGTAAACTGAGATCCCGGCCAACTCCACAGAGTAGTTTAAAGTTGGGTTTGAATACAGGCAGGTGGACTCAGATTCGTGTTCTGACCCCTTTGTCATTCTGCCCTATAACTGCAAGTCTTTATGGCTCCTCCACTCTATTTCAGGATGAGATCACAGAAAAGCATTAAGGTTTTTTCTCAAGGATTATTAACCCTAATAATGGGAGTTAATAAAGCCACTCAATTTGGGAGGAATAGTAGAGGCTAATGAAGAAATAAGCTCATGGGTCTGATAAAAAATTATAAAAATGTGCAAACAATGCCTTGGAGGCAGCCAGGTCTAGAGCTATGAGTGACTTTTTACAAATGAGGCAACTAAGGATCCGAAAGCCAGAACTTGAATTCAAGTCACCGACTCCCAAGCCAGTGCTCATTTTATTTTGTCAGGCCAAGTTAACACTGGGCCCTACACCTGACACTTCCTACACACCACTCGTTGGATTCTGGAGGTTTTAGATAGCTTACGGTCCAGGGCTCTTGGATTTTGAAGGTCTCAAATATGCCTATTACATGGCCACAGGATGTCTGTGCTAAATGTAGATTCTGTAATCAGGGGTTCTGCAGAAGCACTACCTATGATTTAAAAATAAAACGCATGAATATGACAGGATTCTCATGCCTCTCATCTCCCTATGCATCATAGGGACAAAATGACGTTTACAATTTAGCCTCCTATTGCACGTGAGAACAATGATATTGAGAGTTGAAAGATTAGCCCTGGCCAGTGCTGCTCAGTGGTTAAAGCATTAGCCCATGTACCAAAGGGTATCAGGTTTGATTTCCAGTCAAAGGCACATACCTGGGTTACAGGTTCAATCCCTGGCCCCAATTGGGGCATGTGCGGGAGGCGGCCAATAGATCTTTCTCACATTGATGTCCACCCCTCCTTCCACTCTCTCTAAAAACATCATAGGGGTGTGGCTCAGTAGTTGGGCGTTGACCTATGAACCAGGAGGTCACGGTTCAATTCCCAGTCAGGTCACACGCCCGAGCTGCGAGCTTGATCCCTGGTGGGGGTGTGCAGGAGGGAACCACTCAATGATTCTCTCTCATCATTGATGTTTCTCTCTCTCCCTCTCTTTCCTCTCTGAAATTAAAAACAAAGAGTTGAGAGACTGGATTCTGATTTTACTTCTTCCTTTAACAACTGACCTTGGACAGACCCTGTAATGCCATAGGTCAGTTTTTGCATCTAAAAAGTGGGTCTGATTTAGCATCTGTGCTGTTTTCCTCATAAGATCAAATAAGATAGTCAATGGGGTACTGATGTGGAAAATATGAGGTGATGAATAAATACAAGACAAGGGAACAGGTACTTACTATGTGCTAGCGCCTGAGCTCATTTGATGCTCTGACAACCTCAAAGTACTAGACAGTCTCACTCTGAGACAAGAGAGCTGAATTGTACAGGGATAAAGTAACCTGACAAAGTAGAATTGGAACCTGTGCCAAGAAATGACTGGCTCCAGAACCTGGACCACCCAGCCCACTGCCTCCAACGGGTGATGGCGTTACTTCCTTCTCCTGGGTGAGGCATGCATTGAAAGGTGCCATCAGAACACCCTGCAGTGTTGTAAATATGCCTCCAACTGAAGAGATGCTCCAACTGAAAAATGACTTGCATCATCAGTCTTCTCACAAGCCCCCTCGCCTTTCTACACCAGCAAGTCAGCAGATACTTTCCTTCTACTTCCACTGTGTATGAAGACACATTAAGACAGCTTGGATAAGGAGATTATAATTTGTAATTAAATATTAACCTTTCTGACAGTATTAAAATTAAAACACTCAGAATTCTTCATCCCTAATCAGGTGGTTCCTGCCTGTAACTGCATCTTCCCTAATAGTCTTGCTAGTTTATGGCCCTTTCCAGAGTGCTAATTGTTTCAATCGCTGCCAACCTGATAAATTGTCTTAAAAATGCTATTTCAGTTGGAGCATATTAGCACGGTCATGTGCTGCGTCTTGCCTGCCTGCCTGTCAAGTGGGTCCGCTCTGGGTTTGGCTGAGGCAAAGCATAGCTACTAGCAGAGCCAGGGAGGCTTAGAAGGCTTCAGCCAGTTATTAGGCAGAAGAAGGCCATGTATGCAGCTCAGGACACATCCTGAGCTACCTCGTTTCTGTGGCTCTCAGGAAGGTGGCAAAGGGGCAGCTAGGCCAGAAGGACAGGAGGTGCCCAGGGTTCTGCTGCTGGGGTAGTTTGGCTGGCAAGGTCTGAGCAATTCTTATCATCTCAGCTGGGGAGGCATTCCACAGAAATGAGGCAAGGGCACCTAGGGTCGTGGGCACCCACCACTGGCGGGCAGGGGGACCTTAGCCTCCACACTGGGAAGGCTGGTAGAAAGAAGGTTTGGCCTGGGTTGAAATGTTCTTGCAGTCTCCAAGAATCGCTCTCTCTGACATTTCTCTATGCATGAAAGCACTGCCTGTCAGCATAGAAAGTCAAACTGAGCAGGCCTTGGAAAGCCAGAGTCTGAACAAATAAGGGATGGGACGGTCCTCTCCAGGGCTCCGAGTCATGGGGAAAGGGGACTGTGACAACTCCACAGCTTAGACATCAGAAATCTGGTTTGCCCTGGCCAGTGTGGCTCAGTTGGTTGGGTGTCATCCCATGCATCGAAAAATTGCTGGTTCCATTCCTGGTCAAGGCACATGCCAGGGTTGCAGGCTTAATCCCCAGTAGGGGGAGTGCAGGAGGCAGCTGATTGATGTTCGGCTTTCACATTGATGTTTCTCTCTCTCTCCTCCTTCCTCTCTGTAAAAATCAATAAAATGTCTTTAAAAAAATTCTTAAAAAAGAAGAAAAAAAAAAGAAATCCTATCTAAAAGCTCATGTGGGATGGAGAGAAGCAGTAAGACACCCCTTGTTCCTACTTGTTTTCTCCTACAGGCCCCAGGACTCCCTCTGGCATGGCCTTGATGCACAGTAATGGTATGTTTCTACAGCTGTTTCCTTCTCCAGACCGAGTTCCTCAGGGCAGGGAAAATGTCTAAATAAACACTTGTTTCTTAGGAACTAGTATAATACCTGGCACAGAGTAGATGCTTGAAAATATTGTATAGATGAATCTCACTGGGTTCTCTCATGTGTCCCAAGAGTTAGGGAAGGGCAAGGAGTAATCATTTTATTTCACAGATGAAGGAACTGAGGTACAAAGAAGTTGGATCACTTGCCCAAATTCCTGGAGCAATTGGTGGCTGAGTTGGGGCCAGAGGTGAGGCCTGCTTCACGTTCCAGAGCCCCCCTTTTTTTTTAATCCTCACCCGAGAATATGCTTATTAATTTCAGGGAGAGGGAGAGGGAGAGAACCATATATGGGAAGACACTCCGACCAACTGAGCCACACCGGCCAGGACCAGAGCCTATCTTTGATTGGCTATTGCCAGATTCAGGGAGTCTAGGGTTTTTTGGGCTAGCAGGAGTGGCAAGGTCTCCATGGCCTGATGATCAGGTCTAGGTCCCAGCCCTTACCTTTTTGGCATCTTTGTGCATGTATTTGGCTGTCTGCTTGGCCAGCTCTGTTTTTCCTAGTAAGAAAGAAGGGAGAGGAATTGGGTTAGGACCAGATAACTATCTCTTGGAATGAAATAATATTAGAAAAGTATGGACACTGAAAATAATGTTTTATGGATGGAAACGTTGAGTCTTGGAGAGGGTCAGTGACTCTTCCAAAGTCACAAAGGGGATTAAAGGTGAATGAAGCTGGGACCAGAATCAAAGTCTGAACTGCACCTTGATTTTTCAGTGGATGGGGATTGAGGCTTTTTCTCCATAGCAACATCCTAAGAGTGGGAGGTTGACTCATAATTCAGAGCCAACTTGTCCTTTGAAGCTCAGCACGTACCTTGCTCCTCTAGGAGCACCCTGCCTCCTGGCTCACTGCACTGCATGTTCTCTAGACACCCATGATCTTGCATCCAACAGGCCTGGAGCCACAGACCAGCTAGAGGTAGGGAGGGCACCTCTCCTGGGCTTCACAGACTTTATAATATAAAGAAAGAATGACACTACCAAAGTGGTGGCTCTGAAGGGCCATTTGGTAGGATGGTCAAGCCTTTGGAAGTCACTGTCTAGATAGAAAGTCAAGTTCTACAGTATCATGATGAGGTGGTGGTAACCTTTTTGGAGCCTATATCTGAGGGAGAGGTAAGCCCACAAAAATGCTGAGGGAAAGAGGTGGCAACAAAATGCATGAAATTCCCCATCAAGTCAATGCAGAAGGTGGTGGAGCTGGGGAGTCTGTGAGGGCAGAGAGTGAGGGGTGAGTATGCCTTAGCCTAACTGGCTAGAAAAATACCCAACCCATTTTACTGTAGCCAATTTTGCTATGCACCTAGCACTGTATTGGTCTTCAGGGACTTTCTTTAGCTTCCTAGCAGGTTATGTCTCAGGTCATATTGAATAAGATTGATGTGGTGGGCAGTGGAGCTGGTTTAAGTGTACCCAAAGGCCAGCCTCAGGGGATGCAGAGTGGTTGGAGCAGGGCTACAAAGAGCCTGGCCCTCCAGGTGAATTAGACCCTGCACCCTAGCTTCCAGAGGGAGGGGCATCCTTCCAGCTATTCCTGCTGTGACAGATGACCCTCTTGCTGGCTCTGTAATTTGGAGGCAGTTGTATGGGGAGCTGGAGTTGAACTAGAGGTGGGTGGCCTGACCCTAGCCCACAGCAGCTGAGGCTCCCCAAGCTCCTCTTCCCCCTAGCTGATCTGCTCCCATTACCTATTCCAGATGATCCCAAGAAGAGGAAGACCAGAGGGTGTTCTTCGTCATACCAGCCATTCTCCTTCCTCCGGATCGCTAGGGCCAACACACAAGACAGGGGATGGGGAGGGAGGCAGATAAATCAATGACACAAAAGGCAGGATAATTATCACTAAGTATACAATATGTTTTACTGCTCTGCGCCCACTCAAAGTCCTCACTACCATTAGTGCTGCCTAATCTGATTAGCTGGCAAGGCCCCTAGAGATACCTAATCAGGTTAGCATGGATTTGGAAAGCTGCCCAGAGCAGATTTCGGATAAAGTTTTCCAGGATGAGCACTCAGCGTTGCCAGGGAAACTGAAAGGCGGGTGAATGGAGGTGAAGGGGGCTGGGGGCTGGTGAAGGAGAATTTGAGAGGAACTTTAGCTCTCAGCTGGTTACCCATCTACTTAACCACTGGTGGGAGACTCAGCCTGCCTCCAACGCAAATGGGAGAGGCAGAAGCCCACAGCAGGCCCCTGGGGATATGGGGTGTGAGCTCTGGACTCTTTCCCATTTGGGAAAACCAAGGTCTGGTCTGCTGTCTGGAAATACAGTCAAATGCACTTTCTGGAAGCCAGTTAAGTAGCGGAGCTCAGGGCATGAAAGGGTGAGACATTTGGTTAACATCTCCACTAACCATGGCCTCCAGGGGTTTGGGGTGGGACAGAGATGGGGGGAATGGGATAGATCTGTACTAGGTTCCCTAGGGGAGCAGCTCTGCTAGAACCAGACCTGACCTCTCCTCTCCAGGACGAAGTATATAATGAAGGGCTGTGTATTTAAGGTAAGGAAGTTACATGCCCAAGTACAGAGTGGGAGAATCAGACTCGGAAGCATCCTCAAGTATAAAAGTAGGAGGTAGAACTATCAGAAGATGAACCATTATTAAACATACTATCTACTAGGCACAGTTGGAAAAAATCACTAACATTTTATTACTCAAAACCTACATAAAGAATTTCCAAGAGGAAATTCTCAGCTCCATTATTCTGAACAGGGAACTGAGGCAAGAGAGAAAGAGATTTTCCTATGTTACATAACTAGATTACTAGTTGACTGGCAGAGATGGAAGACTTGCTTCTTTCTCTAAACTGGTCCTTTTGCGTCACATAGAGCTGCTTAAAAAAGCAAGCATCACTCTGGGTTACATTAATGGTTACATGGCAGTCAGAGCAGGAGGGGACAGAGCGCTATGCAATGTCAAGGTCAGTTTGCAGATGGAACAGCATGTATGGTCTGGTTCCCAGAGAGTCAGGGGGAGATTAGTAAAGGGATATATGTCAGAGGACTAGGCCCAGAAACTAAGTCAACTGAAAAAGAGTTGATGGCCTTAGGGATGTGTCTGCCAGTCTTGAGGTGTAAAGATCCTAAATACTACACTGTGTGGTACGATCCATACGGTTGGGTTTCAGAGAAGAGGCTGCAGAAGCCAAGGAAGGCTTTTGGAGAAGTGGGACTGATGATGTACCATGGAGGCTGGGTAGGATCTGGAGAGCAAAGGTGGCCAGCATGACAGAAGTAGAGAGACAGGAACACACATGAACAGTGTGGGTGGGATCAGATTACAAAGGTCTCAAATAGTAGGAGCTCAGGTCCATGCTGTGGTCGTTCTTTCTTTTTTTTATGCTGTGGTCTTTCTCAGGTCAATCTCTAATGCTGCTACTTCAAATACTTGGTAGTTCTGGCCTCAGCAGAAATAGGGGGAAACTGTGTGACTCATGGACTGGCCACTTTGCCTGCCTGGGAGATAGATGCTCCCTGGAAAATGCTGAGGGGCCCGAGAAAACGCCACCCAACCTCTCCCCTGGGCTAGGTCCAAGGCATCACTAAACTAACTAGGTGTTCTGTAAGGCCCGGCTCTCCAGGAACCCCAGAGGCCTCACAGGTACCTGAAGTCTGAGGATGAAGGGGAGAAGTCCAAGCCTGGCTGAGAGAGAGTCCCCAAGTGTCCTGAATAAAATAAGAACCCAGCCGAAACCGGTTTGGCTCAGTGGATAGAGCGTCGGCCTGCGGACTGAAAGGTCCCAGGTTCGATTCCGGTCAGGGGCATGTACCTTGGTTGCGGGCACATCCCCAGTGGGGGGGTGCAGGAAGCAGCTGATCGATGTTTCTCTCTCATCGATGTTTCTAACTCTCTATCCTTCTCCCTTCCTCTCTGTAAAAAATCAATAAAATATATTAAAGAAAAAAAAAATAAGAACCCAGGGGTGGGGATATTTGGAGAGGTAGAGATATTATAAAATGGCAAGGCTAGACTTTTGCAAACACTAGGTGTGGATGTCTGTTGGGGTGGTGGTGAAAGGGATCATCTGAAAGGAGTCAAATTCTTCCCCAAAATGGCTGAATTGAGAATCTAGGTTGAAAAGAAGCTGAGCATAAACTGAGTTCAGGCTTCATGGGGTATCTGGAGAGGAAGAAGTGTCCAGGTATGACTTAGGTGGCCTGGGGTAGGGGCAAGGGCTCCCCAGGTATCATGCACCTGAGGTTCTGATCTGGATTTCTCTTTCAGGGAAGCTGTCCAGCCCACCAAGAGCTGCACACTCCAGGGCGATGCAGTTCTAACACACCGAGGAGAATGTGCAATTGGATTGTGCCTGCGGCCTTCTTTTCTCCTTCTTTTCTAATAATGCACCTGAGAGAAAGCTCTTTATAATGCCAGGCAGACCCCTGCACAGCTGTCACTGGTCAATTCTGCCAGACCCAGGGCATGAGTCTGGGGTGGGCTTGATCTGGGCCCGCTGTGAAACAGGTGAAATGCCAACCATTAAACAATTACAACTCTGGATATTTCTAATAATATCTGAAGAGAAAAATGGCCAAGCAGATGGTGTCCGACAGAATGAAAAATGGAAGCAGCTAGGAAGGACTGAGGAAGGTGGGCACCAGGAGGTGTGGTAGGCAGGGCGGCTGGGAGCCTGGAGGGTCCTGTCAGGGCAGGACAGAGGCTGGGACAGACAGAGACCTGAACAGGCCCATGTAGGTACTGGCACTCTCACTGTGAACCATCGAAGGCAGCATCTCCCTCTGCTAACACCTCACAATCTTTAAAGAACTTCTGTAGACATAACTTCATTTGAGCCTCCTTGTGAACTGATGAGGCAGGGAACTCTATAGATGAGGAAATATGTACAAAGAAGTTATGTAACCTGCTCAAGGTTACACAGGTAAATAAATGAAGATGCTGGGTTTACCCCCAGCTATGGCTGTCTTTTGAGGAGCTGAGGGAAAGGAGTTGGCTTGCTTCAGCCACAGCATCTCCTCATACTCTTGCCTCACCTGGAAAACTGTCTGCCTCGAGCAGCCATTCAACAAGGGTTTCATGAGCCCCTGTCCCCTGACCTCTGCTCTTGGGCATGAGATGATGCCAGGGTCCCCTTTATTGGCTGGTTTCATCCCTGCAAGCAGGACCAGTGCCAGTGCCTCCTTGCTGGGTTCTTCCTACCAGATCACCTGCTCCTGGCCATGTCCACCACTACTGGACCATCTTAAAACTTACCTGCAACAACTCTTTTTGATGAACTCCACCAACCCACTCCTGGGTCTGTATTCTCTTATCTGTGTTCATCTATGGGGTGGTAGGTGAAGAAGGTAGGAGTTACAGGAACTAGTTTGGAACCTTGACTCTGCCACTTACTAGTTGATTGACTTTGAGTAAAACACTTATTCCCTTAGAGCCTCATTTTTTTAAATCTATAAAATGGGAATACAATACATGCTGAGTCAACCCCACACGAAGATTAAATGAGTTAACGATTATGAAAGCATTCTGTAAGTTGCAAGAAGTGGAATAAGAGTAAAAATAATGGTAGTCATAGCGCAGCAGCGCAAGTAGCCACTATAGCTTTGGTTATTTCATAGATATCGCTTTCCTCCTAAGAATAAGGAGAAGCAGGTATTATATCCATTTTGCAGGAGAGGAGAATGGGCTCAGAGAGGGGCAGTGTAAGGGGTTTCATCACCTGTGCCTTCGTATCCAGGGGTGGGGTGTGCTCCAATCTCACTGTGCATTCCGTGGGAGCAGGTACCAGGAGTCATATTTCCAAAGGGACGTTTGGGAATAGCCTAACAGTGGCGCAGTGCTTGAGGACTAAACAAATTAATCCTTGCTCTTTCTGGAACCACACGAGGGAAAGAACAGGTACTTTACACCCATTTTACAGAGAAGAGTGAGGCCTGGATCTAAGAGTCTCCTATGGCTCCAAGTAGTTATTACTACCCCTGGGTGAAAAGGCTCCTGCTCTCTATCTCTCTCTTTTTAAAAAAAATATATTTTATTGATTTTTTACAGAGAGGAAGGGAGAGGGATAGAGAGAAACATCAATGAGAGAGAAACATTGATCAGCTGCCTCCTGCACACCTCCTACTGGGGATGTGCCTGCAACCAAGGTACATGCCCTTGACTGGAATCGAACCTGGGACCTTCAGTCCGCAGGCCAATGCTCTATCCACTGAGCCAAACCGGTTAGGGCTCCTGCTCTCTTCTTAACCCCTCTCTGGGAGCTTATCCATTTGTTCAGAAAATAAACTCTGTGATGGGTGCTGGGGCACCTACAAAAAACCTAAAATAAGGTCTGTGTCTTTTTTTTGTTTTGTAAATCCTCAACTGAGTATAGGCGCCCCCCTCCCCTCCAAATGATTTTTAGAAAGAGAGAAAGGAAGGGGGAGAGAGACACACACATGGATGTGAGAGAGACACATCGACTGGTTGCCTCCTGCACGTGCCCGAACAGGGCTGAGGATCGAACTTATAACCCAGGTAGGTGCCCTTGACTGGGAATCAAACCCATGACCCTTCAGTGAGCAGCTGACACTCTAACCACTGAGAAACACTGGCCAGGGCAAGGTCTGTATCTTTTTTTTTTTTTTTTTTTAGATACACATATTTTATTTTTTACAGAGAGGAAGGGAGAGGGAGAGGGAGTTAGAAATATCAATGAGAGAGAAACATTGATCAGCTGCCTCCTGCACACTCCCTTCTGGGGATGTGCCCACAACCAAGGTACATGCCCTTGACCAGAATTGGACATGGGACCCCCTTCAGTCCGCAGGCCGACGCTCTATCCACTGAGCCAAACCGGTTAGGGTAAGGTCTATATCTTTTAAATGAATGTGGCTATGAAAACTGTGGGCTCACTGAGAGGAGTGTGGTAAGAGCCATTTGTGCCTGAAGGATGAGGGGGAGATAGCTAGGCAGTCTGGGTATGATGGGACATCCCAGAAAGACCGTGTGTGTACAAAACCAAAGCGAGGGGAAAAGAGCTACCTCCTCCCTTGATCCCAGCCTTTGCCTCTGTCAGCTCAAGCTTCTGGGACAATCTGGGCAGGCTGACTCATCCTTCCTGGTAAGTGCTAGTGATCTACTATGGGAGATTTAAAAAAATTAACTGGAAACATGTTTGTTCCATGCTTGTGGCATCTCCTAGGGCAGTGGTCGGCAAACTGCGGCTCGTGAGCCACATGCGGCTCTTTGGCCCCTTGAGTGTGGCTCTTCCACAAAATACCACATGGGGGTGCGCACGTACAGTGCGATTGAAACTTTGTGGCCCATGCGCAGAAGTCGGTTTTCGGCTCTCAAAAGAAATTTCAATTGTTGTACTGTTGATATTTGGCTCTGTTGACTAACGAGTTTGCCGACCACTGTCCTAGGGGAACCAGTCCCTTCAGAGGGACTCTCTTGGTTGGGAGTCACCTGAATGTCCATTAGCAATTTCTTGTCTACAGCTCGCAGGTTCAAGGAGCACAGCACGTATCTGCTGACTGAGTGTATAGGGGAGCCTCCAGTGTGGAGGATGATGAGAGAATAGTCTTTAGGGTCTGGCTTAGTGGATAGAACGTCGGTCTACGGACTGAAGGGTCCTGGGTTTAATTCCAGTCAAGGGCACATGCTCGGATTGCGGGCTCAATTCCCAGTAGGGCATGTGCAGGAGGCAGCCCATCAGTGATTTTCTCTTATCACTGATGCTTCTATCTCTCCCTCTCCCTTCCTCTCTGAAATCAGTAAAAATATTTTAAAAAATGCAAAGAACAGCTTTTGCTGAGCCCACCGTGTGTGTGTGTGTGTGTGTGTGTGTGTGTGTGTGTGTGTGTGTGTGTACTTCAGGTAGGCACTACTAGAGGGAAGAGCGACACTCTTTCAGAAAGAGGCTGAGATGAGAATCAGTGTTGAGACTAGGCCGAGTATCAAATGGGCTAAGACTTCCTTCTCTGGAGTTCAACAATGTTTTACACATCTGTGTGCCCAATCCTGGGGAAACAGCTGAATGAGAGGTAGTTGCTGACCTCTGGAAGGAGAAAGACATACAGAATGATAGCCTGTGGTAAGTGCAGTAGTAAATGGCGTCCACAGGAAGCCTAGAGAAAGGCCCTGCATCCAGGTGAAGGGCTAAGGAAGGCTTCCTGGGGAAGGCCCGGGCCCTGAGTGTCTCAGCAGACCAGTGGAGGGCAGGGCCACCCAGGCAACAAGCACAGCAGGGACACAGGAGAGATAGCTGACGTGGTGAGGTGTGGAGGTGGAACTATAAGCAGTTTCTAAATTAATCACTACCACCCCACAACTCAGAAATGACCTGGGTAGTTCTCAGTTCAGAAACAGGAATCCAAGGGAGGGCCCAGGAAGGCACAAGGCTTGGACAGATTACATTTGGATTAGTCAAAGAGGGAAGTGAAGCATGAGATAGAAGGTGCACCCACTGTATGCCCAGTGGCTGAAGCTGAGATTCTGAGTTCGGGCCTCAGCCCAGAAGAGCAGCTGGATAGCAGTGCTTCCCTGAGGGAGTTCAAAGGCTTCAGAGTCAACTGCGACCAAGTGCAATAGGTACTGGGGACAGGCACCCGGAAAGAGGGAGCCACAGGGAAGCTTCCAGGTGTGCAGGCTGATCTGCTGTCCAAAGAAGGCTGTTCAGAGCAAGTTTGGGGAATAGCATGTCCACCGGCGGGGTGGAAGGTCAAGTAGTATGGGTGTTGTAATGAACTGGTTCACCACAGTCACATTCCCAGTATGCTTGTGAACTACTAGAGAGCAGGTGTACAGCTTCTCCTTTCTCAAAGCACATCACAGAGATGGACAAGGGGCCATATCAAATTAATTAATTCAACAAACTGCACTAAGCATCTACTGTGAACAGAGTGCTGTGCCAGAAATTGTGAAAACAGAAACAATTCAGTCATGGTCTCTGCCTTCAGAAGTCTAAAGTCTATTATTGCTCCTGAACTGAGTCAAACTAAGTAAAAACCAGCCAGAGTGTGGGAGACAGGCAGGGCTGGGGTGGGAAAGAACCAGAAGAAAAGGAATTCCACACAGATGGCAGCATCAACAAATGAAGAAAGATCAACAAAGCATGTGCAGGAAAGCAGAAGCAGCTGGGGTGGCTGGTGGCATCACTGGTGGATGCAGGGCAAAGTGGGGCAGCAGCAGGGGTGGGCCCTGTGTGCTGGGCTAGGGCAACAAGGGCCACTCAAAGGTTTTAAACAGGGGGCTTGTTACAAAGCTCACTCCAGTTGGGAAGAAGCGATTATACCGAAGAAAGGGAAGCGGAGGCCAACAAGGCGGCTACTGTGTGGTTCAAATGTTGAGCTGGAGCAGTGGTATTAAGAACAGAGGAGAGAGGCCAGGTTTGAGATGCATGTAAGAGGCAGAATGATAGAACTTGATATTTGATGGAGGGAGGGAGGGGCCAACAAAACATCTAAGTTTTTATTTAGGCGGTGCTTTTACTGAGACAGGAACACAGGAGGTGTGCAGGCTGGAGGAGGGGAGTGGAATCTAGCGCTGAATGTGCTGGACAGGCAGCTAGTTGTCTTTCTGAAGAGGATGGTGGGAAACAGGCTCTTGAACTCCCAGGAGGTCTGCCCAACAGGGCATCCCCACCTACCCCATGACCAGGAACAGCTCTGGATTCTGGAAGGAAAGCCTTGCTTTCAATGCCAAGCCTCTGGCTTATGGTATGCAGGTTGGCCCTGCTTTGGCTCCAGTGACCCTAGAAGACCAGAGAGGCCATAGGGGCCTGGGCTGTGGGGCTGGTGCGTTATCTCCACCATTTGTAAGGTGGTAACTGCGCGCCAGCCTTGCTAGAAAAGCCCTGCAGCTGGGGATCACACTGATAAATTCACTGTATTACTTTGCACAAATCAATATCCCAGCACTTACCAGGGGTTGATGTGACCGAAATTGGTTTCAGCCAATTCGAGAGGGTAATAAATGGCCATTTATCAAATCAATTCATTCTGCGGCACTTCTCTGGCTGCCCATCCTCATGGTACCCCTGGGTTCCAGGGTCCACCCAGCTAGTCCCTAGCACACATGTGACACTAGCCTAGAGGACCCAGGGAGGACTGGCCTAGCCTCTACATCTGCCTCCCATTCTGCACCTCCTTCAGTCTTGAGGTCCCAAGGCACTGGCTGTTGCCTGCCTACCACAAACCCTGACCCAGAGAGTGCCTCAGGCTCCACCTGGGTAGGTAGCTGGACATTATCTGGCCATTATCAGTGTGATCCCCAGCCTCAGGGCTTCTAGCAAGGTGGGCACACAGTTACTGCCTTACAAATGGAGTTGATGACTTACCAGCCGCAGAGACTAGGCTCCAATAGCCTCTAGTATTTTCTGGAGTCAGTAGGACCATTACAGGGTCACTTACATACCACAGGACAAGAAGCAGGGCCTTCCTGATCTGAGGCAGATTTTAGGTGACAGAATGGAGCTTTGGATAGAAGAAAGAACTCAGGGCAGACATTCTGACAGCCCTTGGGAGGTGGGAAGCTGAATCATCTACTCTTGCTTGGGTTCACTCAAGGGGAGGCAGAAGGGTGGGCAGCAGAGGTCTGTAGGACCAAGGAAAGACACCAGCCTGGGGCTGGGAACTAAGGGTCAGTCCCAGTTTGAAGGAAACAGCTGTGGGCCTGAACTACAGAGCACAGTGCCCATCCCTAGATGGTCAACATCTCAAGGACAAGGACTAGGTTTTATTCAGTGTTGCCTGGCACACATTGGAAAGAGCATGTGGTTTAGAATCAGGCTGTCTGGATCTGCTCCCCAGTACACAGGCGAGGAAGCTGATGCTCAGAGAAGCTAAGTGACTGGCCTGAGTGACACAGCTGGTAATTGCTGACCTGCTATTTAAGCCCACATTGGTTGAAGTCCTCCTATATCAATGTCCTTCTCCTCTCCCCACAACTCTTACTTCTGGGAACTTCATATCTTATGGGCTTGAGAAGCAAGAGGTCAGAGGAGCAGGCAGCATGCTGGGAAAGGGCCATGTCAGAAGCAGAGGGAAAATACTATGATGGCAGCTGCAGTTCTGGCCCATATGCACAGGAGACTCCAGCAGGAGATGCTCTCTTAGATCTCTGCGTAGGTAATCTATTTCTCCTTAGGCTACTCCTTCTCTCTCCAAACCCTGAGAACCCCCAGCGTCTCGCATCCTGCCACTTCAGACACAATGTTGGCAAAGAAGTGGGAGGTTGCCCACCTCTACGGTGGTGGCTGAAGGTGGAGGGCAGCTTGGTGAGGTTTGGGCCTGAGCAGTGGGGCATTATATATTTAAAAACTCTTTCCCTGGGTCCTGTGTGTGCCAGCAGGCAGCCTTCTGACACCTAGTTGTGAGGCAGCTCTGATCACTGGGATACTTTTTTTTAAAAAGGCAACTTTATTATTTTTTTTATTTTAAAATGTTTTTATTGATTTCAGAGAGAGAGAAAGAGAGAGAGAGAGAGAGAGAGAGAGAGAGAGAGAGAGAGAGAGAGAGAAACATCAATGATGAGAGGGAATCATTGATTGGCTGCCTCCTGCAGGTCCCCTACTGGGGAATCGAGCCGCAACCTGGGCATATGCCCTGACTAGGAATTGAACCTTGGACCTCTTGGTTCATGGGTTGACGCTTAACCACTGAGCAACCCCGGCCAGGCACTAGACACTTTTATCTGCTGATCAGGTCGGGCCCCTGACGAGGGCTCATGGCAACCACATGAGTCCCACTGGTATATGTGAGAATGATGAAGATCAGGCTGGGCTGTGTGTCACAGGGACAACCACTTTCACTTTCAATTACTCCTCTAATTGGTTTCCTAGCACTGAAAATGCCACCCCAGAATATCCCAGAGGGGCACCACAAGTTCAGCCTGATGTCTCCTTTCTCAGTGAGCAGAACCTGGTACTTTCTTTGGCAGGTGCTGGACTGCATCTGCTGCCACCAAATACTTGGAGAGAAGAGGCAGCAACACGTGAGTGGGACTGACCAAGACACAGCAGGGCAGAGTTTTTAAACTTGAGCTGAGCATCAGAATCACCAGCAGGGACTGTTAAAACATGGGTTGCTGTGTTCTATCCCCAGTTTCTGATTCTATAGGTCTGGGGTGAGGCCTGAGATCTGCATTTCTAACAAGTTCCCAGAGGATGTTGATGATACTGATTTAGAGACCATGCTTTGAGAGCCACTGCCTTTGGGGATGTTCCCTTTTCTAAGCTGGACTTGGGTTCCGCTGCCCTTGCTGCCTTTGAGATCACCTCAGGGAGTCATGTATCTGGGTCAGAAAACAATGGGGAGGCTATCATCTTTAGCAGACCCTAGTCCTATATATCTTTCCAGTGGGGTCGGCATGGGCAGTAGGGCTATTAGATTAGGGGTTATACTAGTGACTAGTCTGGCTCCCAGGGGTCAAAGTATGGGACATAAGAGCTTCTGAGGTGAAGAAGAAAGCACTAAAGACTTGTTCAGGATGTTTTATCTAAAACTGAGGCAGTGGCAAAAGACAAAAGTTCTAGTTGTGGCTCAGCTGCTACATTACTAGTGATGAACAAGCTCCCATTCCTCTCTAGGTCTGTTTCCTCACCTGAAAAATGGGGACATGGAGAACAATGGACCAGATGAAGGTCAGAGTTAAATTGTAAACACAGGAAAAGCAGCCTTGAGCAATTATTTAAGTGCTCTGTGACTCAGCTTCCTCATCTGTAAAATGGGGATTTAATGGTACCAACCTCTCAGGAAGGGAGGATTAAATGACAGAACACGTGCAAAGAGCTTATTACAATGCCTGGCACATAGAAAGTATGTCAAAAAGTGTTAAGTTATAATATGCAATACGGTTATGGTGACAACAGGATGTGCACTTCATTGCTAGCATCTTCCATACTCACCTGCACCCACTGTGGCAATGGCATTCTCCTGGCCAATGATGTGCTCCTTTAGCCGCTGCTCCAGTGGAAATCGGCGCCGCTCCTCAGCTTCACGCTTCCGCTGCTTCTCCTGGTACTATGGGGAGAGAGCAAAGGTGCTCAGGAGTCCGGGCCCAGCAGCATCCTAGTTTTATTCTATCCCTGACCTAGGGGATAAAACACAGGCCTGGCTCCCCACGGGTCAGGATTCACAGCTCTGGCTCATGACCCCTAGAGGCCCAGTCCTCCCTCAGTCCTCTCGTTCTACCCCTCACCCCATCTCCTTACCTCAGGTGGCCACTGCTCAGAGTGCTGGCTAACCCTGCTAGTAAAATAAGCACTACTACTAAATTAACCCTTGATTCTGAAGTCTGACAGAAGACCTGGGTTTGAATCCCAGATTTATCACTTACAAAATGTGCTTATCACCTGGAGCAAGTTACTTCACCTCAGTTTTATCTATCAATGAGGGATTAAATATGATGATATATATAATGTGCCTAGCATCATGGCTGGCATGTAGTAAGTGCTCAGCAAATATTCTTTCCACTTATTCTCTTGAAAACCTTTTTGGTTTTCAAACCAGAGCTATGAACACTTTCCACTTCAATGATACTGCATTTCAATTAAACACAATTATTCAGCAATTGCTATGTGCTGGGCCCCATGATGGAAAGGTGGGTCGGGGAGAAGGAAGAGAACTGTGCACTGCCCCCTGGGAGGTTCTAGTGATGCTGAATATTTGGCAGGTGCTGGCCCTGGGCGTGGTCCATTTCAGTAAAGGCAGAAGCTCCTGAGCTTGGTCACACTTCGAGGAAGAAGAGGAGAGCAAGGCCTTGCCCTCAAGGAGCTCAAAGTCGGGCCGGGGAGGTGAGGCAGGGTCTGTGCACAAATATTTCTCAGGCAGAACCATCCAATTTCCTCACAGTTCTAAATCATGCATGCCCATTCCTAGCCCTATGCCTATTACTACCACCTCCTCCACCACCACCCCCAAAAAACAAAACAAAAAAACCCCTCCAACTACTTGAAAACAAGTCTGTTGTACGAGCCTGTATTCTAAAATCAGTGATGAGCCGAAACCGGTTTGGCTCAGTGGATAGAGCGTCGGCCTGCGGACTGGAAGGTCCCGGGTTCGATTCCGGTCAAGGGCATGTACCTTGGTTGCGGGCACATCCCCAGTGGGGGGTGTGCAGGAGGCAGCTGGTCGATGTTTCTCTCTCATCGACGTTTCAAGCTCTCTATCCCTCTCCCTTCCTCCCTGTAAAGATCAATAAAATATATTTAAAAAATAAAATAAAATCAGTGATGAACTCCCTGAGGGCAGGCACTATTTTTCACTCACTATTTCTTGCAGAAGTCCTGGCACAGTAGAGGCACCTAGTGAATGACTGCAAAAATGAATTTGATGACAAATATAAAGAGGAACTAACAGCTGGGTGGTGTAGGAGTACAGAAAAAGAAGTGAAGGATACACAAAGTGTGGAACATTTTTTGGGTGGAGGTTTCCTGGGAGACGGGAAGCTTGCAGAAGCTGGAGTAATGGGCTAGGTGGAAGTTGTGGGACTCTATGGAGAACAGGGGGAAGGGTGCGTGCCTGGGTACCATGAGAAAGCACTTACGGAAGCTGGGGGACAGGGGAAGAAAGCAGGTCTTGGAGTAGAGAATTCAGGAGGCTCTCTTTCCCTCAGACCTCTACAACACTGACAGATTTCTAGAAAGCAAGCTGCCAAGGTAAGGCCCTGTCACAAAAGTTGTGGTTGCAGATTGCTCTTGCGGGCAGAGTGGATGAAAAATACCTGCTGCTTGGGCAGTGTTTTCCTGTTACGGTAGTGACCTTGACAGAAGTTAAAAAAAATAAATAGCAAACAATCCAATTTTGGTTGTTGCTATCAGTCTGTAACTGAAAGCTCCCATCAGTCCTGGGGTTTCATGTGGAGCAATAATTCGGCGCCGATCCCAGTGGAGCAACGCTTGCCGGTTGGAATCCAGAGTGTCACTGTGCAGCTCCCTCAGGCGCCACATACATCACCTGGCTCTGACGACTCCAGTCATATATCTGCCTCCTCCTCCTCCCTGCCCACCCAGTCCCTCTCAGCACACGGTCCACGAGGCTTGAAGGCTCTGATGGTGAGATATACACAGGCCGGCTGGTATAGCCCCGGCTAGTGCACTGGCCAGCTTACAGTCCATCAGGCAGACCATGGAAGGAGCTCGAAGTGATGGAAACCGGTCTCTACTAGTTTGTTGGGTCTGTTTCCTCACTTCTCCTCAGTGATGGGTATTCCCACCTCTAGGCCTTTTGCTCACACTGCTCCCTGAGACCACAGAAGTCTCTCCACTCCCATGCACCTCCAAGTGCCTTGGTGATCTCAGCTTCAATACTGAATTGTCTAAGAACCCTCTTGTAAGGCTTCCTGCCTGCCGCAGGCCGTGTGGAGCACTTATCTGACTGCCTGTTTCTCTCTCTTTTCTAATCCATAAAGTTCTTAGTGACAAAGACTAAGTTGTATTCTTCTCTTTAGCTCCAGCATTTAGCACAGGGCCGGGCTCACAGAAGAGTCAATACATGCCAACTGAATGAGATAACTCCATTTGTGTACGAGCTGCTGTGCACTGTACTCAGCATTTTATACATAGCATCCTATTTTTTTGTTTCCTCTATTTTTAAAAAAATGTATCTTTATTGTTGAAAGTATTACATATATGCCTTTCCCCCCCATTGATCCCTGCCACCCCACACCACCCGTCCCAGGCCTTCACCACACTATTGTCTGTGTCCATGGGGTATGCATATATACGCATATAAGTTCCTCAGTTAATCTCTCCCTTCCCATCCCTACCCTTCACCTTCCCTCTGAGATCTGTCAGCCTGTTCCATGCTTCTATGTCTCTGGATCAATTTTGTTTATCAGTTTATTTTGTTCATTAGATTCCATATGAGTGAGATCATGCGATACTTACCCTTCTTTGACTGGTTTATTTTGTTTAGTATAATACTCTTCAGGTCCCTCCATGCTGTTTCAAAGGGTAAGAGATCCTTCTTTTTTACAGCTGCATAGTATTCCCTGGTGTAAATACCACAGTTTTTTTTATCCACTCATTTACTGATGGGCACTTGGGCTGAGATTTACAATCTTAGCTATTGTAAACTGTGCTGCTATGAACATAGGGGTGCATATATTCTTTCTTATTTTTAAAAAAAATATTTTTTAATTGATTTCAGAGAGGAAGGGAGAGGGAGAGAGAGATAGAAACATCAATGATGAGAGAATCATTTATCGGCAGCCTCCTGCAGGCCCCCTACTGGGGACTGAGCATGCAACCCAGGCATGTGCCCTTACCAGAATCGAACATTCAGTCCACAGGTCAACTCTCTATCCACTGAGCCAAACTAGCCAGATCTCTTCTTTTTTTGTTAATTCTCACCCGAGGATAGTTTTCCATTGATTTTAGAGAGTGGAAGGGGGACCGGGGGGGGGGGGGGGGGAGGGGGAAGAGGGCAGGGAGAGAAACATTAGTATGAGAGAGACACATCGATTCGTTGCCTCCTACATGTACCCTGGCCGGGGATCAAGCCTGCAACCAAGGTAAGTGCCCTTGACAGGAATTGAACCTGGGACCTTTCAGTGGGCCGATGCTGTATCCACTGAGCCAAATTGGCTAGGGCCATATATTCTTTCTGATTGGTCATAGCATCATATTTAATTCTTACAGGAAGGAACCAAGATGGCGGCATAGTTAAACAACTAATCTGCTGCCTCACACAACAATTTCAAAAATACAACTAAAAGACAAAAACGTCTACCACCCAGAACCACGGGAAAGCTGGCTGAGTGGAAGATTTACAACTAAGAAGAGAAAGGAGCACAATCGCTGAAAAGCTGAGGTACGGAGGCACGCGAATCGGGCTGGCGGCGGGCGGCTGGGTGCGCGGCTTTTCTTCAACCCGCAGGGAGACAAGCTCCCAATCACTCTGAAATCCAGTTTCTGGGGACACTCGGGGGACCCAGGCACCTACGGGGAGAAGCTGGACTCTCGGCCATCGGGTCGGAAAGTGAGAGTGACTCTTTTGCAGAGGTGCGCCCAGCAATCATTGTTTACTGCGCTGGAGCGCAGGGCGCAGGGACTTGGAAAAGTGGAAAGGCAGAGACAGCTGACGGCAGCCATCGCCGTTGGCCAAGCCCCAGCCTAGTGACGCCCTGAGACCCCGCCCAGCCCTGAGATCCCGCCCCGCACATTCTACAAACCCGCCCAGGCTCCACACAGCGGCTTTTGCATATAAATGGCCTGTTCTGGGGAAGCTCAACCAAATTAACTGCAGCTCCAGTCAGACTGCTCCAAAACCGCCCAAGCAAAGGAGGAGAAAACTAGCCCTTGCTGTAGCTCCTGCTGGGGGACACACAGTACACAAGGGTACACCAAGAGTGTCCACCTCAAGTAACTGGGAGGCTGACCCGTTGAACCAATAGGACACCTAGTACACAAAACTACCCTACCAACTTAGGGAAGCAGAGAATATGAGAAGGCAAGGACACAGATCACAAACCAAAGAAATGGAGGAGAACAAGCGACTGGACATAGAGGTCAAAACCACGGTTATAAGGTTTTTCAAGAATTTCATGGAAAAGGCCGATAAATTCAATGAGGACCAACTAGAAATTAAACATACACTGACTGAGATATTTAATTCTTACAGTTGTCCCCATCTGAAGTTTGGCTCCTCTATTGGCTCACAGTGGGGCAAGGCATGTGGCGCAAAGAAGCTTTGCTCCAGACAGAGCTGAATTCAAACCTCACCTCACCTACCTACTAGCTAGCTGACTCTGGGACAGTTAATTTACCTCCTTGAATTTTATATTCCTCACTAGAGGCCCAGTGCATGAAATTTGTGCACAGAGGGGGGGGGTTGTCCCTCAGCCCAGCCTGCATCCTCTTCAATCTGGGAATCCCTCGAGGGATGTCCGACTGCCCGTTTATGCCCGATCCCACTGGGCAGTCGGACATCCCTCTCACAATCCAGGATTGCTAGCTCCCAACCGCTCCCCTGTCTGCCTGCCTGATTGCCCCTAACTGCTTCTGCCTGCCAGCCTGATCACCCCCTAACCACTCCCCTGCCAGCCTGATCAATGCCTAACTGCTCCCCTGCTGGCCCGATTGCCCCTAACTGCCCTCCCTTGCCGGCCTGGTCACCCCTAACTGCCCTCCTCTGCCAGCCTGGTCTCCCCCAACTGCCCTCCCCTGCAGGCCTGGTCCCCTCCTCCCAACTGCTCTCCCCTGCAGGCCTGGTCACCCATAACTGCCGTCCTCTGCAGGCATGGTCCCTTCCAACTGTCCTTCCCTGCAGGCCTGGTCACCCCTAACTGCCCTCCCCTGCAGGCCTGATCGCCCACAACTGCCCTCCCCTGCCAGCCATCTTGTGGTGGCCATCTTGTGTCCACATGGGGGTGGCCATCTTTGACCACATGGGGGTAGCCACCTTGTGTGTTGGAGTGATGGTCAATTAGCATATTACCTCTTTATTATATAGGATTTCTAACATGGGGCTGGTACCCATGCCTAACTTGCAGAATCCTTGGGGATGTTGGTGGAGATTAAATGAGAGAGTGTATACAAAGCACCTGGCAGAGTATCTGGTACACAGTGAATGTGTATGAGGAAGTGGTATGTAAGAGACTCAAGTGTAGGATAGCAGAGTAGCTGGCCCTTGGGAGGCCTTTGATAACTGATTATGTAACCCAGTGCCATTTATTTATTTATTTATTTATTTATTTATTTATTTATTTATTTATTTATTGGAACTCTTTATTTACTGAAACTCTTTAAAATAATGTAATCTGCGTGGAGTTCCATACATAAAGAGAAGAGTTCTCTGGCTCAAGTAGAAGCCAGGAGCTAAGTCCACTTGGATGCCCCCACTGCCCTGGAAGTGGCCCCTGACTCCTTCCCCTAGGAACCCAGCAGGGCACAGTCCCAACACCAACAGGGTTCCGAGTACACCTACTATGGCTCATCTCTGCCTGTCAGTTTTCCTTACGTGGTACAAAATTCCGCCATTGATCTGTGGGGCCTTATAGAACATATCTTTTTCCTTTGCTGCATGCCAAGCCTAACATGACTTTGTCACCACTTTGTTGATTTGGGTACAATATTCATAGCCTCTTTGTCTTCTCCAGGGAAACATTTCTACTTCCTGTAACTCTTCTTCAGAGTCATGATTTTAGGCTACCTTAGAATTCCTGTTATTTTCTTGGGCAAGAAGAAAGGGTCCTTAACTTCTATGGGGGTCAGGGTGGAGAAAGGTTACACTGTGATTTGGGTGGTTTCTCAGGGGCTTTCCAGATAGTCCTGGGAAAGAGTTAACCTATGGCCTAAATCTAAGCATGTCCCGATTCTCTACCAGCCTGGAACCCTAAATATCTATTCAGAAAAACTTTTGAAAATGCAGAATTTTGGGTAAAAATGTACAGGATACTGAGATTAAACCTGATAGGTTACAGATTCATTCTCTTTTCCTAATGCTTAGCACAGACTTTGTATAAAAAAAAAAGTACTGAATGAATGGCTTTTTAACTATAAGAGCCCAGGCTTGTGAAAAGCAAGCCAGCAGAAGAACCTAGAAAAGGAAAACACTTGGTCTGCATATACTCTTCTTGGGAAAGAGGAGAGAGGAGAATGGGAGAAGGCACTTGGGAAGGGTTCCATAAATAGGGACTACTATTGTTCTTGGCTTTTTGAGGAAATGGGGAGGAAGACTACAGGGACTAAGGTCAAGGCCGTGCTTTGACAGGGCTCCACTAGAGAAGATAAGTAGGTGACCCAGCCTACAGAAGCAGAGGGTACTGGGCTTAGAGGCACTAGGAAGTAGCCACCCAGGAGCTCAGGAGTGGGGGAGTGATCATCTTCTTAATAAAAGCCATATGCAATTAGCTTCAGAAGCCCTCACCTGGAGCCAGCAGCAACCAGCTCCCTATGCTGCATCTTGGCTGGATATTCGCTGCCACTGGTTTCCATCACTCTTGATTTAACATGGCACCCCTCCTGGCTGTGAGTGCATTTACAGGAAAGGGCTGGGAGGCCGAGGCAAAGCCTAGTTGGGCTCGCTCAGAGGTGGGGAGTGTTACAGGGAGAGGGGGTATGTCGGGCACCATTACTGTTGGGCATCACTTAGAGAAAAGGTCTGATA
This sequence comes from Eptesicus fuscus, assembly GCF_027574615.1. NCBI lineage: Eukaryota > Metazoa > Chordata > Mammalia > Chiroptera > Vespertilionidae > Eptesicus > Eptesicus fuscus. Next base: position 41,768,839 of record NC_072485.1, on the reverse strand, counting down.
ATGAACCTGGCAGTGTGTTCACTGAGAGGATAGCTGGGGCGGGGGTGGCAGGCATAATGAGACTCTGGGCAAGAATGAGATAGGTACGGTGGAGGGAAGAGAAGAGAGGCCAAGCTGCCGTTTGCCGCTCATAGGAGTTCAGGGCCACAGAGCACACTGGCTGCTCACAGACTCAGCTATGCCCTATCCTCCTGGCTCCTTGACTCCAACACCAGCTCACATCATAGTTATGCCCTGAAGCTGGGGATCACCGAGAGAGCTGAGTGGGGAGGTCAACAAAAGAGACCAAGGGGCAACAGATGAGAGTAGGGAGGGGGATGATGGAAAGAACCCTGAACGGGGGGAATGATGACAAAGGGAGCTCAGGGGATCCAACAAAGGAGCCTAGGGGATGCATAGCAGATGGAAGGAGACTGGGGAATGAAAGTTTCTTGCACTGGCTCATAAAGGACACAATCTTGTAGAGCAGTGGCTCTCAACCTTTCTAATGCCGCGACCCTTTAATACAGTTCCTCATGTTGTGGTGACCCCCAACCATAAAATTATTTTCGTTGCTACTTCATAACTGTAATTTTGCTACTGTTAATGAATCGTAATGTAAATATCTGTGTTTTCCGATGGTCGTGACCCACACGTTGAGAACCGCTAGCAGGGTCGCCTAAGACCATCGGAAAACACAGATATTTACATTACGATTCATTAACAGTAGCAAAATTACAGTTATGAAGTAGCAACGAAAATAATTTTATGGTTGGAGGTCACCACAACATGAGGAACTGTATTAAAGGGTCGTGGCATTAGAAAGGTTGAGAGCCACTGCTGTAGAGGAAGACTGGGCACAGAGCAGGCATCAGTCCCATCAGACTTGGTCATCACTACCATCAATATCTCCGATTCCATTCTCCTTTCTTCCAGACCATCCTCCTGTTGCTGCCAGAGCAATAGTAACATGTAAATCGGGTCATATCACTCCTCTGCAAAAAGATATGACTGGTGAGAGAAGTTAAAAGGGGCAAGTGAAAAAATGAGTTGTGTTCTTCTCAGTGCATCAAATCAGGAGGCACCTGATGCTCTGTATCCTATAACTGGTGACGTTACTTTGATCACTTAGTTAAGGTGGTCGGTGCCAGGTTTCTCCTCTATCATTTTCCCCTTTGTAATTAATAAGTATCCTGTGGGGTAAAAATCTGAGGCAATGTAAATATTTTGTTATTCTTCAAACTTCATTCATTAGTTTTAGCATCCGTTGGTGATCTTGCCTGACTTGGGACCAGCTGTTCTAATCCTTGCAGCCCTATGAAGTTCAGAGTATCTCATCCCTCAAAAAACAGAGATAAAGTAAATTAAAGCAAGGTTCCACTGGTAGCAAATAATAGAGACAGAACACTAACTGTTGTAGCCTGACTCCAGCTCCTGCACTTTCATCCTGGAGATAAGACCTATTCCCTGCCTTCAGGGAGTTCAGAGTCTATTCAGGGAAATGAGACTTAAAACATAAATTTCATATGTCTACTTTTAACACAGGGCTTCCTAATGAATTTATTGAAAACCAACACCAGACGGTGGTCTTGCCAAAAATGCATAATCTGAGTTGAATTATAAGGAAACCTTAGACAAACACTAATTGAGGGACAGCCTACAAAATAACCAGTTTGTACTTGTTAGAATATCAAGGTAATGAAAGACTGAGGAACTGTTCCAGATCAAAGAAGATTAAAGAGACATGACAATTGAATCCAACTTGGGACCCAGAATTTTCTTTACATACGTTTTTATTGATTTTGGAGAGATAAAAACATCAATCGGCTGCTTCCTGTATGTCCCCTACTGGGGAATGAGTCTGCAATCCAGGCATGTGCCCAGATCAGGAATTGAACTGGTGACCTTTTGGTTCATGGGTCAACGCTCAATCACTGAGCCACACCAGCTAGGCGAATTTTCTTTTCTTGTAAAGAGAATTATTGGAACAACTGGAGAAATCTGAATAATATCTGTAGATTAGTTAGGATCAATATAATGCTCTGATTTTGAGGCTTATACTGAGGTTATGTAAGAAAATGTACTTGTTTTTTGGAAAATTCATATAAGTATTTAAGGATAAAGGGGCATAAAATGTATTATTTACTCTCAAACGATTCAGAAAAGACATATAGCTCTCTCTAAATATTTATGCATATTTAAGTAATAAAGCAAGTGTGATAAATGTTAATGATTGGTAATCTGCATGAAGTGTTATAGTAAATCATTGTACTCTTTTTTTGAAATCATGTAAAAAGAAAAGAAAAAAAAAAACATGATAATTTTACCCTTGGGGAATGGGGAGTACTGAAAGGGAGTAGAAAGTGAGCTTCTGTGTGCTTATAATAGTTTATTTCTTGACTATTACACTAATATTACGTGTACCGTATACAAGTATATTTCAATAAAAAGTTTTAAGAAGTTAAAAACAAAGAAAGGACAAAGCAAAAACCTGTCCCCATAAAACAAAGAGTGCTGCCTGGCCCATAGTAAACCTGTAATGAAGGTCAGATAGTGTTTTCATCCCCACAGGACCAAGCACAGGGCCAGGCACCAGCACTCAAAATGAGATACGTAGCAGGGAGCAGGCTGGGAAAGGAAGGGAAGAAATCCCTTTTCACCCTAAACCAGGAGAAACATAACCCTCCTACCCTCCTGCACACCTCACCCCTTCCCTCCTGGAAAGCTTTCTTCAGCTCTGATGGGAGCACCCAGGCTCGAAGCCTTGAATGGGGGCCCAAGGGAGCATTGCATCCCAAGCTACCCCTGAAGCAAATGAAAAAATATAGACATAGGAAATGTGCTTGTGCTTCTGTCACTGGGATATGCAAATAAAATATATATGATAGGTCTATCTGCCTAATATTCCTGCCAATTCATTCTCTGGGTGTGATTAAAATGAGCAATAAATTCCTCGTGAGTCTCGGTGGAGTGAGGATCTGGGAGTAGAGATGCGGGCTGGCACCAGCACGTCCCCCTCAGCTGAATATTCATCATGGACTAGCTCCCCATATTTTTGTTTTATCTGCCATCATGTGCACAGAGATATATTTCTACCTCTCCTTCGTCACTTAGTTAAGACATGAAAATGGTCTAAGCTTTAAGTATTAAACTCTCCATCTAGTGCACGGGTGGGGAACCTTTATTCTGCCAAGGACTATTTGGATATTTATAACAATTTGTGGGCTATACAAAATTATTAACTTAAAAATTAGCCTGCTATATTTGGTTAAACATTTAACTTACCCCTAATGCCTGGCAGGGCCAGACCAAATGATTTTGCAGGCTGGATGTTCCCGACCCCTGATCTAGTGAGATCACAGGCTACCTTCTCTAGGAAGCCTGACCTGCTCATTCTGCCTGGAGGAGACCCATGCTTTCTTGGAGCCCCACAAAATCTGTGTAGACTCCTCCCCTAAGGCACAAGTCATTCTGTGGGTATCAGAGCTGGGAGTACTCGCATCTCCCCATCCTCCTCTCTCACATGGCCCCCTCAGGGGACAGGAGCTGGGCTTCATCTACCTCTGGATCTTCTTGGGGGTTCCCAAGGAGGCCAAGAGAATGGAGTAAACTAACAGTGAGTAGTAACTCATTTGGGCCAATTAAGATAATAGAAATTTTAGATAAGCAATACCTTTTGAAAGGCAGAATAAAAAAAAATTAGGCTAATGGATAATTTTAAAATAAGAAAAACATTAAGAAATAACATTAAGTGAAAAAAGCAGATCCCAGATGAGGAACTAGATCATAACTCAAACACCTTGAGAGTCAAGTAGAAAATATAAATGTTTGACAGACAAGCCCATACAATAGGGAATGGGAAGGCCTGTGGCTAGAGAGTCCACACTCCAACCTCTAAAGCATTACATTCACATTTAAAAAAATTCTAGCTGGCAAAATAAAATATGGCTGCCACTTTGAAATCCCTGGTATATACAAAAAGTCCACCTATATAAATATATATAGGTATGGTCCAGAAAAGGTAAATATAGTATCATAAGAGGAAATCTCTTATTTATATCTCAATAGTTATTTTTAACAACTTGATTTTCTGTAAATCACCTGCTTGCTTTCTTTTAGCTTCAGTTTCCCATCTGTAAAATGGAATACTAAGAGCTGCTTCATATGGTCTCCTTGGTCTCCCAGGCAGGATTAGAGGCCACCTCTGGGCTTTCAGTGGTGTCATGGTTCGCTTGCCTGTCTCCTTATCAGACTGTGAGCTCCTTCAGTGTTTCACCATCTGTTTTCTTCCCACATAGCCCAGAGCTTGGCATACAGATGTCATTTATAAATATATACTGAATTATTTAATTCTCTTATTTTACCTTCCTAATTTTCTATGACGGGACAGATAGCTTTTATAATTACAAATTTTCTGTAAGGAGCACATATTTGACTACACAGTGGTAGGGGAAGGTGGAAGAGGCTGAGCTGGGTGGCAAAGGATACTGGATGGATAGAAGAGGAGTAAGATAAGGTCACAGTGGTGGTAATTCATGTTTAGACAAAGAGCCAGGAGATGCGGTCTTAGGCTGGAGCCTCAGCACCCTTCAGGCCTGAGTCATTATGTTACAAATATAGGGCCTCAGGAGCAGATGCTGCTCTCTTACTGGCAGAGGGAGACAGAACCCAGCTCTAAAGCAGTGCTCTTCCCCAGAAACTCTGCCTCATAATTTTGAAGAGGTAGTTTTTGCAGCTTGGAGGAAAAAAACAGAGCAGAAAGAATGGATGACCACATAGATGCTAAGCAACTGAGAGAAAGACAATGATGCTGACATCCAGGGAGAGCTGAGGGGTAGTTCAGCTAGTTAGGATCTGATGGGAGAGCAGAGCAATCAGGTGGGAATGTTGAACGGACAGCTGGACATTCCAGATGTAGGAAGTCCAGACCGGATGAAGGGATCAAGTACAGAGAGGTGACAAAAAACAGTCTTCCAGTTGAGAGGCTGCAGAAGCCGAGGGCTGACTCTAAGTGGTTGTCTAGCCTCTATTGGCGGCCTCTTGTACTGTACAATAGCTCTGTTAGGGAGCTCCTCTTTGCAGCTGCCACCCATTAAGCTTGCTCTGTCCTAGCTTTGCCACTGAATGAATCTCCACCCCTCCCACCCACAGCCGTTCCGTGCCTACGTGCAATCTCTCTTCAGGGCCAGATGACTCTATTGCCTTCAGTCTTTTTTCGGGCAGTTCCTCTCGCCCCCCTTACTGCCCTCCTTGTAGAGACTCTAAGAACTCAGTCTACTCAGAAGGTAGTGTCTACAGTTGCTTTCTGTGGTCCAGAAGGGTCTGATTGGCAGAGGAACACAAGTGCCATTTGTTAACTGCCTTGTGGCCAACATCAAGCCATTTCTTGGGCAGCCAAATTCTGTTAAGAGTCCCTCAGCAGCTCTAACCCCTCCACATATGCTGGCACCAAGAAGCCTATTCTCTTGCCTTACATGACCAGACCAGAGCCTGACCTATATCACATCACCTGAAAAATCACTGTATTCTTAGCCAAGTGCAGTGCTTACTCTCAGGAGACAATAATTAGGCCTGAAAGAGGAAATTATGACTGGGATGCAGTCCCCAAGGTTATCTGAAACATGCTTAGGGATTTCCTTAAGGCACACGGAAAAGCTGACCTGACTTCAATGGCTGCTCCTAGGGGTGGGAAATCTGAACAAAGGGAGGGAAGCGTTTGTTCTATGGAATTTTTGCTCTTTGCTGGTCCCAAGTGCCCCTTGGAATGTGCTGTGAAAGCCAGTCCACCTTCCTAACTCCTCCCCTTCTCTGGAGGGAACATTGCAGGATGGTTACTAAGGATTCCAAGGAGACAAGCTGTGGTTAATGCTGGTTTCCAAGTATTTTCAGTTCTCCCCCTTCTAGGCACATGGTAAGTTCACTCTTGGTCTCCTTGTTTCCTTATGATTGGGCAGGAACATGGGATTAGTATGTCCAGTGAGTTGTGAGTGGAAGTAGAGGGTCCTACTTCCAGACTGTGCATTTAACTGCAGTGCAAGATCTTCCAGAAAATTCTTTTCCCATGCACTCAGCATTGTTCCACAGGATGGCTGTTCTGCACTCGGGTCCCCGAGTGCCTGTAATGAGCAGAGCACACACATCCTCACTCCCCCTCCCCACGACCCACAATGAACATGCAGTGTGAGGCAAAAATAAATCTTTGTTCTTTTAGACAACTGAAATTTGGGGTTGTTACAACAGCATAATATGTTTATCCTGACCGGCACACAGACAATCATATATTGAATGGAACTTTAGAAACAATTTAGTCCAATGTTTTCATTTCACAGAGGTAAATCAAGCTTCAGTGAGGGAAAGTGCTAGCCCAAGGTCACCCAGTCTAGTAAGTGATGGAGCTGGGATCACAGCCTACATCCTGTCTGTCTCAGTGCAGTGACCTAAGTGCTTTTTCTCAAGACAGAGAGTATTTGCCACTAGGTGGGACCTGCTACACTGAATCATCTCAGGGCACTTCAGCCACTTTGCCAACAAGAGACTCCATGATGCTGGAAAGAGCATAAGACAGGGTTAGGAACCAGGTCTTCCAGTTCCAGTCCTGTCACTAAACTTACTTTGTCCAAGTCTATTAGTTTCAGTTTTGATGCTAACTTACTCTGGGATCAAAGGCAAGCCACACATCACACCCCTGGGCTCCAATTTATCTATAAGTAAAATGACTCATTTGATTTCAGAGATTTAAAATGTTTGCCCCACAGCAGAGCCTCCAAGGAGGCTGCTCAGGAGGGGAGGAACAGGCCAGGAAAGGAATAGGCCTGCCTCTCCTTAAACCAGAACAGCTCTATTTTCCTCTGACTTATTTGGTTTGGCTTTGGTATGATTTCCCATCACTGGACTTGATGATTTCCGAGGTCCCTGCCAACTCTGAGATTTGTGATTCCAGTTCTTGGATTGTGCCAAGTAGTTCCTGAGCTACAGTTCGGTGGCTGGGAGGAGTCTTTAGGGAGTTCGAAAGTTTGGGTGAGAGGATGAAATTAAGATGAAGGTTTGGGGGGAGGTCTCAGACTGTTTACGGTTCTCTGGAGTGTGTGTGTGTAGAGAAGGGGTCAGAGAATGGTTCTAGAGTAGTGGTGATAGGAAAGATCACCTGATGAGGCTATAGAATACATGAGGCCTGGGCTGAAGAGTTTGTCTCACTAGCTCCCCACCTGTGAAGAGGAGCTAGGACAGTGATGGCGAACCTATGACACACGTGTCAGCACTGACACACGTAGCCATTTCTGATGACACGCGGCCGCTGAGGCAGCCGCATGCCGAGGATGAAACATTTGCTGCTCCTGAGGATGAAACATTTGCGAAATAATGTTTTTTCCTCAAAGTGACACACTACCCGAGTTATGCTCAGTTTTTTGGCGAAGCTTGACACACCAAGCTCAAAAGGTTGCCCATCACTGAGCTAGGAGGTCTATCATCTCAAAAATTAAATTTGATGGTTAATCCTCAGAAGCAAAAAGTGGTTCAAGACAGGAACAGTTTCCTATTCTTGATGAGACTAGGGGTTGGATTTGTTTTCAACAGACAATAATCACCTAAGGGGAAGTGTGAAGCCTGATCTAATTTAATGAGTGAAAGATCAAATGCCTCACAGAGTGCCCTCAGGCCTTCTCCTTTCTCTGAGACTTACCTTGGCCTCAGAAGTCCTTAGAAGCTTCATCACTTCCCCTTCTCGGGCATAGTCCAAGGGTGTGTGTCCCATTTCATTCCTCTGTAGGGGATTGGCTCCTGGCAGGAGGAGAAAGAGGTTGTCAGGGGCGGTCGGAGGCTCTGTGAGCAAGGCTCTGTGAGCAATCAGTGGGATTGGACCCTGATTTTATTGACAGGAATGCCTGTGGAAATGTAGAGCAACAAAAACTTAAGAGGCTGTAGAATGGTGGGAAGAACATGTCAAGCTACTCTGAGAGGAGAGTTCTTAGCCCTCTCTGACACAGAGGTCAGAGTATTGGGGCTCCCACATGTACAGAAACATACTACACATACTACCACACATACAGATGTGTTACAAGCACACAGGTGTGCTGTGCACATACAAATACACCAGCTGAATATGCCAACAAATGTACCAAACATATAGATTACTTTACCACAATGGCCTTAGTCATTAAAATACTCCCATTATGTCCTAGCTGGGTAGCTCAGTTGTTTAGAGTTTAGAGCATTGCCCTGATAGACCAAGGTTGCGGGTTCGATCTGGTCAGGATACATACAAGAAGCAACCAATGAATGCATAAATAAGTGAAACAAAACAATGTTTCTCTCTAAAAATCAATAAATAAAATACTCCTCTTATCCAACTCATTCGTATACAGATGAATATTTTTTTTAAAAAATATATTGTATTGATTTTTTACAGAGAGGAAAGGAGAGGGATAGAGAGTCAGAAACATCGATTCAGCTGCCTCTTGCACACTTTCCACTGGGGATGTACCCACAACCAAGGTACATGCCCTTGACCAGAATCGAACCTGGGACCCTTCAGTCCACAGGCTGACGTTCTATCCACTGAGCCAAACCTGTTATCCAACTCATTCGTATACAGATGAATATTCATTCACAAAAATCATATAAAAGGGTTCCTTTCTAAAGCACAGAATGTCCCAAATAACAATGAAAAGGCTCCCTTCTTTCTGCTCTCTGCTCCCCCCCCTTTTTAAAAAACGTTTTACTTTTTAAATTGTACTTATTTTATATTTTATTGATTTTTAGAGAGAGGAAGAGAGAGGGATAAAGAGATAGAAACCTTGATGAGATGCCCAAGCCAGTTTGGCTCAGAAAATAGAGCATCAGGCTGCAGACTGAAGGGTCCCATGTTCGATTCCAGTCAAGGGCACATACCTAGATTGCAGACTCGATCCCTGCCCTTCCCTGGTCAGGATGCATGCGGGAGGCAGACAATTGATGTCTCTTCCTACATCGAGGTTTCTCTGTGTCTCCCCTCGTGCCTCCCACTCTCTCTAAAAATCAATGGGAAAATCCTCGGGTGAGGATTTAAAAAAAAAAAAGAAACTTCGATGAGATGAGAGAGAAACATCAACGATTCCCACTGGGGATGGAGCCTGAAACCCTGGGCCTGTGCCCTGACTGGAAATCGAACCAATGACATCTTGGTTCCTGGGTCGATGCTCAACAGGTGAGCCACACCAGCTGGTGGGCCCCTCTCTCTCAATGCTCTTTTTTCTCTGGCATTTTCTGCCTGCCAGAATCAGCAGAGTCCTCTGGAAGGGCGTGGCCATCCCCAGCAACCTGGCTGTGCCAGCCCAGGTTCAGTTCGAGGCTCTTACCAATACTAGTTGTTGTTGAGTGTGTGCTTATAGGCAAGCCTTCCCTCCAATAATTAGTTCCTGTGATTTGAAGACAAAGAACTTTAAGTATGACAAAAAGATTAAGCTTGCTTGGGGTCATCCATCTACCTTCTCTCTCTTTTAAGTGCCAGCAGCTGTCGAGCCTGTATACAGTTGTGTGCAAGGCTTAGCAGTTATGGAGGAAAGGCTACTCCACCCCCAGGCTGTCAGAATCTCTTCCAAAGCCCAGGTCTGAGCACCTTACTCTCCTCTTCAAAAACTGTCCATTCCATTCAATTTGGCAAACTTTAAATGAGTGGGGCTTGGGGACACAGAAGAATCACTGGTCCTGCTCCAAAGGCACTCCTCTCAAGGCAGGAAGAGAGAAACATGAGAGGAAAGCTGTGCCTTGAACACAGCAAATGGTCAAGAACTATGTGTTAAATAGAACATTCCTTGATCTTTCTTGCTAGGGAAGTGTTGTCTAAGAAGTAAAGAAAGGTTAAGATGCAGTCTCTGCCATAAGAATGTATCTGGCTGGCTGGGGACATTAAATACACAGGTAAGGCTGTCAGTGTGTCCCGCCACTGTTTGTTAAAAATCAGCATTTCTCAATCCCAGACTGTGGAAACATTTATATCATAACTAGAGGCCCAGTGCACGAAATTCGTGCACAGGGGTGGGGGGGTCCCTCAGCCTGGCCTGCACCCTCTCCAATCCAGAACCACTGGCTCCTAACTGCTCGTCTGCCTGCCTGCCTAATTGCCCCTAACTGCCTCTGCCTGCTGACCTGATCACCTCTAACTGCTCTGCTGACAGCCTGATTGCCCCTAACCACCTCTGCCTTGCCTCTAACTGCTTGCTCCCCCGCGCCGGCCTGATTGTCCCTAAGTGCCTCTGCCTCAGCCCCCGCTACCATGGCTTTGTCTGGAAGGAAGTCGGACGTCTGGAAGACATCCGGTCGATCTGGTCTAATTAGCATATTACCCTTTTATTAGTATAGATATAAACCCATTCCTACAGAACAGAGATGGCGAACCTATGACACGCGTGTCAGCACTGACACGCATAGCCATTTCTGATGACACGCGGCCGCCTCAGCGGAGGATGAAACATTTGGTGCTCCTGAGGATGAAACATTTGCGACTAGAGTCTCTTGGAGTTAGAGTCTAACTCCAAGACTCTAGTCGCAGATGAAACATTTAGACACTCTGTGCTGGAGGTCTGTAGGCCAAAACAACAGAAGTCCGGCACAGAGCATTTAGTTCTGGGACTTCCAGTTAAGCCGGGATCTTTGCCCTCACTTCCGCTGGCAGAGCAGGGAGCAGCGAACGCAGTGGGGGACGCATCTCTGGGGGCTCTGCCATTACCAGTAACCAAATAACAGTTAACCACAGCAACCATTATCTACTGTTCTGGGGTGTCATGGATTTCTAATCCATCATTACTGAGATAACTGAGGGAGAGGCTGGGAGAGGCGAGGGTTTGTGGCATGCTATGGGTGCCGTTTCCTGCCATTAGAAATAGCGGCAGCCATTTTAATTCACATAAGGAACACCATCTTGCTCCACAGTGCAGACTCCATTTCACCACTATTACTGTTGTGCATCCTTATTAACCCCTATTTCTGCCTATTAACCCTGCCCTTTCCTAAAAGACAGTTATATGCACCATTTTGTGGTTAATTAGGCTACTTAACCCCTAATTGCCTGCAGGCCTAACAAGCTATCTATAATTCTATCTTCTGTCACTGCCCCCCTGATGGAGAACCCAAAAAATAAAAAACTAAGGTTAAGTAAAGGAAGTGATAGTAGCAGTGGCCGACCCTTTCAAGAGCATGGACCGAGATGTATGGCTTTATAGAAAAAAAATGGCAGATCATTTTGCGTTCTACATACTGAAATGGTAGTAAGCAGAACGTGGAATATAAATAGACATTTTGAAACTAATCATTCCCAGCTCTTGGAAAAAAGTGAGGATGAAAGGAAGGAATACATTTCCAGGCAGCTACACCTTTATAAGAGCCAATCTAATTCCATCCTTGAATTTATGAAAGGCTCTACAAATTTAACATCTGCAAGTTTGAGCAATGCTCACTCTATAGCTCAGCATGGAAAAGCGCTCAGTGAGGGAGAATTTATTAAAGAAACTCTCCTAAGATGTGCACCAGTTCTATTTCACGATATGCAGAATAAAGATGCAATTATTAAGAGAATATCTGAGTTACCACTCAGTAGAAATATCATAAAAGACCGAATAATGAGACTGAACACAAATGTACAACATCAATTAAAGAGAGACATAAGGAAGTGTAAATGTTTTTCGATCTCTGTTGATGAAACTACTGATGTCACATCACATGCTCAGTTGGCCATTATTGGTCGATATTCTGATAGTCTCACAATGAGAGAAGAGTTGATAAAGTTAGTATCAGTGTCAACAAGTAAATCAGGAAGCGAAATATGTAAGGTTGTTATTCAAACATTTCGTGACCTAAGCACTGATATCTCTAAAGTTGTGTCAGTGACGACAAATGGGGCACCAAATATGGGGGGGGAAAAAGTTGGATTTGTCAAATTGTTTACAGAAGCTATTGGACATCTGATTGTGCCTTTTCATTGTATTATCCATCAGGAGGCTTTATGTGCCAAGACAGGATTCACCGACTTAAACGACTTAATGTCAGTTGTTACAAAAATAGTTAATTTGATAGCTGCTCGCCCCCTTCACAAGCGAGAATTTTCGGCACTTTTACTGGAGGATGATTCCACCTACAGTGGACTGCTGATGTACAATAATGTAAGATGGCTGAGCCAAGGCAAAGTTCTTGAGCGCTTTGTGGAGTGCTTTGAAGAAATTAAGGTATTTCTTGACGATAAGGATCTGGGAAACTTTCCTCAGCTTAATGATGATAAGTGGGTCAACACCCTGATGTTTTTTACAGATCTCTCTGTTCATATTAATAAACTGAACTTAAAGTTACAAGGTTTTGGTAAAAGTATTGACGTTATGTTTGGATACATAAAAGCTTTTGAAAGTAAAGTTAAAATTTTCAAGCGAGATGTAGAAACTAAAACTTATAAGTATTTTCCTCGAGTAACAAAGTATTTTGAGAAGGCCAGTGCAGCTGTACAAAATGAAATGGAACCATTGCATATGAAGTACCAGCATGTTTTAGACACATTACTTGACCAGTTTAGTGATAGATTTAGTCAATTTAGAAGTCTAGAACAGACCATGAAAATAATTAAGTATCCTGATGTAGTAGTCTACAGTAGTTTGGAATTAAATGGTTTCCAATGGATGCAAATTGATGATTTGGAGATGCAACTTGCAGAATTTCAAGACAGTATCTGGGCTCAGGTGTTTGTCGACTTGAGGTCAAAGCTTGAGAATCTGGAAAGGTGCCGCTTGGAGAATAAAGAGGAGTGCCACTATGAACAGGAAATTTGGAGTGCCTGGAACCGACTACCAGACACTTTTAGCACCCTGAAAAATATAGCAATGGCTTTACTCACAATTTTTCCCTCTCCATACTTTTGTGAGGCCTTATTCTCAGCGTTAAATAATATCAAAACCAACAAAAGAAACAGATTGACAGATGAAGTTAGCTTGCTTGGGCCTGAAGTGTACAAAATACCAACCTTCAATTGAAGATTTAGCTAATGAAATTCAGCAACAAAAAAGGTGCACTAATAGGCAGGTTAGTTAAAGAACTCCCCCTCCCCCTCACTTATCTTAGTTCACGGCACCCCACACAAGCTAAATAATATCAAGACCAACAAAAGAAACCGACTGACGGATGAACAAAGAAGTCACTAAGCAGGTAAGTTAAATATTTAGTTTTTGGTTTATTAAATATAATTATATATAACAATTATACATTTATGTTATTTAAACTATAAATATCGTGAAATAATGTTTTTTCCTCAAAGTGACACACTACCCGAGTTATGCTCAGTTTTTTGGCGAAGTTTGACACACCACTCTCAAAAGGTTGCCCATCACTGCTATAGAAGCTTTCTGCTTCTTAAAAACTTATGTACTTATTAGCAATAGCAAACATTTATTAAGCATTTACATGTGCTGTCTGCCTGGGCTGCAAGGAAGAGGTGTGGGAGGAAGAGGGGAAAGGGGCAGAGTGCAGGAAACTTATTATCAATAACACAATTAATACTTTTATACACAATCCTATTTTCTAATAGGAATTTGCTACAGAATATTCATATAATTTTAAACTGAGATATAATAATTCACATACCTTTTTGAAGTATACAATTCAGTGGTTTGAAATATACTTACAAAGTTGTAAAACCATTACCACTATCTTAATTCCAGATCATTTTCATTATCTCAAAAATAAACCTCATAACCATTATCAAAGGCTACCCGCCTCTCCCCATCTCCCTCAACCCCAGCAACCACTGTCTACTGTCTCTATAGGTTTGCCTATACTTGACCTTTCATATAAATAGAATCATACAATGTGTGGCCTCTGTGTCTGGTTTCTTTCACTTAGCATAATGTTTTCAAGGTCCATCCATGTTGTAGCATATATTATTCATGCTACTACACGAGTGTAGCATGTACTCCATTCCTTTTTATACCTGAATAATATTCCACTGTGTGGATATACCACATTTTGCTTATCCACTCACTAGCTGATAGACATCTGGGTTGTTGGACATCTGATTGTGCCTTTTAAACTTATTAGCAATAGCAAACATTTATTAATATTAATATTAGATGGACATTACCCATGTAATATTTGTAGCATACTTCAAAAAGGTATGTGAATTATTATATCTCAGTTTTAATATCTCTGTCTAATATTACATGGGTAATGTCCATCTAATATTAATCTGGGTTGTTTCCCCCTTTTAGCCATTATGAATGTTGCTATGAACATCTGTATAAAATCTTTACATGGATGTATGTTTTTATGTCTTTTGGACATATATCTAGAAGTGGTGATAATAGCTGCTGGTATTTACTAAGCACTTACTGTATGCCAGGCACTGTGCTCTGCACTTTATATATATTATATCATTTAATCCTAACAACCATCCTGAGGGTTAGAAATTAAAATTCCCATGCTACAGACATGGAAACTGGGTACAAAGAACTGAAATAAGGTCACAAAGTTGGTTATTTCTTTAGACCAGGAGTCAAACCCACCCCAGATTTTTTTTAACTCCAATTCTTCACACTACCATCTGGGCGGCCAGGACACATCCCTGCTGAAAAATCCTTCAGTGGCTTTTCACTGCTTACAGGATAAAGTATAGCCTTCCTAGTAAGGAGGGTGTTTTTGGCAGCTTCAAGGGGAGCTCTGTCACTAGATATGGGCTGGAATGGAAGGGTGATAAGAGAGAGACCGAGAAGGGAAAGACAAGAGGGGCAAAGAGAAGAGAAATGGAAGAGGGGGGAAAATGGGAAAGAGAAGGGGAGAGGAAAAAGAAAGACAAGGTGAGAGAGAAAGACAGTGGGAGAACTGAGCGTGAGATTAACCACTTCAAACAAGTGCTGTCAGTGATCTATATTTGCTTACAGAATGAAAAATGTGTGCCATAAACATTGGCCACTGAGTAATTTCTAGTAGGAGCTGTGTCACTTCTCATAAAGAATGGGATGGGGACAGGTAGGACATCCCTGCACCTGGGCCAGCCAGCACAGAGATGCCTTTTAAAGCAGTGCTGGGCCTATCTCTAGACCAGGAAGCTCTCAGTCAGGCTCCACCCCAGCCACTTCTGAGAGGGGAAGCCAGTAGAGTTTCCCCAAGGTTCTGGAGCCTCAGGGTAGCACGTCTGCTCCCACTTTAGGAAGGCTGAGGCAGGGGCACCATGGGTAATGTCCATCTAATATTAACCCCCAGCCCCCACACTCTTGCTCTGATGTTCTGACTTGACTAATTGCTGTAATAATTGATAGAACCTGACTTCTACAACTGATCGATTTCACCTTCCCGACCAACGGCCACAAACCATTACACTCCAATAAATAACCATGTTGGGCCTCACCCGCCTGCCCTCTCCGGGGGCATCAGGATGGCCCGTGCCCTGGCCTGACCTCCCCTTGCCTCCCACCCAGGGCCTCTCCAGGCTGAGCAGCTGGTCTAGAGGGTCAGGCCTCTGGGAGCAAGTGAGAGGGCTGGATGGAGGTGGGGAGTGCTAATCGCAGGCCATCCGTCACCTCCCACTGGCTGTCTGGGGCTGGGGCCAACACCTGGAGCACCCCAGGCAGTGTAGTGCAGGACCCCTCCCCTCCTCTCCCTGCTCCAGATTAGTGTGTCCCAGCTTATAATATTTGATAAATAGCAGACTGGCTTCTTGGCAGCACTGCTGCGGCTGCGCTGCCCGCTACAGCTGTGGAAGGTCACTCATTGGGGAAATATGTTTCTGTCAGTGGTATTGAAAAAAGTTTAGTGGAGTGACAGGCCTCAATTTTTCAAATTTTATTAACTCCATCCTCTTAACCATTTGTCTTGAATTCCTTCAGATTCTGGGGGATCTGTCAATAGGGCTTGAGCCAGGAAGGTAGGGTGTGGTGTGGGTGCTCATGGGTCCTGGCTGGTAGGGTGACTGGTTTGGGTCTCATCACCCAGGGCAGGGTAAGGCAGTGGAAATTGTGTTGGTGAGAGAGAAGGTGTGGCCCACCGGGGCCCAGGAAGCCCAGTGCTCTTCTCCGGCACAGCACCTGCCTTTGATTTGACACAATCACAGACTTCCCAAGAGGAAAAAGACATTAATAGTGAGCTCTCCCAGCTCCCTAAGAAGTGACTCCACTCTACTACATCCAGAACAGGTGGTCACCTGGCTTCCCTGAACATGCCCAGAACCAAGTCCCAAGTTCATGGCCCTTCAAGAACTTTCCCCACTAAACTAAGCGTATATCCTTTTCATATGAGCCCCAACCTCTCTCTCCAACCCCACTCCCACCCTGGTCTTCCTGCAAATACCTGTTCATTTTTTAAGACCCAACTAGGTTTCTCCTCCAGGAAAGTTTCCTTATCTTCCTACCGCCCCATCCTTTGTGCTTCCATGGGCCCTTCTGCTTCTATCTTACTGCACTAATCATGCTGTGTTAAAATTGTCTGCCTGCAACCAAGACTTGGAGCTCTTAGAAGCTAGAGACCATGTCTGATTCACTGCTTATCCTTGCTACCCAGCACTTATTAGGTATTCAGTAACATTTACCAAACCAATGGGCTTTTTATAGGTGTTATCTTCTGAGGCCACACACAACATGGCTGTTCTTTCTGCCCAGAAGAGCCTTCTGACTGCAAGTGTGTGACCATGCCAAAATCCCTAGTCTCTTTACTGGTCCTAGATACCTCTCTGCCTGGGTGGCAGATTAGGTCAGGTTAGACTCTAACATTCTTGATGCTCTGTCGGGGGGAAGAGGTTGGAGAGAGAGGCCCACTTGCCCTTCCTGGCAAGAGTGATGAAATTTGTGAGGGAGGGAGGAAGGGGAAGGTTTCACATCTTCTCATTGCTAAGCTGGGGGCCGGGAGGGGGAGGAGGCCTGTTATTCCCTCCTCCCTTGACCCTACCCTGTCCAGGCCCTCTGTCTACCTCTGTGAATATCAAAGATGACAATCTGTATAAGAGGCTTTAAAAAACACACAACAGAAACTGCCTTATACAAATATCTTAGGCTATTATCTACATTAATAAAAGCCTAATATGCTAATTAGACTGAACAGCCGCACAACCTTCTGGATGTCATTCTGGACTTCCTTACTGATGAAACCGTGGTAGCGGGGGCCAAGGCAGAGGTGGTTGGGAGTGATCAGGCAGGCGAGTGGTTAGGGGCAATCAGGCAGGCAGGCAGGTAAGCAGTTAGGGTCGATCAGGCAGGCAGTTGAGTGGTTAGGAGATATCAGGCAGGCAGGCAGGCAGGCAGGCAAGCAGTTAGGGGCATCAGGCAGAGTGGTTAGGGGCGATGAGGCAGGCAGGTGAGTGGTTAGGGGTGATGGGGTAGGCAGGCAGAGTGGTTAGGGGTGATGAGGCAGGCAGGCAGGTGAGCAGTTAGGAGCCAGTGGTTCCAGATTGTGAGAGGGTACAGGCCTGGCTGAGGGACCCATGCACAAATTTTGTGCACTGGGCCTCTAGTTATCAATAATATTGCATACTCACCCCCCACAGCTTTGTCAGCTCCTCCCACCCCACAGTCCTAATGCAGTTTCCATGACTCACCCTGCCCCTACATGCAGCTGGCTCCCAGCCCTATAAAAGAGCACTGGGCAGGGAGCCGGTGGGGTAGGGGTCACTACTCCCTGGCTGTGTGATCTAGGGTACTTGCTTCTCTTCTCTGGTGGTAATGATTGCTGCCCTGCCCACCTCTAGGGGTTTTCTTTGGACCGAAGAAGATAAAAAGCTAAAAAAATGATTGACAAAAAGGATTGTATGGGCTATACAATGTCCTTTGTAATCACCCCCTCTCCCTTTCTATTTTGACTGCTAGCTCCTTTTGCACCTTCACCCTGATTTTCACTACTTCAACAGTCTGCTTACTATCTCCAATTAGATGTTTTTATTGAATATGAGGGAAATCTTTCCTATGATTAGAGGTGCAGAGCCAGCTATTCTTTTTGGTTGTGAACTCTCATCAAGGAAGCAGTCAGAGTCAATAACCCACCACATCAGAGAAGCCATGCACCTGCCCTGTCCCCACACTGTTGTTTGGGCTACCCCTCCTGCCTGGAACCCTATCCCCTGTCTCCTGATTACGTATTCTTCAAGGGTTCCTCTCTGAGAAACCTCCCCACGCCTTCAGCTCTCAGTGTTCTCCATTTGTCCCTGGGCTCCTGTTGTCTTTCCTGTTACTTCCCTTTCCTGGGAATTCATCCCAGTTCACAATCTATATCTTAGCTCCTCAGGTCAGAGATGGACCAATTTCCCTCTGTATTTCCAGAGTCTGAAGGTGAGAGAGAAGAGCCCTGACCACAATGCTGCACGAAGCACAGCAGAAGTGGGAAGAGAGCCCGGTGTCCTGATGGTTTATCCTGAACTTTTATCACAGACCACACCACTGAGCATTCTTAGCATATGTACACACAGGTACATGTGCACCTGTACCAAGTCATGCCTCATAACCAATAACCTTTACTGGGCACTTTATGTGCCATACCCTGTGCCAACTACTTCCATGCATTTAATTCTTAATTTGGTGAACAAAGCAGGGGAAGTATTATTTTTTCCACTTTACAGATGATTTAACTGAGTCTGGTGAAAAGAAATGGGCTAACATTTGCTGGGTATAAGGCTTTTATACACAGTGTCTGAATTATTCATCAAACAAAGACTCTGAGAAAATAGAGGCTCAGAGACCTAAAATAATTTGCCCACGGTCACACAGCAAATAAGTAGCAAAGCTGAGATTTAAAGCAGGAATTTATTATACTATTCTTTTTGTAAATGTTTGGAATTTTACATAATAAAAAGTTGTTTGCTTTTTAAAAAGAAGCGAGGTCTGGCTTTCCACTACATAACGCTATCTTCCAAAGGCTTAATGACTCAAAAAGAGGGGAAAATAATCTTTATCTTCCAGGGTGCTCAGATGCTCCAAAGCCAAGATAGGGGGATTTCTAGAGGTAAGTTTGGGATAGACAGTAGAAAGGGTACAAAATGGAACGCCTTTCCCCCACACCAGAGCTTCCCTATCTGGGTCCAGGTGAATTGTGACCCACATATACTGAACTCTCAGAAAGTCATCCAAAGTCCTAACTCTCCAATGGACATAGTAGCGTAGGATCAATTGCCTTCACGTAGGTGGATTTCTAAAGTTCATGAAACAGAGAGCTACTGCCTCCTGGCTGGATCCAGTCATTCCATAAAAACCCACTGCAGCTGGGCCAGGAGCTGGACACACTGTGGAATCAGACTGACTCTTGCCCTTGAGCAGAGCCCAGACTGGTGGGAAACAGACAGGGATAAACAATGACAATACAGTGTGATGTAGGGGGACAAGAAGATAAGGATGATGACCCACCACCACCATAAGAGAGCCACACACTGTGTAGCTGAGGAGATGGGAAATCATAGCATTACCTGGAGAAGAGTAGAAGCAAGCACTAAGATAAAAAGACTGGGGAAGGGAAGGTTAAAGACCAAGGTCACAGAGACTGTGGAAGAGCATAAACTAGAACCCAGGCCTTCCAGTCCAGGGCTCTTCCCTATCCACCTGCACTGTCCTGGGCCACCCTTCCGAGGTTTCAGTTCTAGTGCTGACCTGAAGGACTGGGCAACACTGTGCTATTACTGTTCTCTTCAGTAGTGCCAAACTCCCCTTTGCCTACCACTCAGACCCTACATTCTGCAAAGCCCAGCTCTAATTTCCATACCTTTAAGTTTTCTTAGACCACACCTGTCTATATGGATCAATTCCTCCTTTGAATCACTAAAGCACATATCTGATCATACACTTTTCATACATATGTGTCTTGTCTCCAGAATCAGAGTGTTACTAACGATGCTTTGTGAATGCCTAGAAAAGGAAATGGTGATGACTAGGCATCTGGATGGTTTCATGGAAACCAAGTCATGCCAGACTAAACTCATTCCCTTTGTTTATCAAGATTACCTAGCTCAATCAGGTGCAGTTAGGGCAAATGTGGACTTCATCAGACAATTGATGGGATGTCTCAGGACAACCCTGAAAACACGATGGAGAAAGGTGAGCTGGATGCTAGGACAGTGTGAAGGGTTAGTAAGTGACTAGTGGACTAAGCAGACCTGGGGCCAGGGTAGGGAGCAGGTGGAGGGAACAGCAGGGGGAGTAGCGGCAGTGGCAGTGGGGTGTAGTGACTGACAGACCAGAGGTTATCTGGAAGGAAGTTTCCAGTGGCAACAAATACGCTTGGTCCTGATCAGCTTGTTATCCCTGACACAGATTTTCACAGTGATGTTTTGTTCATCAGATCTGCAGATATCAGATTAAGGTGGGAAGGGTACCAAGTACGACTGTTGGAAGATTGACACTAAAAGCTGAAACCAATGAGATGAAAATTAATAGAGATAAATGGGTTTTGGAAGAGAGACAAAGTGAAGATTGTTTTGGGAAGAGTGATCAAGATAGAAAAGAGTTTAGAGCCATGTGAGAACAATGGCTTAAGGACCTGGAGCTGCAGGCTGGAGAAAAGATAGCTCAGGAGAACATGACTGCATTTTCAGGTACTTGAAAGGCCAATGGAATGTGAAATAGGGATTAGATTCATTCTACATTACACTCAATGATAAAATTAAGACCCTTGGAGGCAGATTTTGGCCAAATATAAGAAATTTCTAACCATGAGAACATCCAAAGATAGCAGCTGAGCAACCTCAGGAACAAATGGATTCCCCAGCACTGAGTGGATGATCACTTGGTAGGTCTGCTACTTACACATCAGTTTACAGAGGTTTTCCAAGATTGTTCATTTGTATTTGTTCATTCATTCAAAGATACCTTTTGAGATCCCGCTATGCATCTGGTTACTGTGCTAGGAGCTAGGGATTCAAAAGCAAATAAGAAGACACTGTTCCTGCTCTCAAGGAGCTCCTGATCCTGCTGGGAGGAGATGGAAAAGTTTATTTCAAGGCTTGTGCCTTGATTACAGGCCTCAGCACATAGAAGGTTGGCTTCAGTTTAGGTTAAAGCATTCCTGTGGAAATTCAAACACATATTTGGCTACTAAAGGCCATAAGGAGTTTAATCAAAGCCAAATTACTTGTTTAAAGCAACTATTGGCTGTGGGGATAGAAGTGTACACTGAAACACAGTTTGTGATTTTTTGTGTGCATGATATTTTGCTCTGTCTGAATTTGGTCTTTGGCTGGGACTTGTAAGACAATCTGTAGGTACATAAACAAGTGGCTGTGGTGTCAGGGTGAAGTGATTTAGCCAGCAGGGCTACCCAACTCTCCATTTCTTACCCACCCTATGGGGACTGCTTCAGCACAGACATAAACATGCTCCTGCCGTTACCTTATTGCACTCGTCACATGGGGAGGCTAGAAGGCTTGATTCAGGGATATGATTGGATTTTAAATCCCAGTCTCACAGGATTTTAATTACTGGTCTGGGGCAGCAGGGATAGGCGCTGGCTGCCTTTGGATGGAGGAGGTCGATACGCCACTCCACAACATATTGAGCCACAATGCCTGCAGACTCTATTGCTCTATTTAATCATCTTTTGCAAAATTTACAGTGGAACAGGAGAGATCAATACGGAATTTATCACATTCTCTTGTAAATATGAGCCAGGAAAGAGTTCCAGGCAGTTTGTTACTGAGTGGGAGGGAACATGTCTGTGTACAGCTGGGCATTAGGAGATGAGACAAAATCCATTTTTCTTGGCATAAGCTACAGATGCTCAGCCAGTTCCCCTTAAGCCTAAAGTCAAGTTCAATGGAAGAACATGGATTCATTCATTCATTCAATCAACCAACCAACCAACCAACATTCTGGAGCACCTGTTTTTTGCTAGATCCTGTGTAGGCTCTGGGGATACCGACTGGAATTCTGCTCTTAAATTCTGCTCATAGTCACAGATATACCATGATAGCTCCACTACTTACCAGTTGTGGAACTTGGGCAAGTTACATAATAGCCTAGTGTGCATTTGTTTATAGATAAAAGGAGTATCAAACTCAGAGTCATTTTAAGTATTAAAAAACACAAAAGCTTTAGCGCGGAGCTTGATACATATAGTAAGAACTCAATAAACAATAGCTATTGTTATTTTTATTATGTTTGCCATTATTAAGCATTCCTTCCTACAGTGTCTCACCAATGGTATACGTGTAAAAATGAGGTACTGAGCAGAGAGCCAGCCACCCCATCTAGCAGAGAGAAAGGAGTCTGGGGTGGCCTTCCCAAGTTAGAGACCTGGCTAGGGCTACTGGCAGCAGAATCAGAGAAGCAGGGGGGTAGAGGGTGTGTAAGGAGGAGATAAATGCTAAGCTCTGTTTTTTCGAAGCTTCAGTTGTAATCTTTAAAACAATAAAAAGTCTCCCAAAATTGCTGTGGGGAACAGAGTGAGAAGTGATTCTTTTAAAATATATTTTTATTGATTTCAGAGAGAGGAAGGGAGAGGGAGAGAGAAATTGAAACATCAATGATAAAAGAGAATCATTGGTTGGCTGCCTCCTATATGCCCCCTACTGGGGATTGAGCCTGCAACCCGGGCATGTGCCCTTGACTGGAATCGAACCCAGGACCTTTCAGTCTGCAGGCCGACACTCTATCCATTGAGCCAAATCAAATAGGGCAGAAGTGATTCTTTATGTGGGCAAGTTATACAAAAGCTACATATTAGTAAATGAGTTGGCTCTTGAAGACGAAGTAAAAGTTTGATAGGTGGAGAAGTGGGGAAAGGGCATCTCAGATAGAGAAAAGTGAACAAGCAAAGGTTTGGAGGCAGGAAAACCTCCAAGTTAGGGAGTGAGCAGCTGAGTGGGCCTGTGGCAGTTCTCGTCTCCCCAGGCCCACTTGGAGAAAGGAAGGTGAAAGATTCATGGCGGGATGCAGAGACTTGCATGCTGGGTTAGACAACTGGGCTAATCTCACAGGTACTGGGAACTGCTGAGTGTTTTCAAACAAGGGAGACAGGGTTTTGCAGGCTAGAGGCTGGTTTGAAGGAGAGCCTGGAGATAGGGAAATCAACTAGAAGGCTGTTAACACTAGTCCAGATGAGATGATAAAGTCCGAATTTGGTCCCCTCTGTAGTGGGGACAGAGGAAAGAGGTTGGACTTGGGAGAAAAGTCTAAGAAAGATGGGCTTAATGGAAAGCGAAGGCAAAGTCAACTGACTTACTTATAATAATATACTAGAGGCCCAGTGTATGAAATTCGTGCATTGGAGGGGGATGTCCCTCGGCCTGGCCTGCGCCCTCTCGCAGTCCAGGAGCTCTTGGGGGATGTCCAACTGACAGCTTAGGCCCACTCCCTGTGGACATCCTTAGGGCTGCAGGCAGGAGAGGCTCCTGCTACTGCCACTGTGCTCTCTAGCCGTGAGCCTGGCTTCTGACTGAGCAGCGCTCCCCCTGTGAGAGCACACTGACCACCAGGGGGCAGCTCCTGCATTGAGCGTCTGCCCCCTGCTGGTCAGTGTGCATCATCGCAACCGGTCGTTCAGTTGATTTACATATTAGCCTTTTATTATATAGGATTCTTGTTTGGGTGACTGTAGATGATGGTGCCATTCACTAAACAGAAAATATGGAAGAAAGACTGAGGAGGGCTGGGTTTGGATACACTGAGTATGAGATGTCTACAGAATATTAAGCACCAGCAGAGTACTGGAGACATGAAAACGACCAGTTTGTTCTAAGACAAATATGCAGGCCAGTCTGGATAGAAAAGAAATGGGGAATAGATATTCAAAGATACTTCACATAGAGAATTAGGTGGGGAAAAGGGCAAAAGCAAAAATTCCTGCCAAGGATTTCTGTTCAATGCAAACCTAAGGTAGGGCCTTCTAGATGAGGGATAATGCTCTAAATAGTAAGTGACATAGGCATTGTGAGTATGAGGATTATCAGCTCAGTTTCATTTTGGGCAAGTTTCCTGGAAGTCATGGGCTTTCAGAAGGCCAGCCCCATTTCTCCCTCTCCCCACAATCCAGCACAGACTATCCCCAGAGGTGACAGCAGGCTCTGTGACCAGAAAGCAACCGGAACAATTGTTAGTAGCAAGGGAAAGGCTCTGAATAAAGCAGAGTTCAAAGTGGACTATAATAAGCGCCTGGGTCCCTGGGCTTCAGTACCCCCCACCCCCTCCTGCAAATGACAGCTGAGACCAAGGCAGCGGAGCCTGGGGTCTGGGCTGAATTTAGCAGTCATAATTATACTGCTGACGTCTGGGGCAGAGCCACAGTCTCTGCAGAAGGCGACAGCTTTTGTTCATGCACTAAAAACGCAGCATCTTCAAACATGCTAATCTCATGTCTGCTTCCATCTAACAACATTGAAGGGAGGCTGAGGAAAGGGCACACAATGCCCACACATCTGGCTAATTCAGTTACAAGCCCAATCAATCTTCATGGGTTGTCTATAAAACACCAGCCACCCCAAAGGACTGAGCTGACCAGATGTTTAAGCTTCTGTTGACCAATCCTAGCCTAATGTCCATAGCAGGGAAGAAGAGTTATCAAGAGATGGCTTATGCTTCCACTTACATGTCTATCCCAAAGTTACATAAAGCCTTCTGCTTGGATGACAAGAACAGTAAAGCAGTGGTTGAGCCAGGCTCATTGGAATACTCACATACACAGACTTTCACTTGGATCTTAAGGAGTACAGCAGGTCTTATTTATAGTTGGCTTTGAGAACACATTACAGAAACAGAAACCAACAAAATATTTTTGCTAATTGCACTTCCTAGTATAGAGAGAATCAGGAGTATCTTTAACTATGATATGAATGCCACAGGTGACAGTTCTGGGCACAGGAACTGTTCATCTGCTGATGTCTTCTTTTCAATCCCCATCAAGGTTGAAGGAACTATTCCCCTTCCTCATAAGACTGTTGTTTTTTAAAAAAACAACACCAGAGGCCACTGCCAAGAAGGACTCCTTCAATCAATGCTTTTTCCTTTATGCCCAACCACAGCCACCAGTCACCAAAAATAAAAGTGGAAGAGTAGTGGGAGATTATGAGAAAGGAGAGGACAGGGAACAGACTTGTAATCTATACCAAGAGGACTATTTTTCACCCAGAGCTTCTTGCTGGTGCTAATGATTTCATTTTTTTCAAGAGTGTTTTTCCCTAAATAATTCAAAGGACTTTGCCATGTCTGTCTCAGAGTTGTGGCTATATCACAAACCAGATAAACAAACTTGGGTAAAAGAAACCTCCAATTTTTTAGACATAGGTGAGAGAAAAGCACAAGTTAAGAATGAGGTCTTTGTTGTGATATCCTAAGACCAGAACAGTATCTGTCACTCATAGGAGTTTACTAAATATTTGCTGGCTGAATAATTACACCCTAGTTGTGATGCAGCTGGGCTGTGTTCTGTCAGTTTGTCAGGAGAGGCCTCCTATTGTCCCTGGCAATACTACTGGACAAAATCACTCAGAGCGCAGGAGAATCTTCTTTCAGCCTGAATGAGCAGGGAGGAAGTGGTGTTTGGTGAGAAGGGTATGGACCTCATTACCACACCCAGCAACCTCTTCTTCCTTTTCCTCATGGCTGCAGTAATCAGTGCTGCTGACCAATCCTGCCTCCTATTAATTCTTTTCTACCTTGGTTTCCATTATATACACTACCTATGACTTTGTCTCCTTTGCAGGTTCCTATTCATTCTTCTGCCCCAATTTATGGGTGATACCCACGACTGAGTCCTCAGGCCTGTCCCTCTCTGTATGTGTTCTCCTTTAAAAAGCAGTTCCAATTTGCACAGTTTAAACTACCCTAGTGGTTCTCAATCCTAACTGTGTATTAGGATTATATGGGAAGTGTTAAAACTATATCAATCCAAAGTGGGAGAAAAGTATCTGCAATATATATCACAGATGGAGGGCTAATATCCTTAACATGCGAAACAGTTTAAAAAAATCAAGAGAAAAACAAAGACCAAAAGTCCTAGAAAAATGGGCAAAAAACATGACCACAAAAGGAGATATAAAATGGCTCTTAAATATATGAAATGATGTTCAATTTCACTCATAATAAGAGAATCAAACTAAAACTATATTAAGATACTACATCTCACCTATAAGATTGCAAAAATCCAAAAGCTCGACAATACACTCTGTTGAAGAGGCTGTGAGAAAACAGGCACTTTCATACATTGTTAGTGGGAATGCAAAATGGAACCATTTCTATGGAGGAGAAATTCACAATATCTAACCAAAGGACATATGCATTTACCCTCTGACCTTTACAGTGAAGACACATGTCCAACAATCCCAAAATCCTATCTAATAAAAGAGTAATATGCAAATTAACCGTCAATCCGTGACAAAAATGGCGGCACCCATGGCCACAAGATGGCGGCGCCCAGTCTTCTTAGCCCTGAGCCCCAGCGGAATCCCCAAGTCTGCCCAGCAGTGGCAGTCCAGGGTGTCTAGCTGGGAGGTGCCCGCCCCCTCACAGTAATCCCTGCCCAGTAGCGGCAGCCCAATGTGTCCGGCTAGGAGGCACCAGCGTCCAACGTGATCCCTGGCAAGATCCGGGGCAAAGCGGCGGCGGCTTAGGGCCGGGTCTCAGGCCGGCAGCACCCCGCCCCCAAGCCATGCGATCTGGGGCAAAGCGGCGGCGGCTTGGGGCCAGGGTCTCAGGCCAGCAGCGACCCACCCCCAAGCTGCACGATCCGGGGCAAAGCAGCGGCGGCTTAGGGCCGAGGTCTCAGGCCGGCAGGGCAGTGCACCCCCAATGCGCAATCTTCAGGCCAGCGAAGGCAGCCTGGGCTGGAGCCGCGCACCCCCACTGGGCTATCCCCAGCCAGGCTGCCCCCAGGGCAGGGGTCTCAGCCTGGCTGGGCTGAGGTGGCAGCCTGGGCTGGGGTCTCAGCCTGGCCAGGGCCCGAACCCCCTCCAGCAGTGGCAGCCTGGGGTCTCAACCATTGAGTCACACCAGCCAGGCAGATATGGAGGAATCTTAAATGTTTCTTTTTTTATAATATATATTGTATTGATTTTTTACAGAGAGGAAGGGAAAGGGATAGAGAGCTAGAAACATCTATGAGAAAGAAACATCTATCAGCTGCCTCCTGCACATTCCCCACTGGGTATGTGCCCCAACCAAGGTACATGCCCTTGACCAGAATCGAACCTGGGACCCTTGATTCTGTAGGCCAATGCTCCATCCACTGAGCTAAACCAGTTAGGACTGTCCAATATGCTAAAGAAAAAACCCTATCTAATAAAGAGGGAATATGCAAGGGAGGGCATTTGGGGGTGACCGGGGTATCAGGAGAGGCAGTTAGGCATCGATCAGGCTGGCAGGAAAGTGGTTAGGGGGTGATCAGGCTGGCAGGCAGAGCGGTTAGGGGCAATCAGGAAGGCAGGCAGGCGAGTAGTTGGGAACCAGCAGTCCTAGATTGTGAAAGGGATGTCCGACTGCCTGTTTAGGCCCGATCCCATGGATCGGGCCTAAACAGGCAGTCAGACATCCCCCAAGGGGTCCCAGATTGGAGAGGGTGCAGGTTGGGCTAAGAGACACCCCTCCCCCCCACCCCGTGCACAAATTTCGTGCACTGGGCCTCTAGTATACATATAAGAGGTTATTCATTGTATCACAATTTGTAACTGCAAAATATTGGAAACCTCAATGTTCAAGCATAGGACACATAGCACATACACAAAATGGAGTACTATGCATCTGTGAACAAGAATAAGAAAGATCTGTGAACTGATATTGAGTAATTTCCAAAAAACATGGTTAAATAAAAAAAAAGTAAACTACAAAATAGCATATATAGTAGGCTACCTTTTGTGTAGGAAGAAAGCGAAAACAAGAAAACATACATTTGCTTATACAAAGAAACATAGGAGGATAAACCAGAAAACAATAAAACTGGTTATCACAAGGGGTCAGGGCTCACTGAGGGGAGCAGAAAAAAGTTGAAAGGAATATAAGAGGAAAGTCTTACTTCTCTGAGTATACCTTTTGTCGTTTTTAGTAAAAATTAATGTTCTACATATTCAAACAACAAAATTAAAACAAGGATAGACAGGGGAGAGAAACTCTAAAACTGAAAGTAAATTAAAAAATTTAACCCAAGTATATTTCAAATGAATAACACAAACACACCAAAGAAGGGGGAAAACCACCTAAGTAACTTATAAACCTAGTATCTGAGTATATATAACCTTCGATAAACTAAAGATGAGGACTGCAAACAAATTCTGACCTGAATTCTTTTTATTTTTTAAATATATCTTTATTGATTCCAGAGAGGAAGGGAGAGGGAGACAGAAACATCAATGATGAGAGAGAATCACTGATTGGCTGCCTCCTGTACGCCCCCTACTGGGGACTGAGACTGCAACTTGGGCATGTGCTCTTAACCAGAATCGAACCTGGGACCTTTCAGTCTGCAGGCCAACACTCTAGCCACTGAGCCAAACCAGCCAGGACGAGCTGAACTCTTTTTATAAGGTTTGTTTTCTATGGGTGAAGCAAGTGTGAAGTTTTTTTAGATGTATTATGAAATTAAGCAAATGGGTAAATGAATCAGTTGCTGTATGCAGTCAGCATTCTCACTATGGAAGAAGGGAAATAATACGTAATGTGTGAAGACAAGCAAGAACCCCGTAGGAATGGACTGGAGTGGGAGATATTCGTGTTCAGAATTTCTAAAATACATATGTGCATATGCATATGTGTGTATATGTTTATCCAGGTATATGTACCTTGTGATGGATGTGTATACATATGTACATATGCCTGTATATATTTCTTGGCTCTGTCAACAGAAGGGGTTCATGACCATACTTGGTACTCAGGTTTCAGGGTACTACAACTGCCCACTTAGATGTTTTAGGCACCTCAGAGAAATGACTGATTCCAGGGGAGCAGAAAGGTGGATATGAGATAAGACTGAAACATTTTGTTATGCTGAAAAATATGGAAATGCTAAAAAAAAAAAAAAAAGATAGGGAAGGGTATGCTTCACTGGTCAAATATGAGACAATTTTAGCACCACCATAACAAGGCACAGTAATGAATTATAGAACATTAAAGCAAGAGTATTCACGAGCACATTTTGACATTAAATAGATAAACAGGGAAGATAGGTTCTTGCTAACTGTAGATGCCAGGTGTTAACTGATCATTGTGAAGTGAGTGCTGGGGTTTGGAAAGTTATAAAATATTCATCTTCCAACCATTATATAAAGATTGGTTCAGGAAAGAACCATTAATGGATGCTGGGTTCAGGGGGACATTTTAATGAGGAGCAGGATATTGGCATGGCTTTAAGAGTGTCTTCCCACAGACAATTAATTTCAAGGGAAAAAGTAATAATACATTGGAGAAACTAGACAATATTTGGGTTAGAGATGGAGGGTGGGAATAAGACCTTTCACCCCAAACCCCCCTTTATTTAAAATACATTTTTACTGTGTTCAGAGAGGAAGGGAGAGGGAGAGATAGAAACATTAATGACGAGAAAGAATTATTGATTGGCTGCTTCCTGCACCCCCCCCCCAATGGGGATCAAACCCACAGCTGGGCATGTGCCCATGACTGGAATCGAACCCGGGACCCTTCAGTCTACAGCTGTCTCTCTATCCACTGAGCCAAACTGGCTAGGGCCGGAAACCCCTTTTGAATTTTGTACTAAGTACAAGTATTAACTATTCAAAACAGAAAGGAAAATGTTTATAAAATATCTCTGAGAGTGTAGTAAGCAGAATAATGCCCCCCCCACCTCCCAAATATGTCCACATTCTAAGTCCTGGAACCTGTGAATATGTTAAACTACTCAGCAAAGGGGAATTAAAAGTTACAGACATAATTAATGTTGCTCATTAGCTGACTCTGAGATGGGAAGATTACCTTGGATTATCCAGGAGGGACAATGTAATCACAAGAGTCCTAAGTGAAAGAGGGAGGCAGAAGAGTCAGTGTCAGAGTGATGAAATGTGAGAAAGACTCCATGACTATTGCTGGCTTGTAGATGGAAGAGGGGATGAGATGAGGAATGTGGGCAGCCGCTAGAAGCTGGAAAAGGCAAGAAAACAGATTCTCTCTGAGTCTCCAAAAAGGAATGCAACTCTGCAGACACCTTGATTTTAGTTCAGTGAGACCTACTTCAGACTTATCTCCAGAACTGTAAGATAATAAATTTGGGTTGCTTTAAGCCACTAAGTTTGTGATAATCTGTTTACAGCAGTAACAGGGAAGACACCTAAGAAAAGTTACAGTGGTTGCTCTGAGGAGGAGAACCAGGAATGCGGAATGGAGACTTCCTTTCCACTATATCAGGGGTCCTCAAACTATGGCCCGCGGGCCACATGCAGCCTGCCGAGGACATTTATCCGGCCCGCTGGGTGTTTTTGCCGCCGCTGCCTGTCCTGCTTAGCAGCCGACTTAGCAGTGTGCATAGGAATTTGTTCATAGTTTTTTTTTAAACTATAGTCCGGCCCTCCAACGGTCTGAGGGACAGTGAACTGGCCCCCTGTTTAAAAAGTTTGAGGACCCCTGCACTATATTATCCTCTGTACTGCCTGAAAAACTTTTTTTTTATCTTGTACATGTTTTAAAGTAAAAATCACTAAGTCACTAAACAAACAACAGTCACTTCAGGAGCTCTCTATTCACTTCAAAGTTAAGCACAAGTCCTTTGGCTCATCCCCAAGACCCTTCACACTCAGGCCTCACTAGTCACATTCCAGTAGGTTCCTTCCAGATCTCTAATGTGCAAGGCTCATTTCTGTTGCTTTTTACCTGAAAAGCTTTCCTTCTTCCCTCTGCCTGTTTAAATTCTCTCCCTTTCGGGACTGCCTTCAGTCCTCTTCCTCCATGAAGCCTTCTACAACATTACACTGATCTTCCTCCTCATTCATTACACTTGCTTATTCTGTTCTTTGCTTACATTTAATTTAGAGTCCTGTTGCCTACCATCCAGTGCTGTTCTCAGTGTGCTTTGTGTATGGGTCTCTTCACCAAACTAGCTCACTGAAGTAAGGGCCTGTATCTTTTTCTTTTCCATAACTAGAAGCCTGATGCACGAAGATTTGTGCAAGAATGGGCCTTTCTTTCCCTGGCTGCCGGCACCGCCTTTCCGCTCCAGCCCCAGAGCCACCACTTTCTGCTCCGGCCCCACCTTCCCATGCTGCCCAGAGGCCCTAAGCGGCTGGGGTGGTGCGGAACACCTGTGTCGTCGCCATGGCGACAACACAAGCATCCCGCCCCTTGCTGCTCGGTGCCTGCATATGCAAATTAACCCACCACCTTTGTTGGGTTAGTTTGCATACACACTCCTGATTGGCTGGTAGGTGTTGCGAAGGTACGGTCAATTTGCACCTTTCTCTTTTATTAGCGTAGATGTCTACTGCCTACTTATATAGGCATTATGAAAAAGAAAACCTTGCAGAAAGCCAGAAAAAAAAAAGATTTTTAAAAAAGTACAAAACATCTTTCCAGAGAGAACATTGTCCCAGGGACCCAATGGCACTGCCAGTTGACTTTAGCAGAAACATCCACCCTGGGAAAACAGTGAAACGGGCTCTGATCAACCTGAGAAGTCAATCCAAGTCCCTACGTCCAGAAGTCACCCAAACCCCTGATCCATACCTGTTGTACCCCCCGAGTTCAGTGGGTTTCCAGTCCAGCCTGACTGAGACCAAGTCCTGGACAGTGTGCTTTTTCAGTCGACCCAGGTCATCTGGCCAGCACTTCCTTCCACACTGGGTTCATTACTTCAAGGGAGCCTGAAAGATTCCTGAGGTAGCAAGCTCCCTTCTTTTCAAATAATTCATTTCTAAAACTATGTTCAGGAAGGAGCCTGTGGCATAAACCTACAGAGAGCACCTCTGCCGTGTTCCTACCAGGACACTGCCAGGTCTCTGTGAAGAGGAAGAGAGCACATATATGCTAGAAAGAAACAAACTCCTTTTGAGAAGGGTTTTAGCCCATCTAACCCTGGGATGGCCCTTTGCTGCTATTTGCAAGCCTGGACCTTCAGACTGATGCTCCCCTCCTTCAAGCTACGGTGTTGCCCTTTCTATGTGCATTCTACCCAAGAGCACATGCTCTGGAGGGGCATGAGTGGGCTGGCAAAGGGCAGCTGGTCCTGCCTTGGGAAATCTGAATCCTTCTCAGCTCTGTTTCCAGGCCCAGTGCAGGTGGAGGAGAGTGAAGGACACAGAACAGACCTGGCCCAGCTGATGCTGACCTCTCCCTCACCCAGGGGAAACTTGGCCTCCAGCTGCTACTGTTTGGCGGTGATGAGGTCATGCCGGATACAGGCAGGCTCATCTGAGGACTGCTTGGAGCCGATTAAAGCCTTGATGAAATGCGGGTGCCTGGATGGCAGGTGGCTCTGGAGAGCTTGGGCTCTGGTGACCAGGCACTCATCTCTAACTCAACCAAGCAGTGACTCATCTATGTCTATAGCATCTGGAACACAGAAATGCCTTTCCCTGGGGGTTAGCAAGGACAGTTTTCAATCTGCACTGGGTAAAGGGCTAACTTAGGCCAAGGGCAGAGGATAAAACTCAGGTCACTGAGGGCCCCTTTTAGCCTGGACCTACTACATGGACTGCAATTAAACACCACAGAACCTCTCCATTCCCCACAATGTTCCCAAATGGATTGCTGGGTCAAATGACTACTGGCCATCCCTCTCCATGGGATTTTCTCAAGTTAAGTGATATGCTAACATCTCTAGGTCTCAACATACATGCCATTTGCTCAGGGAAGACTCTACCCTTCCTTAATACTTGTCTAAATGGTAATTAGCTAATAATTTTGTATTTATTAGACTAATGTCTATACTCTGCCAGACTTTAAGCTACGCAAGTAGTACAATAAATACTTGCTAAAGTCAAAACAGGTAATCAATAAAAAGACCAATATGGGTAAAAGAAAGTTTTACAGATAGGTTTTAAGTAGTGTTCTTTAAATGGAAACGTATATACAACAGAAGGATTCCTCTTATCTGCCACCTTAGCTACATGGCCAGCCTGCAACCAGTCATCCTTCCAAGCCAACCTTTTCTGGTTTGGAGTGGCAGAGAGAATGTTTTTCTTTTTCTTTTTAACAGCTTTACTGAGATATAATTTACATACCATAAAATATACCCATTTAAAGTACACAATTTAATTGTTTTAGTATTTTTTCAGAGTTGTAAAACCATCATCACCATACTCTAGTTTTAGAATATTTTCATCATTCCCCAAAGCAACCTTGTACCCATTAGCAGTCACTTCCCATCATCCTAACAGACAACCACTGGCATGAAGAGTTTTTAGCTCTGTATCCAAACAATAGGAGAAAATCTGTAGTGTTCAATCATCTAACACAATCTCCTCATCAGATAGATGAAAAAAGTGATACCAGAGAGGGGTGGATCACAGTCCCCAATACTGCATCCTAATGGTAGTGCTTTGACCTCTATGCCATGCAGCATGACTATGTGCCCAAACTGTATACCCACTGGACTTTAAGATACTCGAGGGCAGAGGATATATTCTACTCATTTGTCTTCCCTCCCTGCCTAGAAGTACCATTATTGCTGTGATGCTTAAAGTGTGGTCCATGTTCTGGTACCAGTTTGTGAACTTTGCTACCAGTCCTCGATGAGGTAAGAAAAGTAAGTGAGAATAAGTGTCAGGAAACTTTTATAGTAACTTAGAGTAATTTTATATTGTTGAACCTAGTGATTTATTTGGGCCTGTATTTTGTATGCCTTTTTAACATATAATTTTTCTAATTAATTTTTATTGGATTTATAAAAGTACTAGAGGCCCAGTGCATAAATTCGTGCATGGGTGGGGTCCCTTGGCCTGGCCAGTGATCAGGCCGATGCGGGCTGGCCGGCTAGGGAGGGACTGCAGGAGGGCTCCAGGGTGTCCAGCCCCCTTGCCCAGTTCCAATTGGCTGGACCCCAGCAGCAAGCTAACCTACCGGTCAGACACTTAGCATATTACGCTTTTATTATATAGGAAGGATTGGTTCATAACAGACTGCAAATTCAAACAGCAGCAAAAGATACAGGTCTTTGCCCTGACTGGTTTGGCTCAGTGGACAGAGCGCTGGCCTGTGGACTGAAGGGTTCCGGGTTCGATTCCAGTCAAGGGCATGTGCCTTGGTTGCAGGCACATCCCCAGTGGGGAGTGTGCAGGAGGCAGCTGATTGATGTTTCTCTCTCATCGATGTTTCTAACTCTGAACTCTCTATCCTTCTCCCTCCCTCTCTGTAAAAAAAATCAATAAAATATATATTTTTAAAAAGATACAGACCTGACCGGTTTGGCTCAGTGGATAGAGCATCGGCCTGTGGACTCAATGGTCCCAGGTTTGATTCCGGTCAAGGGCATGTACCTTGGTTGCAGGCACATCCCCAGTAGGGGGTGTGCAGGAGGCAGCTGATTGATGTCTCTCTCTCATCAATGTTTCTAACTCTCTCCCTCTCCCTTCCTCTCTGTAAAAAAAATCAATAAAATATATTTTAAAAAAAAAAAGATACAGGTCTTTCACAGATTGTTTGAGAAACACTGCCTTAAGGCAATCCATTCCCCACTCTCTTCTGCTTCTCCTTTTCCCTCTCTGTTTCCTTACATCTTTTGCACTGGTTCCTCCACTCATGCTTACATCTGAAATGTAGGTTCTCTCACTGTGTGCTTGGGCTGCTTTAGCTCTACCCACTCTGTGGACCACTCACAGACTCTGCCAGTTTCCTCCACCCCCAAGAGACTGATAAATCTCGAATTTTCATGTCTAACTTAAAGAGTCCCTTCTCTCCTGGGCTTCAGACCCACTTATACAACTGCCTGCTACACATCTCTACATGAGTGTCCAAGAGGTTCCTAGATTAGTCAATGGCTATTTACTTTTATATTTATTTTAAAAAATATGTTTTTATTGATTTCAGAGAGGAGGGGAGAGGGAGAGAGAGATAGAAACATCGATGAGAGAGAATCATAAATGGACTGCCTCCTCCATGCCCCCTACTGGGGATATAGCCCACAACCTGGGCATGTGTCCCTGACCAGGAATTGAACCCTGACCTCCTGATTGATGGGATGACGCTAAACTACCAAGCCACACTGGCCAGGTGGTCAATGGTTATTTATTAATCACCTGCTACATGCCAGCTGTGAATTCTGTTCTAGAAGCTGTTAATATAGCAGTAAAGCCCTAGCTGGTTTGACTCAATGGGTAGAGCATCAGCCTGCGGACTGAAGGGTCCCGGGTTTGATTCCGATCAAGGTCACATTCCTGGGTTGCGGGCGTGATCCGCAAAAGGGGGCGTGCAGGAGGCAGCCAATCAATGATTCTCTTTCATTATTGATGTTTCTATCTCTCTTCTTCTCTCTTCCTTTCTCTGAAATCAATAAAAATATATTAAAAAAACAAAACAAAACAAAAAATACAGCAATAAAATAAAGAGACAAGGTCTCTGTGATCACAGGCTTACATCCTAGTAGGGGAGAGATAGATGATAAACACGTAAACAAATAAACATGATAATTTTAGGGACTGAACAGTACCATGAAGAAGATAAATAGGGTAACATGATATAAATTTGACTGGGGGAGGTACTTTTATTAGGGTGGTCAGGAAAGACCTCACTGAGAAGGGGACATTTGAGTTGAAACCCAAATTCCCAACGGGGAGTGTTCCCATCGATGAGAGAGGTAGGTACAAAGGCCCTCAGATGGGAAGGAGCTCAGTGTGTCTGAGGGACAAGAGAAGGACAGTGTTACTGAAGAATGGAGGACATGGGAAAGAGTGGCTAGAGGTGAGGTTGCAGAGACAGGCAGGATCTAGGTAATGAAGAGCTTGGTAGGCTCTTGTAAGGAGTATGGATTTCACTGGGAAGCCAATAGGAGGTTTTAAGTAGGAGAATGATAGCATTTATGTTTTAAAAAGATCCCTCTGGCTGTTATTTGGAGGATGGATTTAGGGAGACAAGCGTGGAGATGATGAGACTAGCCAGGAGGCTGTGGTGATCATCCAGGAGAACTGGATTGTCATCCTGAACTGCATGAGAGTTAGGGCAATGGAAATGCCAAGAAGGACATGGGTTCAACATGTACTTTAGAGGTACAACTGACAAGACTTCCTGAGTACTTGATTGGGAGTATAAGGGAAAAAGAGAATTCACGAATGACTCAAGACTTGTGGGCTGAAAAACTGGGTAGATGATAGTATCATTTACCAGTACAGATGTGGAGAAGACTTGGGAGATGTCAATTTTGGGGGGGAAACAGAAGTATATTTTAGCCATGTTTACAAAGAGACTGAGGAAAGAACAGGAGCTGGGGAAGTGGATTAAGTGGCTAATAATCATTCTTTTTGAAGACTTTTACCATAAAGAGATGCAGAAATGAGGTAGCAGCTGGAAGTGCATATGGATTCAAAGGAAGTTTTTAACTTACTTTGTTATTTAAGATGAGTGATATTGAGGCATGTTTTATGCTGAAGGGAATGAGCCAGCTGAGAGGAGAGAATAGATAATGAGGAGAGATAGGGGCTAACTGGAGGAGCAAAGTCCTTGAGAAGCCAGAGAAAATAGGAGCTCAAGCCCAAATGCAGGGTTGGTCTTAGGAACTTTCTCCACTGTGGAGGAGGAAGGCAGAACACAGAAGTATAAATGCAGGTAGGCAGGTGAAGGTGATGGTGGGAAGGTGAGGGCATTCCCTTCTGATTGCAATCTTTTTCTCTATGAAGTATGAGGTGATATTAGCTTGGGAGTTGGGGAAGGAGAATGCTGGAGATTTGAGGAGAGAGAAGGTTTTAAAAAACTGTCTTGGTCCAGAATAAGAGAGTGATCTTACTCAAAAAGTGTAGTGCTGTGATTGGCAGTGTTGAGACTCATGGACATAAATGCAAAGTGAGGTTAGTTAGTAAAAAAGAAAACGAGTTTAACCAGGGCAGTGATGGGCAACCTTTTGAGCGTGGTGTGTCAAACTTCGCCAAAAAACTGAGCATAACTTGGGTAGTGTGTCACTTTGAGGAAAAAACTAACTCCAAGACTCTAGTCGCAAATGTTTCATCCTCAGGAGCAGCAAATGTTTCATCCTCGGCATGCGGCCACGTGTCATCAGAAGTGGCTACGCGTGTCAGTGCTGACACGCGTGTCATAGGTTTGCCATCACTGAACTAGGGTAAGCATTTCATCAGGTGTGTACAAAGGAAAGAGAAAGAAGCAAGGGAGTGGTTAGAATGCTAGACCATGGAATCTAAAAGAGGGAGGGAGGAAAAGAAAGTTGAAAATAGAACTAGTCATTTCCCTGTACCTTCATTCCACCCATACCTCCTCCCAACACTCCTTACCTCAGTACAGGCACATACCATCTACTCTGCCATCCAATCCAGAACCTGGATCTCTTCTTGACTACTCCTTCTCTCTCACCATCTGACCCTACTGATTCTATACTTAAATCTTTCTGAGACCATAACTTTTCTCTCCTTTCCCACTGTCTTGTTTTAGGCCTCATTTAAACAATTATTATAGCTTTAAGTTAAGTATTTTCCCTTTCTCCAATCATGCCCCTTCTAACCCATTTTTTTCCATTTTCTTTCAAGTATAACATATATACAGAAAAGTACAAAATATACATAAGGCAACAGCTCAATGAATTTTCACAAGGTGGATACACCTGCATAACCAGCACCTAGATAAAGAAACAGAACATTACAGCATCCTAGAAACCCTTCCAAGTCACTTCTTACAGCACTGGTTAGTTTTGTCTATTTTGAACTTTACATTTAGGTCAGTCAGGTTTCCATGTCTAGCTTGTGTCCAGAACATCAGGTTTGTGAGATTCATCCATGCTGTATAGAGCAAGAGTTTGTTTGTTCTCTCATTCACTCAATTTTTTATTCCATGTATGAACATTCCATAATTTATTATCTATTCAAATACTGATCAACAATTTTGAGACTTCTAAGCCTTCCTTAATCTTAATGGCTCCCACTGTAGGATTAAGTCCAATTTCCTTTGCTGAGCTTATTACAGACCTTCATTATTGGCTCTTGCTTTCCATTCTTGCTTTCTGACCCTTCTAACCTAGCTCTTCTGAACTGCCTGTAATGTGTTGAATAAAGTACGCTGCTTCATACTCCATACCTCTGAGCATGCTGTTCCCTCTGCCTTTCTTCCTCATACTGCCTCTCTGCCTTTCTACCTATTGGTAAACTCACAATCATTCTTTAGATTCTAGTGCAAATACCATCTCCTATATCATGTTCCCTGCCCTCCCCAGAGATTTAAAAGAGATTTCTTTGTGATCCCTCAGTACCTTCTATACATCTCCATTAACACACCAGATAGCAATTCTTTGTTAAAGTGTCTGATTTCCTCACTGAACTATGAGTTCCTTAAGGGCAAAGACCATGTCTGGATAATCTTTATTTCCCTGGTGCCTAGGGTGGGGCCTATGACAGGAAAGATGGTCAGTAAGTATTTGAAAAATGAATGAAAAGCCTTGCCCAGGGGCTATAAAGGATGCTGGAGCTGGAAGGCGTTCTTGGAATCAGCCACTCCAACTTCTCTATTTGACTGATGAAGAGAAAGGATTTTCCAAAAGGAAAAAAGATGTATTGGTGGCAAAGTCAGAACTTTGTATTTTCAGCCCAGTGCTCATTCCCCACTTCTGCACTACTGGCAAGAATCAGAGATTGAAGTTTTCACAGAGGACAGCTGGAGGCAAGCTGATTCCCTCAACATCTGGCAGTGCAGCCACATGGACAGACATTGAAGAGGAACAAGAAATGGAATTCTAAGTTTGCAGCTGGACAATAAACTAACAGGCTGTTGAAGGAGATGTCAGCACTGGAAAGGATCTTTGCCCCAGGCAGGGATGATGGGGAATTTAAGGACTCATTTGATGATGGCTGGTTAACACTGACAATTGAGCCATGTGCAAGGAAGGGGGGCAAGGAAGAGCCTTGAAAAGTGGGCAGGAAAGAGGATAAGGGAAGCCATGGGAAAAGTGCTATTAGGTTTCATAAATCTTAAGTGTTTCTGCGGTGATGAGCACTGATGACTGAAAAGGCAGCGTCAATGTGACTATAAAGAAAAGGAATCTAGCAGCAAAGAGGTGAAGCTCTTAAAAAGCAGGGTACACTGACACTAAGCGCAAGTGGGCTGGGAAGCAAAGATACCACATTTCCAGTGATATCCAAAACTCCAGTGGCTACAGAGATGTATAGTGTATCCAGACATGTACTAAGCTATGTGCAGGGCATTGTGGCAAAGGAGATAGAGTCAAAAAGACAGTCCCGGCCCTCAATCTACCTCAGTCCAGTAGCGGGGACTAGACCCAAATCCTATGGAACAGGGAAGACTTCCGAAGTGGAATTAGAGCTGGGGACTGACTAGCAGAAAAAAAACCTCTACCACGTTGAGAAACAGTCTTAAAGGGAAATGAGAGGCAGACGGACCTGGGAGAGTAAAGGCACTGAGGTGGGAACACTGAATTGATATTCCGGTGTGGCAGGAGTATTAGGGCAGCAGTAGGGAACAAGGTTAGGTGAGGGTCAGACTAGGACAACTCTAAAACCAGGTTAAAAAGTTAGGATGGGCAGTATTCCTTCCTTCCTTCCTTCCTTCCTTCCTTCCTTCCTTCCTTCCTTCCTTCCTTCCTTCCTTCCTTCCTTCCTTCCTTCCTTCCACAAGTGAGCACTGAGTGTTTTGAAGTTAATAACAGATACTTCATATAAAATTCCTACTCTGTAGAACCTATACATGTCCTAATCCTGACAAAACCTTAGAAGGTAGGTGGTATCACTCCATTTCCAGATGAAGAAAGAGAACCTCAAAGCGGTCCTGGCTTGCCCAGGACCACAAAGCTATGAAGAGGTAGGGCTGGTATTCAGATCCTGACTAGACAGTTCATGCTCTTTCCCTGCAGCCTTTCTCAATTGGGATTTCTCCTTTGAACTACATATGGTAAATGATTTGAGTAATGATTTTCTCAATTCTCCCAAGAATGATACATAAGTAGTACCATCTCAATGCCTGGGAGAAAAGTTAATTCCTTGTATACAATGGATGCTTTATAGCTCAATTCTTTGGGGGAACCCTGGTCAGAAAGGCTGTCATGATTAGGGATATGTTTTAGGAAGATGGATCTGGCAGTGGGGTCCCATGCACCTTAATAGCTCTGGAATTATTAGGATGAGTTCCTCCGCACCTTCCCAACCATCCTGCCTCTTCTTCTCTCCCTCCCGCCACCCCTCCAACATTTTCTTGCACCTGGCAGTCAAGTGCTAAAGCACAGCCTTCCTGCTCTAAGCCAGCAACACAAACAGAAGCAGCATCTTCAGAGCTGAAAACCAAAGGGGCCTGTGCACCCATTTTCTGTGGAGGTCGGGGGTAGAAAACTGGCACTAGTGAATTCAGAACCCTTCTATAAAAATCATCTGGCAACCTCCCATTACACTTCCCGATAAAACTAAGCATACCCTCCTCTGGGAAGCTTTCTGTAACTGACTCTACCTCCCTGCCCACCAGGCAGGAGCAGGTATTTCCTCCTCCATGCCCCAGAGCCCTTGTCCAGCTCCCTGCCAGAGCATCTCTCCAGCGTCACTGGCTGTTTCTGTATCTGTCTCCTCCACCAGTCTCAGTATCTCACGGTCAGGGACAGTTTGCTTAATCCATCTTAGGATGCCCTGAGGTACATGGTCTCAGAGATGGCAATTGGCTTACCCAGAGTCACATTACAGTGCTGAGTTGAAGCCCAGGTGAGTCTGACTCCCAAGCTGTGTTCTTTTCACTATATTAGGGGCCTTCTGAAGATGAAGTGCTAAGCGCCCAGCCCAACACTGAGATTCAGAGGTGGTGCTCTCAGAGTGGACAGACCATCAGAAGAGGCTTCCTGACAGAGGGAGGCCCTGAATGGTCAAGAGGCTCTAGATGAGAAGAGAGGGAACATGAAGGTGGTTTAGGTAGGGGGTGGGGAGGGAGGTTGTGGGCAAAAACAGAATTAAGAAGCCTTCAGGTAAGATTACAGGCCTCAAGAAGGAGAAAGGTATCATAGCTGCCAGGGTGACAGTCTGATTTTTTTCTTTCTTTTTAATTAAATGTATTTCTATTGATTTCAGAGAGGAAGGGAGGAAGAGAGAGAGAGAGAGAGAGCGAGAGAGAGAGAGAGAGAGAGAGAGAGAAACATCAGTGATGAGAGAGAATCATTGATCAGCTGCCTCCTGCATACCCCTTACTGGGGATTGAGCCAGCAACCTGGGCATGTGCCCTGACTGGAAATTGAACTGTGACCTCCTGGTTCATAGGTTAATGCTCAACCACTGAACCACACCGGTCGGGCCAGTCTATTTTTTATACAATCACTAGAGGCCCACTGCATGACACCCTCTCACAGTCTGGGAGCCCTCAGGGAATGTCCAACTGACGGCTTAGGCCAGCTCCCCACGGCAGTCAGACATCCTTAGCACTGCCGCGGAGGCAGGAGAGGCTCCCACCACCACCACTGCGCTAGCCAACAGAGAGCCAGCTCAGGGCTGCTGCTCAGGGCACTGACCACCAGGGGGCAGCTCCTGCGTTGAGCCCAGGTGAGTCTGACTCCCAAGCTGTGCTCTTTTCACTATATTAGGGGCCTTCTGAAGATGAAGTGCTAAGCGCCCAGCCCAACATAGCGACCGGTTGTTTGGCCGTTCGGTCAATTTGCATATTAGCCTTTTATTATATAGGATGGAGCATGGAGCAGAGGCTTTTACAGTCATTATCACTAACCCTCATGCTATCACTATCATATCTGTCAGGTGTTATCTTACAGACAAGAAAACTGAGGCTTAGAGAGTTAAGGCAATATGTCCAAAGCAGTACCCGTAGTAGGGTGGGGGAGCTGTGATTCAAACCCAGGTTGGCCTGACTCTGAAGACATCCTTTCTATTACGCTACCTGGCCTCCAAAGGGGTCAGAGAACTTCCCACATTATCACACTGCTGACTGGACCTCCTCCCAGCTCTCTCATGAGTACTGCTAAGTCAGAGTTGGTCAAGAAAAGCTGCCCCTCCAGCTCTAACTCTCTAAGATCTGGGAACCCTAAATCCCTGTGGACTAAGCAATTTCAAGGACAAGGGTTCTGGGTAGACTTGGTAAACACAGGCTGGCCCCTTGATCTCACAGAGAGC
The DNA here is from genome assembly GCF_027574615.1 of Eptesicus fuscus. Classification (NCBI taxonomy): domain Eukaryota; kingdom Metazoa; phylum Chordata; class Mammalia; order Chiroptera; family Vespertilionidae; genus Eptesicus; species Eptesicus fuscus. Next base: position 41,726,769 of record NC_072485.1, on the reverse strand, counting down.
ACTTCCCTCTCATTTGCTGCAGCAAAGCCAGTGGCAAATATAGGTTAAGAAAAGTGGATGGTCAGGAAGGAAGTTCTCCTGCTTTCCCTGAAACCCTTGGAGAAGGTCAACTGAGGTCAGAAGACTTTGAAAATGTTACTGGCAACAGCCCGCAGGACAAGGGGGTAGAATCCCGCCTCTCGGTTGGCTGGTCACACACACAGGCTAACCAAGAGAGGTCAAGGGGGGAGGGAGGTCATAAGTTGGCAGGCCTGTAGCCCTGAGTGACGGCCACTTGTTCAGATCAGGAAGTTAGAAATAAGTGGGTTAATGGTTTTGGCCCTTGAGGCTGGGAGGCTAGGGCAGGGGGTGTAAATGGAAGCTGGGTAAAAAGGCAGGTGGGCAAACTGTAAAAGTGGGGGCAACGGGCATCTGTTCCAAGTCAACAGGCAGGAACCATGCCCCTGAAATGATTCAAAGGGCCAGCCTTGGCCTGGGGGGAAGGAGGGACACTTCATAAAAGGCCCATGCCTCTTCATTTCAAAGGTGTTCGATCTGGAAAGCTGGAGAGAGGGTCTCTTTTTAGAGTGAATCCCTGCCTGTTTGGGGGCTGAAGGGAAGCGAGAAATGTAAACCACTGGACAATGGCTGGGGGTATTGATTGATTTTAAAGCATGGCAGAGAGAAGCCCCACGGTGAATGCTCCAATTCTTAGCTACAAATGTCTCGCCAGAGAGCTTTCCAAAGGACAAAGTGAGTAGCACCCTGCTTGGGATGTTTTCTAAGTCTGCTTCTGAGAGCAGTAAGTTTTTGCTCCAAAAGTTTCAATCATCCCAGGCACTGTTACCACAATGTATATGCCCCACACCAAGGCACAGGTCCCTTGTAGGCTGGGGGTTTGGGCCAGGCCTGGGGATTAAGCCAGTGTGGCTGGATTTGGGGGTGTTGGGCCAGCAGGGCAAAGACTCTGGGATGAAAAGAACTGTCTTTGAAGACTTTGAAAAAGTGATTGGGCTGAAGAGGACAGTTGGCATAAGTTACAGAGAAGACAATCACAGCTCATTTAAAGATATTTCAAGCAGTCAAAGAAGAAATGAACTAAATGGATACCTAAAATGGAATGGACTCCCAGGGAAGAAATAGAGTTCTCTAAGTCCTTGACAAAATCCAAGGAAATGCCAGCCAGCCAACTATTGGAAAGGTTTGTGCCAGGAGGAGAATGGGTAGCCCCGATGACCTCTGAGGACCCTTGCAGTTCGTAAGTTCTATGAAGAATAATCCCTGACAAGCAGGCCCTTAGGTGGGTGTCTAGCCCCAAAGATGGTCTCTAGCCCCACAAAGTGGCACTGAGGGCAGTCATGTACCATACTCAGGGGCCTGGGCACCACACATCCTGGCAAGATGCATTGCTCCCTATCATGAAAAGAGACTGTAGTGGGATAAAAGAAAGTAGTATGAAAAGTGACTGCTTGGGAGGTACCAGGCAGGGTGGAAGATAACTCTTCACCAGACTTGGACAGGAGCAGACCAGCCTGAATCTGGGGATTGATCAATTTAAATCATGCTCTCTCAAAGGAGGGTATTCAATGACTCAGCAAATGGTTATTGAGTGCTGGCTGTGTGCTGGGTACTGTGCTAGGTGCTGGGAATGAGTTTGCTGACTTCAGGGAGCTCAGAGTCAAATTAGGGAGAAGACTACTGAAAACGTAAGAACAATGTCAGATTGTGACAAGTATGAGTTTAGACTTGGGTGGGGGTGGAATCAAGGAGGATGTCTTTGAGACCTGGGTTAATAGGGATGTGAAGGTCCTCCCCTTTGTTCTACTAGCCCTGCACTAGAGGTCATAGTGGAGAAGAAAGGACACTTTTAGGGATTGCAACGAACAAGACTCTTAGAGCATGTGCAGACAGGCAGGATGGTCTGGTACAAAACACAGGTAGGCAAAGATGTTCCACCCACACGAGGTCAAATCACATGTGCACACTGCCCCTCTCATTAAGTACCGCCACCCTCAAAGCAGTTCCAGCCCTGGGAGGGTAACAGGGCTATGGGGGAGCATGGCATTTCCAGAGTGAGAGGTTGTCAAGTTTCTCTCTCTGCCAACCCCCACTCCATTCATCCATGCTCTTACCTCCATCCAGCAGCTCCTTGACTGTGCGGTAGTCGTCGGCAAGGACAGCATAGTGCAGGGCTGTGCAGCCCTTGAAGCTGGCGCGGTTGTTCAGCCGGTTGTTGAAGTCATCCTCTCGGGTGACCAGGACTGGGGGGAATAGTAACACAAACCCTTCTATTAGCAACAAATGCTCTGAGCAACCAATTTCACCATCTTTCTCTTGGCATTTTAATTTACTCACTCACCCATTTACCTACTTGCTAAACATACGATGATACCTACTATGTGTGTGGCAATCTGTGCCAGGCAAGAGAAGGTAAAGCAGAGGTCAGTTAGTTCCACAAACATTTACTGACATCTATTATGAGGTAGGATTCATTTGGGGACACAGAGTGAATCAGACATGGTCTCTGACCTAATCTGAAGGAGGAGACAGAGAACAAACACATGTTTATCATATTATTTGAGACAAATACTATGTTAGAAGTATAACAGGATGATATAGAAAGCCAGAGGGGAAATTAGCTCAATTTGGGAATGAAGAGAGGATCTCAGATGTCCAGAATCTTGAAGGATGAAGAGGAGCCATCCAGGTGAAGAAAAAAGGCTGGAGTAAGAGAGGGGACCAGTAGGGCAGGAGACAGAGGCTGTTCTTTGCAGAACAGTAACATATCCCTCTGCTCTGAGGATGTTTACAACCTACAGAGTGTTTGATATTATTTTGTGATGACCTTTTATAATTTATAAAAGCTATTAAGACTTTGAAACTACAGAAAAATACAAAGAAGGGATCAATATCTCTGCAACTTGAAAAACTGCATTTAATATTTTGGTATATATATCCATATATCCATGTATGCATATATATCCTATAGAATTGGAATTTACTACATTGCAATTTTGTAATATGCTTTTTTACCCTTAATAAATGCACTGTGAACATGTTTTTAAAGGTAAGATTAAAAAGCATTTCATGTGATCAAACCACCAAAAATCCTAGGCTCACTCTAGTGCTAGTATTCATGACTCTCCCTCTCCAATTTCATATTAAATAACCTAAAACCAGTTCTGTCACTTTTATAGGACCCTATGGGTTGGGTGATCACACACATCCAGGACAAACCTGGTTTATGCCTGTTGTCCTGGACAGTCCCAGTCTGGACAATAAATTGGAAGGTTACCCCACCTCTGAGGTCCTCCCTTGGGACCTGAGACCCCACATAACAACTATGATACTTAGGTGATGGGGTTTCTTTCTGCCCCAATTATCAGAGTGACTGTTATGCTCCCTCCGGAACTGAGTTCAGTGGGAGTGGAATTTGGGTCCTACCTACCTGAACCCCCTTCTCTAGCCCAGAGCACAGGGCCTGCAAGGGGTAGGCTCCTCTCAACCACCACTGGGAAAGGGGGTGTAATTCAACCAAGAGGTAACCTTGTCTACGTAGTTAAAAGGATCAGACAATTCCTAAACCATTCTTTTCCAAGTAAGTGGTATTAGAATAGTGTCCATGCATTTTCCCCTCCCTTCCTATTTAAAGTTCAAAAAGCCAGACTGTCATGCCTTCTCCTAATACTAACATCTCATTTACTGACCTTTTTCTACTCTGTGCCTGGCATGGTAGCTTCACACAATCTATTCAATTCTCATAACTACCTTATATAGTGGGTATTATCATTCTCGTTTTATAGACGAGGAAACTGAAACACAGATGTCTCACAGCTAGTACAGAGGTGAGCAAAAGTAGGCCTAGAGTTATAATACAAATAAATAATAATTAATAAATAATGGTACAAGAATAAAATCTGTGTTTTGTGTACTTGCAATTATAAACCTACTTTTGCCCACCCTTGTACGTGGTTGAGTGATGATTAGAACCCAGGTCTAATCTGAGTCTTTATTCTTTCTCTCCTTCATATCATGCTGTCATCCTAATTTTGCAAATGAGCAAAGTAGATCCCTTTCTGACTCAGAGCCTAGATGTCTGGTCCCAGCCTTGACTCTTTTTTTTTTTTTTTTTAAATATATTTTATTGATTTTTTACAGAGAGGAAGGAAAAGGGATAGAGAGAGACATCGATGAGAGAGAAACATTGATAAGCTGCCTCCTGCACACCCCTTACTTGGGATGTGCCTGCAACCAAGGTACATGCCCTTGACCACAATCGAACCTGGGACCCTTTAGTCCACAGGCCGACACTCTATCCACTGAGCCAAACCTGTTAGGGCCAGCCTTGATTCTTATTCTCCCTCCTTTTCCTGCTCAGGTGAAGGTGCACTCTACTTTCTGCAGAACTTGCCTTAAGAGGGAACCGCCTGAGGTCTGTAGCTAGCTTAGGTGGGAGTATTTCAAATGTTTGGCCAAAATGAAGTTGGTGGAGTATGTAGCTGAGAATAGACCACACTTTCTTGTGGCCTAGGGAATCAATAGTGAATCAGCAATTCTGTACCAGGCAGAGGCTCTCCAACTGATAACCTCCTCCCCTCCACACCTGGAGTGTTATCTAACCTTTCCTGGGGTAGAGAGAACAGGAAGAAGGCCTCTGAGTAGCTAACACACAAGTCCCATATGCATTTTCTCCATAAGAGAGCCTTTTAGAGACCTAACTCAGAGATTACCAACTCTTAGTGGCAAACAGTCTTATCAAATAATGGTAAATCATCTTGTTTCCAGTTCACTGCAGATTAGGAGAAGAAAACAATAAGACTGGGGAGGAGGTTTTATAATCAAGCAGACTGATTACAATCAAGTGCGGGCCAGGCAGGGAGGGAAAAGAACAGCACAATAAAAAGCTAAAAAGGAATCCACAGAATACTGCACCTCAAAAACCCCTAAGGGCACCACTGAATTGCCCATTGGACATTAACTGCTGGATACAATAATGAACCTGAAGAAAAGTGATAGTTGGCTCAAGAAAGCAGGAAGGGTATAATCCATTTTACAAAGAAAACATACCATTCATTCAACAAACAACACTTTATGAGCACCAATGCATGGTGGTAGCTGCTGGAGATATACTAATGAATAAAAGAGTCTAATGCAAGAATCATACCATTGAACAAATTATATAATATGTTTCACAAGTGCAATTATAGAGCCATACCTAGGGTGCTTACCATAAAAAGCAGAGGAATTTAGGAAACACAGATGGATTATTCAGTTCAGAGACAAATGTCACCAAAGTGCTGACATCATAGCCTGACTATTAAGAAATCATAAGAGGATCCCTGCTCACCTCTGAGGTCTCATTTCTCACAATCCCTTTCTAATGCCTTTTTTTTTTTTTTTTTTTGCCTCTGAGCTTTTACAATTGCCATTCCACTGCCTGGACATCTTCCCCTCTTCCATGCCTTCAGTTGGCTAACTCCAATTCATTTTTAGGCCTCTGATTAGAAATCAGTTCTTCTAGTAATGCTTTCCAAGTTTGAGGTAGTTACTGCTCCTAAGAGCTACCCAGAACCTTAGACATCTTCCGATTAAGTATTTATTACAGTCTATTGCAATCACCTGTTTTCTTGACTACGTTCTCCACTAGGCAAAAAGCTCGGGAAAACAGAAGTGTGACCGTCTTCACAGTTGTGTCCCCAGTGCCCAGTATGGTATCTGGTCATAAATACATGCTTGATAAATATTGGTTGAACTAGCAAATCCTATCTAATAAAAGAGTAATATGCAAATTGACCGTCACACCAAGACACAACATGGCCACCCCCATGTGGCCAAAAATGGCTGCCCCCATGTGGACACAAGATGGCCGCCACAAGATGGCTGGCAGGGGAGGGCAGTTGTGGACAGTTGGGGGTAACCAGGCTGGCAGAGGAGGGCAGTTAGGGGGGACCCAGGCCTGTAGGGGAGGGCAGTTGGGGGGGATCAGGCCTGCAGGGGAGGGCAGTTGTGGGCGATCAGGCAAGCAGAGAGGGCAGTTGGGGGGGACCAGGCCTGCAGGGGAGAGCAGTTGTGGGTGGACCAGGCCTGCAGGGGAGGGCAGTAGGGGGGAGGGTACCAGGCCTGCAGTAGAGGGCAGTTGGGGGGGGGAAACCAGGCCTGCAGTGGAGGACAGTTCGGGGGGACCCAGGCCTGCACGGGAGGGCAGTTGGGGAGGACCAGGCCTGCAGGGGAGGGCAGTTGGGGGGGACCAGGCCTGCAGGGGAGGGTAGTTGTGGGTGATCAGGCCAGCAGGGAGGGCAGTTAGGGGTCACTGGACCAACAGAGGAGGGCAGTTGGGAGAGACCAGGGCAGCAGGGGAGAGCAGTTGCGGGGGGGGGAATAAGGCCTGCAGGGGAGGGCAGTTGGGGGGGTAGGCCTGCAGGGGAGGGCAGTTGAGGGGGGCCAGGCCAGCAGGGGAGGGCAGTTAGGGGCAATTGGGCTGGCAGGGGAGCAGTTAGGCATCGATCAGGTTGGCAGTGGAGTGGTTAGGGGGTGATCATGCTGGCAGGCGAGCGGTTGGGAGCCAGCAGTCCTGGATTGTGAGAGGGATGTCCGACTGCCCATTTAGGCCCGATCCTGGTGGGATTGAGCCTAAACAGGTGGTCGGACAACCCTCAAGGGGTCCCAGATTGGAGAGTGTGCAGGCTGGGCTGAAGGACACTCCCCCCCAGATGAATTTCATGCACCGGGCCTCTAGTAAATACATAATTCATAAATAAGTTCTGATATTACCTTGTTTTGGGGATGATAATAATGTCAGTCAACAAGTATTTAGTGGAGGCACAAGTGTGTGGCTGTTAAATAGGTGAGCTCTGGAGCCAGACCACCTATGTTTGGATCTCAGTCCTGAATTTGCTGACTGTGTAATATTGGGTAACTACCTACACTCTCTGTGCCAAGTTTCTTTATCTGTAAATGGAGATGATAACAGTACCCTCTCAGGGATACTTAAGGATTAAATGAGACACTATGAGTAAAGGGGCTTGGAGCAGTCCCTGGCATACAGTACCTCTCAGTAAATGTCAGCTAGTATCCTTACTGTCTAGTCTTGTGCTTCCAAAGTATATTCTCTCTGTGAAAGAGGTCCATTTGGGGAATCCTGCATACACCATTCCCCTCAGAAAGGCACAGTTCTTAGTTAAGAACCATCTGTTTAATTCGGTGTCACTCGGCAGTTCCTGGTTTGACAGCATCTCTCCACCTAACCCTTATTAAAATCCTGCAGTGCTGGTGTTCCTCAGAACACTCTTTGGAACTGAGTAATACATTAAAACCTGTAAAATATTTTCACTTATTTATTTCAGAATAATCTGTGAGGTGTAAGTTTACTCTCCCCATTTTACAAGTAAGGAACTAAAGTTGATAAGGGTGCCACAATCAGCTGGTGGTTGAGCAAGGCCCATTTCATGCTCTTATCAACAATAATCTCTCTCCCCCAATTTGTCCCACATCATCTTGCTGAAGTCCCCAGCTCATTAGATTTCATATTCTTTTCTTTCAAAGGTGTAAAGTTGTGGGGAGAAGTAGGTACAGCACACACCCTCACACACTTACCCACTTCACTGAAGAAAAGTATGCAAATCCACGGAAGCTAAAGTGACTCATTTAAGACTGGCTCACCAGCTGGCCACTACAGTGGTATTTTGTGGCCCCATGTTTACAGGTGGTCTTCAGCCAGTGAACCATGCCCTTCCCAACAAAGACATCTACTAGCCTGTCTCCAGCACTGGGAATACGGGCTTAGGCTCCTGCTTCCCCTCCAAGCCTGTCTCTTCAGTGGAGGTTGCACCCCCCGAGGCCACAGGGAGAGTGACAAGGCATCACTTTGTTATCCTTCTGCTCTCATCTCTGACTTTTTGATGTTGCAAAGTCTATGCCTGGGTGCCATGACAAGTATGTGCCTGAGAGATACTCTGCAGGATTCCCTAGCCTCAGCAGTGCCAAGAGTCAGCAGAAGTGAAAGTAGTACCTGAAGCCCTTCATGCAGCTCTGGCCATTCCTAAGCACTGCTGAAACTGCACCCGCTCCCTAAAAAAGAAACAACCTAAAACCAAAACCAACCAGCCAACCAACCAACAAAATCCACTACCTCCCATGATGAGAAACAGTGATTTAAGGTAAAGGAGTCATGGACTCCTGACTCTTAGTTATGCCATTTACGAAGTTCTTCTATCTGTACAATGGGTATGATAAGGAATAATTCGAGGAACACTAAATATTTAAATATCATGAGAATCAAATGTGATGATAGGCTTAAAAAACATTACCAAAACATTTACTAATGCTGCTTTTTCCCTTGGGTTAGAAACTAGGGACACGGAGATGACTCAGACATGGCTCCTGTCCTCACATTGCTAAGTCTATTGGGGGAAATTTTGAAAAAAGGTGTATGAGGCAATATGGGTGGTCTCCAGATGACAAAACCTTTATTACTTACTGCTGCCTTGTGCAGAGGAAAGGCAACCCTAGATACAAGTCCCATTCCCTCAGCTCAGCCTCTACCCACTACTCCCAGGAGCTGTGCAATCTAATGTCATGGAGTGTCCAAGAGTGCCCTGTCTTTAAAGATGTGAGCATGTCTCTTTGAGAGGAAACCTCTACAACTAATATGACAAACTCAAGAATAACCCCTTACATTTGTGCAGCATTTTACAGTTTAGTGAGTACTACAATGCAATCATTCCCTATCCTCATGACAATCTAGGGCAGACGGGTCAAGATCTATTCTCTATTGAACAAGAGATAGAGGTAAAGAAGTTAGGCAGACTGTCAAACTTGCACTGCTAGTGAGTAGTGAACTAGGACTAGACCTCAAGCCTGCCTGGCTCCGTCCTCTATACTGCATAGTTTCTGCAATGTCCACAAGGTCAAACCTCACATAACCCAGGTTGACCTAAGCTGGCTTGAAGCTCAGAGACTAAGCTAAATTCTTGAGTATCTACAAGGTGTTTTTTATCTACAACCACATTAAATCCTCACTACAATCTGAGAGATGGCCATCCTACTGCCCGCATTGCAGGCTGCTTCCTCAACCTCTGTGGGCACTGTCAGCTCTGCCTGTTGCATTTGTCAGCAGCCAGAGGATAGGGCAAGAGGGAGATTCCCTGTGTTGGGTCACCATGAGACCATCCTTGGAGAGTGCAAGGCCTAGACAGTCCACTTTCCTCTCCAAATTCTACCTGTTATTTAAAGCCCAATTCAAGGCTGGGAAGTCCTCTCCCCCCAGCTCTGCCCTGGATAACTGTCATGTCAATTATGTGTATTCATCTACCAGTTAATTATATATTGTCTTACAACATCTCTTGTAATATTTTATTGTGTTAAAATTTTCCTTTCTGGAGAAAAACCAAGATGGCGGCATAGGTAAACACCTGAACTTGTTGCCTCGCACAACAACTTCAAAACTACAACTAAAAGACAAAATGGACATCATCCAGAACCACAGGAAGGCTGGCTGAGTGGAAATTCTACAACTAGAAGGAAAGAGAAAAGCACACTGAGACTCAGAGGAGGTGTGGAAGTAAAGTGTGGAGGTACGGAGGTGTGTGAGCAGAAAGGGGCTGGCAACTGAGGACGTGGCTGTCTTTTTCAATCGGGAGGGAGACACAAGCTCCCAACTGCTCTGAACTCCAGTTCTGGGCGAGACTCTGGGGACCCAGACTCATACAGGGGGAAACTGGACCGTCTGGCATCGGGCCGGAACATGAGGATGGCTTTCTCTCAGAGGTGCTTGCAGCAATTACGATTACCGTGGGACACTGAGACCCGGGGGCCTCTTAGTGCAGGGCTGACGGGTCAGCCACTGCTGTTTGCTCCACCCTGTTGATTCCCTGAGACCCCGCCCCACTCAATTTAAAACCCCACCCCAGCTGTGCGCAGAGGCTTTTGCATATGAATGGCCTGGCCCTTTGATATCTAAAATTACCTAACAAACTGCAGCTGGGTCAGAGAGCCCCAGAACTTCCAAAAGAAGGCCCAAGGCTCCACAGCAACTTGCATTGCTTCACAGATGGGCCTCATGTGGGAACCTCCAAACCCCAAACAAAGAAGAGGAATCTGCAGATCTCTCCGTAGCTCCTGCTGGGTAGCCTCAGGCAGAGGCTAAATTAGCACCTCCTTGAAGATCCAGTATACTCAGTGGTCAGAGTGGGACAATCCAGATTACAACTCCTCAGATCCGTAAGGGACACATTCAGGGGGCAGACTCAGTGAGCACCAAAGCCCCACTGAAGCAAGTCTTGCCTCATAAGGCTGTCTCCAGCACAGAAGTTCTCCCATCGTAGATACAACTGATCCTCACAGTCAATTGGCCTGGAGGTCAATTCCTCCCAGGCCAACAACAATCAAGGCTTAACTACAACAAGACTGTGCACACAGCCCACAAACGGGGTGCACCAAGAGTGTCCACCTCAGGTAATTGGGGAGGCTGAGCCACTGGACCCTATAGGACACCTAGCACACAAAGCCACGCTATCAACACAGTGAAGCAGCCAAAATGCGGAGACAAAGAAACAGGTCACAAATGACAGAAATGGAGGAAAGCAAACTACTGGATACAGAGTTCAAAACCACGGTTATATAAGGTTATTCAAGAATCTTCTAGAAACCTCCAAGAAATATAGTGAGACCCTCGAGGATATGAAAAAGGACCAACTAGAAATTAAGCATACACTGACTGAAATAAAGAATAATATACAGAGATCCAACAGCAGATTAGAGGATCGCAAGAATCAAGTCAAAGATTTGAAATATGAAGAAGCAAAAAACACTCCTCCGGAAAAGCAAAAAGAGAAAAGAATCTGAAAATATGACGATAGTGGAAGGAGCCTCTGGGACAACTTCAAGTGTACCAACATCCAAATTATGGGGGTGCCAGAAGAAGAGAAAGAGCAAGATATTGAAAACCTATTTGAAGAAATAATGACAGAAAACTTCCCCTACCTGGTGAAAGAAAGAGACTTACAAGTCCAGGTAGCAAACAGAACCCCAAACAAAAGGAATCCAAAGAGGACCACACAAAGACACATCATAATTAAAATGTCAAGAGCAAAAGACAAAGAGAGAATATTAAAAGCAGCAAGAGAAAAACAGTTAGTTACCTACAAGGGAGTACCCATATGATTGTCAGCTGATTTCTCATCAGAAACTATGCAGGCCAGACGGGAGTGGCAAGAAATATTCAAAGTGATGAATAGCAAGAACCTACAACCAAGATTACTCTATCCAGCAAGGCTATCATTCAGAATTGAAGGTCAGATAAAGAGCTTCACAGATAAAAAAAAGCTAAAGGAGTTCATCACCGCCAAACCAGTATTATATGAAACTAGAGGCCCAGTGCATGATTGAATCATGCACGTGTAGGGTCCCCTACACGCTTTTGCTTTTCGCGGTGGAGCTGGGTGCCTGTCCGCTGGTGCCGGAGCAGACAGGCACCCAGCTCCCCCACTTTTGATGGTCCACGGCCGCTGAGGGGGGCTACCCTGCTGTTGAGAGGCGCAGGGGGCGGGACTCCCGCCCCCTGCGCCTCTTAACGGCCGCTGAGGGGGGCTGCTGCGGATACCTGGCTACCCTGTCGTTGAGAGGTGCAGCTGGGTGTCCGAGGCAGGCCCCCTCAGCGGCCGCGGATCTGGCCGTTGAGAGGCACAGGGGGCAGGAGTCCCGCCCCCTGCGCCTCTCAACAGCAGGGTAGCCCCCCTGAGTGGCAGCGGATCCATGCCTCTCAATGGCCGGATAGGCCACCCCGAGTCCCGCCTCTCAGCCTCCCGCTGCCCAATCGTGGGCGTAGCGGAGTGATGGAAATTTACATGTTACTCTATTATTAGATAGGATGCTGAAGGGTATTCTTTAAGAAGAGGAAGAAGAAAAAGTTAAAGATAAAAATTATGAACAACAAATACATATCTATCAACAAGTGAATTTAAAAATCAAGTGAATAAAAAATCTGATGAACAGAATAAACTGGTGAATATAATAGAATCAGGGGCATAGAAAGGGAGTGGACTGACAATTCTCGGGGGGAAGGGGGTATTGGGGGTTTGGGAAGAGACTGGACAAAAATCGTACACCTATGGATGAGGACAGTGCCGGGGGGGCATGTAAGGGGAGAGGGTGGGGTGGGAACCGGGTGGAGGGAAGCTATGGGGTGGGGGTGGGGGGGGAAAGAGGAACAACTGTAATAATCTGAACAATAAAGATTTATTAAACATCAAAAACTCCCCTAGGCTCCTCATGGATGACTGTAACTAGTACAACATTTTTTGTATGTACTTCATACAGCATCACTTCAGTTTTTCATGCAGTTTGAGACTTCATTCATCTACCTGCCCATAGGCACACCACCCCTGGCACCGCAATTCAGAAAGTGCTATGAGAGGCATGCATGCATAGTCTGATGGCAGTACAGATGGCGTACATGTCATGTAGCTTGGGGAGGTATCCCTCAGGAGAACTGTTCTAAGGATGAAGGGGAGCTTGACAGGTGGCAAGGGGAAGAAGGGCATTCCAGGACAGGAAGTATCATTTGCAAAGGCCAGAGGTTAAAGACTATTGCCTGTTCATTCATTCAAGATACTGGAAGTCCTTTGGTGAGCCTGGAATTCTGAGTGAAGGTGTGTGGAGCAGTAGGCAGAGATGAGGCTGCCCAGGTAGGCAGAGGCCTGATCCTGAGAGGGGTTTGGACTCTATCCGGTAAGCTATGGACATACAATTGTTTTTGTTAATGAATTAAGCAACATGGGGAACAACAAGAACAATAAGCCAGGAGACAAGAGAACTGGGTTTAAAAATGGCTTTCACTAACTGGAGTTGTGTCCCAATACCTCTGTGATTCCCTATTTTTAAAACGGAGTTTTTGTACATCAGTGTTCCTCAAACTTTTGTGGGACCTGGCCAATGTGGCTCAGGGGTTGAACATTGACCTATGAACCAGAAGGTCACAGTTCAATTCCCGGTCAGAGCACATGCCCAGGTAGTGGGCTCAATCCCCAGTGTGGGAAATGCAGGAGGCAGCCAATTAATGAGTCTCTCTCATTGATGTTTCTATCTCTCTCTCCCTCTCCCATCCTCTCTGAAATCAATAAAAATATATTAAAACAACACCACCACCTGGGTAACTTGTAACAAAACACTGAATCTTGGGCCCCCACTTCAACAATTTAGATTCAGCAGGCAGCGCCTGGGAATATACATTTTAAAAAGCCCATTGTGGCCCTAATTGGTTTAGCTCAGTGGATAGAGCGTCAGCCTGTGGACTGAAAGGTCCCAGGTTCGATTCTGGTCAAGGACATGTACCTTGGTTGCGGGCACATCCCCAGTAGGAGGTGTGCAGGAGGCAGCTGATCGATGTTTCTCTCTCATCGATGTTTCTAACTCTCTATCCCTCTCTCTTCATCTCTGTAAAAAATCAATAAAATATATTTTTTTAAAAATAAAAAAATAAAAAGCCCATTGTGTTGTTCCCCCAAGAAGACTCTGAGAAACACTGGGGCAGATGATCTCCTGAGGGTCCTTCCCACTCTAATGTTCTGTGAAAAACACTAAAAAGATGTAAGACTGGCCAAACCTGCCTGATCCTGCTCTAAGAAAGCAAAGGATGTCTGGGCACCAGAACATTCTTCCCAAGCCCCATGTTTACAAAGTTAGACCCAAGCTCCCAGGACACCAAGCCTTGCGACGAGACCTCCAATATCTCACTTATTAGCTCATCTCCCTCCAAAAATCCCAGTTGGAATTAGGTCCTTCTACACAATACACTGTAGTCCTCATTCATCCACTAAACATTTTATTAAGTACTTTGTACAGGCTAGGCCATGGGGATAGAGAATGGGCTCTACCCTCAAGAGCACGTAAACACTACAAATAGTATAAAATAATCTTTCTTTTATAAAGTATCTCTGAAAGGAAAGAATTCAGAATTTCGAGTCAGAGAGACATGGATTCTAATCCTGATGACTGGAAAATTACTCCATCCCTCTGGGCCTCAAATTTCTTATTGGTAAAATCAGGACATTAGTATCTATTAATTGGGTTGCTGTGAAAATTAGAAACGATGGAGTATAGTGAGGGGAACAGGAAATAATGGGCACCTAGGAAATGGCAACTTTCAAATTAACATATTTCTCCTGTCCTGGAACCCATAATATCCACATTCTTCTTCTTCTTTTTTTTTTAATATATATTTTATTGATTTTTTACAGAGAGAAAGGGAGAGGGACAGAGAGTTAGAAACATCGATGAGAGAGCAACATCGATCAGCTGCCTCCTGCACACACCCCCTGGGGATGTGCCCGCAACTAAGGTACATGCCCTTGACTGGAATCGAACCTGGGACCCTTCAGTCCGCAGGCCGATGCTCTATCCATTGAGCCAAACCGGTCAGGGCAATATCCACATTCTTCTATTTGACTTTCAGAAGCCTCTCATTCCTGGTCCCAGTTAATTTCTCAATATAGACTTTCAATTCCTCCCCTCCTGCTGGTTGAGGCTCCAAAAAGAGGACTGTGGTGATGCTACAGTGAATCCTCAGTGGGCAGCACTGTGTTATTAGAAAGAGCAGAGAGGTCACAGTCAGTTAGCCTGGGAAGCAAAACTCACCAACTGTGTGACTCTGATCAAAATCCTTAACATCTGTGAGACCTTGTTTCCTCACCAGCAAAATAAGTAGTATCACCGACCTAATAAGATCCAATGATAAACCCAATTAAGATATGCACACAGGATCTGAGTAGATATTTTTCCAAAGATATTTCTGAAAAATACAAATGGCCAAAAACACACAAAAAGAAGCCCAACATCATTAGCCAATAGGGAAATGCAATTCAAAACCACAATATACCACTTCACATCCATTAGGGTGGCTAAAGTAAAAAAGACAGGCAATAACAGGTACTGGTAAGGATGCAGAGAAACTGGATTCCTCACACATGGCTGGTGGGAATGTAAAATGGTGCAGCCACTTTGGAAAACAGTCTGGCAGTTCCTCAAAAGGTTAAACACAGACTTACCATATGACCCATCAATTCTACTCCCAAATATAACCCCCCCCCCCCAATGAAAACATTATGTCCACACAAAAACTTGTACACAAATATTCATAGCAGCATTATTCATAATAGCCAAAAGTAGAAACAACCCAACTGTCCCTCGATTGATGAATGGATAAATAAAATGTGGCATATTCATTTAATGGAATATTATTTGACTATGAAAAAGGAATAAAGTACTAATACATGCTACAACATTTTTTTTTTGCTGTTAATCCTCACCTAAGGATATTTTTCCATTGATTTTTGGAGGGAGTGGGAAAGACACAGAGA
Organism: Eptesicus fuscus; assembly: GCF_027574615.1. Taxonomy (NCBI): domain Eukaryota; kingdom Metazoa; phylum Chordata; class Mammalia; order Chiroptera; family Vespertilionidae; genus Eptesicus; species Eptesicus fuscus. The sequence goes on along the minus strand of NC_072485.1, from coordinate 41,711,437 downwards.
GAGAAACATCCATGTCAGAGAGACACAATGATTGGCTGCCTCCTGCACATGCCTAACCAGGGCCACGGATTGAGCCTGCAACTGAGGAACATGCCCTTGACCAGAATCGAACCTGAAACTCTCCAGTCTACAGGCTGATGCTCTATTCACTGAGCCAGGTTGGCTAGGGCATGTGCTATAACATTGATGGACCTTGAACACATGCTAAAGAAAGAAGCCAGTCACAAAAGAACACATGTTGTATGATTGCATTTATATGAAATGTCCAGAACAGGCAAATGTATGGAGACAGAAAGTAGATTAGTTAGTAGTTGTCAAGTTCTAGGGAAGTTGAGAGATAAAATGGGGGATGATTAATAATGGGTATGGGATTTATTTATGGGGTAATGAAAATGTTCTAAAACTAATTGCAGTGATAGCTGCACAACTCTTGTGAATATACTATAAACCACTGCGTTATACACTTTAAGTGACTGAATTGTACAGCGTGTGAATTAAATTTCAATATAGCTGTTACATGAAAAAATGTATATAAGGAACTCAGAAAATTACTTGGCATTTAGTAAGGATTCAATAAATGGTACTAAATTTATTATTGTGCCCTTTCCTCTTCCTGATGCCACTCTAACCCTGGCCAGAATCACCACTAACACTAACACTGTAGAATATGGCAGGCTCACTGCAGGGAGCACATTTCATACTCAGTGGAAGGTCACAGGTGAGTCCTGAAAGCTAATATCCCAAGGACTAAGACTCTTCCTCCAACACCCATATGGCCTGAATTTATTGAACACTTATTAGGTGACAGGTATTGTGCTAGGAACTTCACAACCATTTTCCTTAGAAGAACCATACATGTCATTATTCCTATTAATGAAGAAACCAGGACTTGGACTATTAATGCAGCTTGTCTCAGGTCACATCAGTAGTTAATGACAGAGTTGGTCTGTTCAACCCAAGGCTTGTACTCTTTTTTTTCTATATGGCCTCACTATTCCTTCCTTTTATTTATCTACTAGTGGCCCGGTGCATAAAATTCATGCACATAAAAAGGGAATTAATTAGAAGAAATATATTAATATTGCTATTTGCCCTTTCTCTATAATAGAAGTGTCAGAGATGAAAGAAAATTAGTAAAAATATATATAAAATCTCCCTCCTGTCAGAGTCTGGGGCGCACCGTGGGACCTAGAGTCAAGTCCCTGCCCACCACCTGCATGCACTTCGAAAACACAGGAGATCCAGACCCAGATGGCCCCACCCCCACTGGGTGAGACCCAGACTTGGCTGGCCCCAGCCCCATCAAGCCCCTCTGGGCGGGGGGCGCAGCCTCAGGTCCCCCAGCCTGGCGCTGGGTGGGGGGTGCAGCCTCAGGTCCCCCATCAAGTCCTGCTGGGTGGGGTGCAGCCTGAGGTCTCCTGGCCTGGTGCTGGGGTGGGGGGCACGGTCTGAGGTCTCCCAGCCTGGCACCAGGGGCATGGCCTGAGGTCCCCCGTCAAGGCCAGCCCGCCCCCGCAGCGTCAGTCAACGCTGAGCAGGACACACGCAGGCAGTGTCACGTTCCTAGCCAGGGATGCAGGCAGGCAGCTTCACCTCAGCGCTGAGCAGGGACACATGCAGGCAGCGTGATGTTAGTGCTGGGGTGGAAGTCCCCGCCCCCGTCCCTGCCCACAGACTGGTCGCGACTGGGACACCGTAATGGACAAATTTATATGTATAGATGTCTTACCCATCCTTTACAATTCAAGCAGCCTGACTTTCACTGATCTCCCTCTTCTGTATATATCCAGGTAACGTATAGTCTACATCAAATTAGTTAACATTTTCTTTTACATAGTCTTAAGTGTTCTCAGACTGCTTCACGTGTATACTCTTGAACATGGCAGGTGCTCAATAACTACTTTAGTGAATGGTTGTTAAGCTGTCTCCCCAAGCAGAAAACAGGTTCTAGAAGGATAGATGTTGTGTCTTACAGATCTCCTTATCCTTCATACAGAGAAGGCACTTGTGGTCAACTAGGCTGGCCTATGGCTAGAAGACCAGACCTTGCTTGAAAATGGTTCTCACAGACACCATGCTCTTTTGCCAATGGACTGGAAGGTTTCTCCTTAAGAGGACCCTGCTCACCTCATTATTACCTTATTATAATACAGCATGGGAGGAGGCACACTATGATAAGGTAATAATAAGGTGGCATAGTAGGAGCTCAGAAAAGATTTGATGAGTTGAAGAGAAGACTGGGTCAACACTTACTCCAGTGGAGATACAAGTACAGCCTTCTCAAAAGAACCCCAAGCCCGTCTTCTCTCATTCCCATGAAAGGGAAGGAGGAGAGCAGAAGACTGACCTAGAATTTTAAGGGACAGGCTGTTAACCCTGCCTGTGGTCCTGGCATCCTCACTGACCCAGAACCCGCCGTTGACTACAGACCTAGGTGGAGCTTTCCAGAACTCATGTTTCACCTTCACACCATCAAATGCAAAGATGTTCAAATTTCTAATTGTCTTACAATTGCAATTTTATAGTTTGTTTGAATCAGGATCTAAATCAGATTCACATGTTGCTACTGATATGTCTCAGAGATGGCAAAAATATGCCCTGGCCAGTGTGGCTCAGAAAAGTTGTGGGTTTGATTCCCAGTCTGGGCACATACACAGGTTGTGGGTTTGATCCCTGGGGGCATGTACGAGAGGTAACTGATCAATGTGTCTCTCTCACATCAATGTTTCCCTCTCTCTCCCTCGTCCCTTCCACTCTCTCTAAAAATCAATGGAAAATAATATCCTCAAGTGAGGATTAACAATATATATAGCCGGGCCAGTGTGGTTCAGTGGTTGAGCATGGACCTATTAACCAGGAGTTCACAATTTGATTCCCCGTCAGGGCACATGCCTGGGTTGCAGGCTCAATCCTGAGTAAGGGGCATATGGGAGGCAGCCGATCAATGATTCTCTCATCATTGATGTTTCTATCTCTCTCTCCCTCCTTCTTGAAAAAACAAACACACACACATTCACACACACATATATATGGGAGGTGGGGGGAAGTGGATGGGGAGTACAGCGGAAACAACATTGGCTATGTGTTAATTGTTGAAGGGAACTGATGGTACATGGGAATTTTTTTATACCATTCTGACTACTTTTTAAAAAATCCAAAGATAAGGCAAAGTGTTACTCTATTATCTATAGACCCATCAACACTCATTTGAACCTCTTTTACTTCCTACCTCTTCTAACAGAGAGGTAACATGCTAGAATTGCCTTTGATATGTCCTACAATTACTCTAAGCTCACATTTTCCTCACTATCCCTGCTCCAGCGCCGCCGCCCGCCCTTCTCCACCCCCCCCCCCCCCCCGCCCTCGCCCCATCCAAAGCAGTATTATTTCTGCTACAGGGATTCTCTAGGCAGGGCTGGCAACAAGAGGAAGGAGCCTGCTCTCTTTGCCTCTCAGCCAGCTCTGTTACTTGGTTGGCCAAACTAGGTCCCTCTGTGCTTCCTTCTCTACACCTGTTTACCTCTCCTTCTGCCTTTTCTTCAAGATGTTAAAAACTAACAATAAAAAACAAATACAAAATGCTGTAATTAATAGCCAATTCCAAGCCAACCCAGCATCTTTACTAATAAACCTCAACACTTGCAAAAAGAACAATAAATTCTGTCCCTCTCTGGTTCTGAGGTGGTCTCTTTTATACACTCTGTGTGTGTGTGTATATGTATGTGGTAAGTGTGTCTACATATATATTTATTTTCCTTTATTTCCCATCCAGGGAGGGGCAGAATAATGAACTGCGTGCGTCAGGGAAGATGAATCTGAGATACTAGGGAGCAGTGCAGTAAAAAGATTAAAGTGTTATTATTGTTGGGTTTTTTTCCCCCATGGTCCATTGTGACAGCTCGACCGTCATCTGTAAAAAATGTCTCAGCGAGAGATAATCATCGGAAACTCAATAAAGCGTCAGGGGGAGCCTCAGCCCCCATCAATCATTGGGTGCCTGGAAAATTTCAGCCCTCTGTCTCCCTTCCTGCTATCCATATAAATGTCTCTAATATATTTTGTGTGGTATGTGGGACCCATCCTTGTTTTGGAACTTTTGATGAAAAAATATTTATACACAAAATATGTAAATCAGTTAAAAATCACAAGACTAGTTCTTTGCTACCCCATCCCACATTTCCTTATTTTTATAAATGCATCAAATTTATTCTTTTTAATAAAACATGTCAACTAGTCTATTTCCCTCTCCTAGTCAAATATACAGGTTTGGAGGGCTAGAAGGATGAACACAATTAACCTACTCACTGATACACTTAATCTTGTAGTTGGCCAAAAGGCCTGATGGATTGACAGTGTTCATCTTGGTGACTCTCTAGTGGACAGCACTGCTGAGAAATGACGTGTAGAACCACGGCCCTGGAGGTGCAACAAGGCTATGACAATGATGAGGAAGAGTCAGGGACATTATAAAAAATAATAACTTGCCCAAACAGCTTTTGGCCTTGCAGATACCCAAGCTTTCTCAGACATTGGACAAGCCGGAGGTTCTGAGCTGACTACGTCTGAGGGGGTGGGGGCAGGGAGGTAAGAACAGACTGATATGGTTGCTGGAGACAAGAGCAGGAGACAGTTCTGCTGGTGTTTGACATTATCTCTGGGCCTCGTGTCCTTTAGCACCCACATCATAGGGTTGTAGCACATACTATTATTAAATGTTGCTGCTGCTGCTAAAGCTATCATCATCATCGTCACCATATTATCACCTCCCCAATTCTCCACCCTGGAAGGAATCAGTTCTCATGGTGCCCTATCCTATAGGACCTTCAAGGCTCCTCTCTATCTAAAGGACACAAAGTCTAAGCATTCGATCTGGTCCCAGTTTACTAACTGCTCATTACTCCCTAAAATGAATCTTTTGCTGTGCGGATGCTTCACCCTAGCAAGTTCACTTGCTGGCCTGAAACATATTTTTTCTGTTTCCTGCCTTTGAATGTTTTGGACATCCACACCTCTTCTCTGGTCACACCCAACTGCACCCACCTACAGGACCTCCATAAAACCTTCTTATACTTCAAGGCTCAAATACCATTTTATTTTCTTGACTGCTTCAGCCAGAGATTGTCTTCTCTGAATTCTAGTAGTTCTTGTTATCTGTACCTCTGACTGGATCCTTGCTGAATAATGTCTTGGTCATGTCATTAATCTTAATTATTATTAACCACTATTCTTGCTAGCACCTTACACCTGCATGATACTTTGTATTTTCTCAAATTATTTCATAAGTACTTCAATTCGATCTTTACAATAAACCTGTGGTATAGGAAATATTCTTTACAGATGAGATAATCAAGGTTCAGATGGATAAAGAGAATTACCCAAGGTCATACAGTCAGGTGATGAACAGCCATTCCTTGGACTCTAAATAATGTTTGCCTCTTTCTGAATAATAGCTTGTTACCACTGAAAAGCATTTGGAAGGCTGTGCCAAAGACTCTGAAGTTCTCATGAAGTTCCATGAGTGTGTGATAAGAATAATGATGATGATGTAAAAACAGAAATTTACATTGATTCCTTCTATGCTCTGGTTTTAGGCTAGGCATAAATATACTATCTCTAACTTTCCCAACAATCTTTATTTTACAAATAAGGAGACAGAGCCTCTGAGAGGTGCAGAAAATTGCTCCAGGTTCGCAGCTATTGTGTTCGATCCGCCCATAATACAAGGCATAAGCACATAGCCTCTCTAGGAGTGAAGCTTAAATGGCAAAATAAGGTCTCTTCCAGGGAAGAGAAGGTACAGATGAGTTTTTAAAGCTTTTCAAGCACAAAGACACAATTAACATCTGTAGTCTAGCTCATACTACTCAAAGAGTGGGGGCCTGTTAGAAATGCAAAACCTCAGGTCCCACCCCAGACCTACTAAATCAGAATTTCTAGGCGTTGGGCCTAGGAATTAGCTGTTTTAACAAGCTCTCTAGACGACTTTTTTTCTTGGGAGCCTTATTACTCCCATCTGAGTTTGTACTCTCCCAGCGTATACATTCTCTCTGCTGTGACTGAGTAGGGCTGGGCACGCAGTGGGTGCTGGGTGGTTAACTTATACTAAATAGATGAGCTAGAATGAGACCACTCCTTGGCATGTCCTGAGAGGGGGAGAAATATTAGAGAGCAGTTCCATTACCGCTAGTAGGGACTCCTAGCCATCTCCTGAATTCCAGGGCACTTGTCCACTGGTTTGTGATGCTCCAGCTCGCACAGTCCTGTCCCCCATCTAAAGACATAGAGATGGAAGGTCAGCCACAGCAGGTGAGGACCTCCAGCCCCTGGAGCTGTGGGAAGGAGGCCACCTGGGCTGATAGGGATGACTATGGCAGGTCTAGCCTGGAAAGCCAGGCCCTCTAACCCAGAAGGGCCCTATGCCAACCCAGTTTCTGTACAACTCATCTTTATTCAGCTGCCACTTGAAGCTGAGAAGAGAATCTGATTTATAGTCTGCTCTGGCCACGTTTCTGCCGTGTTTTATTGTTTTAATTGTACATATGAGAGGCACTCAGAGTGCTCGCTTGCATTTCTGACAGCCCCAGACACCCAATGTTTATAACAGTTACTTACAAGCAGCCAGCGGCATCCCTGGCTGGGCGACTTGTTTTCTGTTACCACTAATTTACTGCCTCCTCTACCTGAGGATTGTGTTCCACCACCCATCAGCCAGCCACAAGTGGAACTCTCCTGAAGTGGGCATGCGTGGGGCTCAGGCACTGAGTAGAATGGGATCAAGATCAAGGAATGAGTTGGTAAAGCAGCAGCTGTGATCTCCATGCTCCCCTCCATGTGTCCCCTCTGTGTGCCTTTGCTCAAGCTGTGTCACCTGCTTAGCATCTTCTTTTTCCCCCTCCTTATCACCTTCCAAAGCCCAGGTCAAATCCCACTACTTTTAAGTACATTACTTGCTCTGAAGGTGAGCCTAGAGTTTCTAAAATCCTAAAATCACATGGCTGACATGGACCTTGGAGGCCATATAACCCAATGTTTCAGGGCAAGAATACTCTCTTACAGAATCCTGATGGACAGACATCTAGCCTCTGTCAGTGCCCCCTTGAGTGGTGAGCTGCTCAGTACCTCTAAGGCAGGTACTGAGCCTGTAGTACACTGAGCCAAAACTATCTCCATAAAGAAATTCTTCATCAAAGGTCGCTATGCTTTATATGTGATTATTTCTAGTCATCCTAACAACCCTACAACATAGGTATTGTTATTCCTATGATACAAATGAGAAATCTGAAATCCTCTCGCTAAAGATCACATAGCTAGGGACAGCTTAGATGACTGCCTGGCACCAAAGCCTGACCTTTCTCCAGAACACCACTGTGCCTCTGAATATGCCACTTTGAGGGTTGGAGAAAGGAACAGAACAGCCAGGCCAACAAGATTTCTATGCCAAAGAGTTCTGCATTGCCTACACCAGCAAACCTACCCAGAAACATGAACACTGACAGGGTAGAAGATACTGTGATATGCCCAGCTGAGCAGGCTCCTTATTAAAGAGCAATGGCCATATGTAAAACGGGAGAAGCATTTCACAAGGAATGGAGCAATCAGTTACAAAGTCTCAGCAAAGAGGGCACATGAGTTTCTTTTCTCTCCAGGCTATACCTACTCTGAACAGGCAGAACAGATATAGAGCCTCTTTGAGATAATATAAGACAACTTCTCCAATGCCCTTTGGTCCCCTTATCTGGGGACCAAATATCTTTCCTCTTCACACCTTAAATGTTGGTCCCCTGAGTAACTGACTTCTTTCCTTAGGCAGTTTCAATCACATCCATTGTTTTAACTCTCCAGCAAATGCCGGTGTCTCCTAAATCCCTATCTTCTGCCAGACTTCTCTAAACTCCAGATCCACACATCCAACTGTTTACCCAAATCAGAAGCTGAGGTGTCACCATGGAGGCTTCCTTTTCCATCAATTCCCACATTCTACCGAGAACTCAACCTCTTCCTAATATTTTTCTAAAATCTATTTTTCCTTTCCCAAAGAACACTTTTAGAAATCCCCAGAAATGATAGGTGCATTTTGGGGGAAAGGAGCTTAGCTTCTCATCCAATTCTCAAAGGGGTCCATCATCCCATAAAGGTCAAGAGTCACTGCTAATCTCTCTCCTCCAATTCATCACCCATCTAGTCAGGATGGCCCATCTAAAATGCAAATGTAAACTGAGCATAACCTGCTTAAAATCCTTTGATGGCAGAAAACAGTATGAGCTTCTTAGAACTGCCTTACAAAATCCTTCCCATGTGGAACCCCAATTTCCTCTCCACTCTTCTTGCTATTCTTCTCAGCAATGTGACAGAGGGTTCTACCTGCAGTCACTCACCCACCCCATGTCTCTGCATATGTTGCTCTCTCTGCCTGGCAGGTTCATCCCTCTTTGTCTGCCTGGCAACTTCCGACTCATCCTTAAGGCCCAATTCAAAGTCACTTACCCTGTGACACTTCCCAGACACCAGCCTGCTGTGAGGTAGAGCTTATCACTAACTATATCAGTGCTACCTATATCCTTTGTACATCTACCTTTGCATTTACCACTCTGCACTGTGGTGCCTTGTTTTTAAGTCTGTCTTACTTGACTGCAAGCACTACTGAGGGGCTAGACCATGTAAATTCATTTTTGTATTCCCAGCATTTGGCAGAGTGCCTGATACTCAGTAAATGCATGCTGGATTACAAATAAATAAGACTAATAAGCAATTACAACTGTAGAACACTTCACAATTCACACATCACATATTTATTTCTTGATCTGCACAATATGATATGATAGACAAAGGATATACTATTGGGTTTTAGGGAGGTCTTGCCAAGGTCACAAATTACAACTTAACCACCTCCCTTTAGCACTGAGCACAGGCTGAGGCCCACAGAAATATCTACTAGAAATTTGATGGACTTTGTTACTGACTCTATGCTCCAATAGTGAAGGACTGTCCATTTTTCTTGACCTTGTGATTTTCCTCTGAATTTGCCTAGACACACTCTGGGCAAGGGGCTTATACCTCTTGTTCTACTCTACCCTCCTCCACATTCCCATAAGTCAGGTAGCTGCCTGTGAAAAGGTCAGTCTCATCTGAAGAAAAGAGAACAACAGGATTCTTTTGTTTCTGTCTACTTCATCAAAGAGAATGACCAAAAGCTGGGTACAGTGCTTGCATACAGTAGGCAACCAATAAATATTGGTTAAATGGATGAAAGAATGAAATATCTATAAATGGAAAAAGGAGAGGAAAATATGGCTAAGAAGGAACTAAAGGCCCTGAGATGATTCTAAAGGACTATCACTCCATAGAGTCCATGAATTTGGATAGCAGAACACATCCAAATTGACATGCCAGGGAAAATCAGATGAGCTGCCAGAAAACTGTGGTAGGCAAGGGTAGTCTGGAATTTTTTTAAAAAGTGCACAGAGGGGTCAATCTTGTAAGCTACAGAACAATGAGTTATCAATGATTCCTGACAAAATTTCTAGAGTGTTTTTTTTTTTTAAACAGTTCTTAAACACTTAAGCACCGGTATGGGTTCCCTAAGGAGGTGACCAGACATTGCCAAAATTACCTAACATCCTCCTGAGAAAGGGTTCCTGGGCAAGAAATACGACAATTGCTAAACATATTTTTATTTCAGCAAGAAATCTGAGAAAATCTCTTTAAAATTTTGTGGACATGATAGAGAAATGAAGCTAGAAAAGAATAAAGTTTGGAAGATTTATAGTTGTGAATGTCAAATGATGCTTCAAATTTGTCCTGACCAAGTGCTCTAGGGCTCTACACTTGAATATAGTCCTTATAAACATTTTAATCAAAGACTAGCATGTAAAGTACATGATGGCAGGGAACCTGTCTAAATCAAGTGTCTAAAACAGTGACTGCTAGGTAGACATGTAATCAATAAAAAATTTTCAGTCGATTGAGTGTCATCCCATGCACCAAGGAGTCACTGGTTCATTCCCAGTCAGGGCAAATGCACGGAATGTGAGCTCGATCCCTGGTGGGAGTGTGCAGGAGGCAGCTGATTGATGTTTCTATATCTCTCTCCCTCTTCCTTCCTCTCTCTAAAATCAATAAAAACATATTTTAAAAAAAATTAAACTATTTTTGAATGAACAAATAAGTTCACAGAAAGCCTTTTCACTAGGCCCTGGCTGGGTGGCTCAGTTGATTGGAACATCATCCCATACACCAAAAACATTGTGGGTTTGATTCCCGGTCAGGGCACATACCTAGAGTGTGGATTTGATCCCTAGTCAGGACACGTATGGTCAGGGAGTGTACAGGAGGCAACCAACCGATGTGTGTCTCTCTCTCAATGAAATAAATAAAATCATATCCTTGGGTGAGGATTAAAAAAAATTTTTTTAAAGGAAGTCTATTCACTAATTTTGTAGGTCATACAAAATAAGCTAAGATACTTAATTTTTTTATCTTTATTTCATGATAGTTATAATAGCCTTTCCCAATATTTTTGTTGTCTATCTATCTACCTACCTACCTAGAATGTAGGCTGGCTAACATATAAGAGTTGAAAAGATACAGGAGGTTGACCAAAAAAAAAAAAAAAATGAAGAAAGAAAGAAAGAAAAGAGGGAGGAAGGAAGAAATGAAGCAAGCATTGTTCTAGGCACTATTGAGTTAAACAAGATCCCTGCCATCATATATTTTATATGATAGTCTTTGATTCAAATAGAAAGAAGGAAAGGAGGGAAGAAGGGAATGGAGGAAAAGAGGAAGGAAGGAGAAAATACCTAGAACAGGTATACTTCAGCCTATGGGTCAAATCCAGCCTATTGCCTATTTTTGTAAATAAAGTTTTATTGGAACATATCTATGCATATTCAATTATGCATTGTCTATGGCTGCTTCTGCACCACAATGAAGAGCTCACAAAGCTTAAAATGTTTACTATCTGGTTTTTCCCAGAAAAAGTTTGCTGACCACTGATCTAGAATATTGAATGTAGTATCAACCAGGACAGAAATATTAAAGCACAAAAGTACAAAACGAAGACAGAGGGTAGAGATCATGCAACAGCAGAGGTTGGACTAAATGGCTTCACAGCTCTGATATTCTATGAAATAAAAAATGCTTACTGAGCTCTGCTGGGATCCTGAGAACATGTGAGAAGGCACTCAAACAATCCCTTCCCCTCTTCCTGGCCCTCCCTCTCAGCAAATGCTCCTCCTTGCTTTTTGGTAAGAGCATCTGAACTGAAGACAGAGCTAAAGCAGGCAGCAAAGCTGTGTCTGAGTGAGAAGAGAGCCCATAAGCGGAGTCCCCTCATATCAAACTGCAACTGTAGGCAAGTTTGGCACTCATGAAATCCTCCTCTGCATGAAACATAAAGTGAACATAATTCCTCCAGTTCAGTTGGGATTCCAAGGAGGCATAGGTCATAGTCTACACATGGAACTGTCAGCTGAGGAGGAAAGAAAAGACATGGGCAGATGAGAGTTCAAAAACCATACAAAAGGCCAAGATTTAAAGAATATTCAAAAGAGCAGCTGAGAGCAGGTTGCAATTATTGCCAAGGACAGGAAAGGCTCTGTGGAGGAACTAGCTGCAGAATGGAGTTTGACAGAAGAAGTGGCATTAGAGAGGTGAAGAGGCGGGGAAGGGCAACTTCACACTTCATCTGGGCAGCAATGCTCTGATGCTCTTGACATTCCCCTCATGCTGCCAATTTGAGAAATCTTGCTGGGGCAGCATGACACCTCCGCTTTCTGGACTACCACACCCACATCAGCTCTGACATCTCTTGCTCCCCTTGGCTGAACCTCCCTCCATGCCAATGTTCTGATCCTTAGGCAGTCAGCATGGATATCTGTCCCCCTGCCATCACTGCCAACCCTAAAGCAGCCACTTGCTCAGCTGCCCTGTTGCTAGAAACAGAGGGATCTCAGCCTCTGCGAGTGGTCCAGGGTAATGGCCAGGCAGGGGGGGCCAGTCTAGACAAGCAAAAACTCACATGTAAAATCTTCATTTCTGACTGCAGCCAAAGCAACCTGCCATTTTCTCAACCTCACTTTGGAAGAGCTACTCACCAGAGACAACACAGACCGACTTGCCCAGGTACCCTCCAATAGACACGTGACCAAGCTCTGGTACAGATGCACACTGCTGCTTTCTTCTGAAGAAGTCTAAACAACCACCTACACAACACCCCAGGCAGACACTGATGACTACCCCATTCTATAAGCATAGGCATCAAGGCACAGAAAAGGTCCACTATTTGTCCTAGGTTACACAGTAAGTTGAGGATTGTATTTTACATACGGGAGGAGGAAAAAAGCAGTATTCAGAGTAGTATTGAAGGATTTCTGAGGTTGAGGAAACCAGTAAGGCTGCTTTCTAGTTCTGGGAGAGGGAAAGTCTACAGGAAATAGAGGAAGAACAAATCCACATTCCATGCAGTTGCCTTAATTATTTTATGGAAAACTGCTTCACTGTCCTCTCATCTGAGGTCCCACAGGCTGAGGTGCTTTTGGGAAAACACCAGTGGAAGGCTCCCCTCACCCCCACCCCATTCATGAAATCAGGCCTCTAATTTATTCCCCAAGACTTCTGAAGTGACATAAATGATAGAGCCCAAAAGGGCTGTGATAGCCATCTGTTCCAAGATTTTTGGGTTCTCCATGAGTTTCCAGAGGATAAGGGACTTGCAGGCCCTCACTCTGAGTTGCTGGTAGAGCTGGCACAGAGCAAGGCTGCTTGGAAGCCACAGGGAGGACAATGTTCAGAACAGCAGGGTAGCCCGCCCTTACCTTCCAAAGAATGGATTCCCTGCTCCTTTGCAGTCTTGTAAACACTGCTAAAATTGTCTCCAAGGTTTGGGTCAGCACCAGCAGCAAGCAGGACCTGCACCACACTGGAAGAAATCAGAAAGACACAGTGTCAAAAGCAGGAAAGACCCAGGAAGTATGATTCTGAAGCATGTTTGAGGATTAGATTTGCCTCTACTCATTAACTCTGCAAGTATCAAAGGCAGAAGTAGAAAAGTTGGCCCTGAAACCTACTGGCTGAGAGACTCTGGACAAGTTATTTAACACCTCTCTAAGGCTCATTTTCCACAACTATAAAAGACAAAGTGTTTATTCAACAATTACTTATCCAATGCTATGTTCTAGTCACTGTTCCAGGTGCTAGGCTAATGCTGGCTCACTTATTTGCTGAATGGATGAATGAATTTCAGTAATTCAAACACACAGTCCTTGGAAGTAAAAGAACCAGAATCCATCTCCCACATAGCTGAAGTTCTTTCACATCTGATCTAACATGGTCAGGTGAGTCTCCTATGTCTACTTACCATACCTAAAAGGATCTCCTGGTGGGCAACTGTCACAGGTAATTTATTCAGGATATGGATTAAGATCCCAAAGAGAAATGAAAAGGGTCTTTAAGCAGCTAAAATCCATGTCTAAAACTCATATATTTAATTCATAGCAGAATTTGCCAGGTTCTCACATGGAAACTGTTTCCTCTTAGTTTACACACAATTTGGATAGGATTGGCATTAGTCTTCCTGTTTCCCGGATTAAAAGCCAAGAGGGCACAAAAGGGTTGTTATAGATAGGTAAACTAACCGAAGGCAGCGAGGAACAATATCTGATAAAGAGGGAGTGTGGTACAGAGTTTAAGAACATAGGCTTTAAAATCTGGGACAATCTAAGTAACAACATGGATAATGACAGCAATGGATTACAACCCACTGAGTAAAATAAGATTCCAGGAGTCCATATTGAAAATAGTAAGTCAAAGGGGGACAAGGGAACACTCTTCCTTACTATAGAAAGTAATAAATGTAGAAGGAAGGATGAAATTAGAAAATCATCATTTTGCAATGTCATAATTATCAGGGATAACAAGAGTATCTAGTTCACATGGCTGTGTTAATGTACATAAAGTGCTTAGAATAGTGATTGACATATAATAAGTGCTCAACAAATGTTAGTTATTACTTCTATGTACCTGACCCTGTGGTTAGGCTGTGGAGAAATTAAGAGAAGTATGAACTAAGACACTTTAATTGGGAAGACAGTATGCCATTTCATAATAAGCATAGAGAGACTTGGGTTCAAATCAAAGCTCTATCATTTACTGACGATGGTTTTGGACAACTTAGTGCACCTCTGAAGACCCCATTTCCTTACCAGAATAATAGAGATAATGATGCCTCCCTTGTAGGCTGAGATAAGTATGTAAAACTCCATGGTGCCTAGCAAATAGAAGGAGTTGCACAAATATGAGCTCTCATCCCTTTGTTCATATAATCCTAGTGATAATAACATGAATCTGGGCCAAAGTACACACCAGATTGTACTTGACCAGCCCCAGGATTCATGCTGATATAGCCCCATATTAAGAAGGCAGCTCTTCTATATTCTGTACAAGTTAGCTTGCTTTAAAGTCTAAGACAGAAGGGTTTGTCGATCTAAACTCAAAGGGACATAATTTGGTTAATCCTCAGCTGTTGTATCCAATCACTGTTCAATCACACCCCTTTCCATGGCAGGCTGTCCCTCCAGGCAGCTAGTGTCACTAACTGTGCTACCTGGGCCTCTTCAGGTTCATGAGTATTGATTCTATCTGTCCAATTTGCAGGCTGCAAGACGTGTCCAAGCAACCAAGTATGCTGTCCTTGGCCCTGGAGGGCAGACAGTGGTCTGGCAGGATGGGGAGAGGAGAGTGACTAGACTCAGCCCTGGGGCTGCTAACACAATAAAAGGGAATGGGCAATTCACTTCACAAACTTGAAGGCCAAAGAGGATAAGCATCTAAGCTAGTAACTCATTCTGCAACCTCAGAGAAGATTCCCTTCACTTTTAATAAAACTCAAAAGACAGTAGACCCACTGTGGGATATAGGTAAAACTAATGGAACCGTGGCTGCTCAGTGGCCTAGAGTGGCACCAAACACCTTGCCAGATGGCTAGTAGTTAACAGCCATCACGTACATCCAAACCAGAGCTCCAAAGGGATCAGGCCATTCTTAGAGAAGCCAGACCAGATCAGGCTGGAGGGCTACATGACTATAATGAGCTTTGGTGACCAAAAGAACTTCATGGACCTGTGGGCTGCTACAGGGCAGAAACAGAGTAGGAAACTAGCCAGGTGAAAGCTAAGGCAAGGCTGCGAGTGCCAAGAATTTCATAGTCAAAACTGAACCAAGGGGACAGAGACCAGGCAGCAGAGATGTGATTCAGAGAGTCAGAAGCCAAGTCAGATGGCAAGGACTGGAGACTGAGGCAAAAATAGTAAACCACAAACAAAGTAAGGAACCAGAAACCAAGGAATACACTGGTACCATAGGGCAAGGCAAACAAAGCAGTAACCTGGAGCAGTAGTGAGGAGACAGAAATGAAGTGATTTCTGCCTCCTTGACATTTTTTGCTGAAGTAGAAACAAATCCCCAAATTTAGAATTGCTTTTGGGAGAAGGTGAATTCCATGGGGAGATGATGAGCTGGCCCACCTGGATGAGAAGAGGAGTACAGGGTCAGCCATAAAATTAGAATCTGACAGCACAGAGGGAGGCAGGCACTGCTATTCAAGGTCATTCACCAGAGGACAACTGCAGCCTCCCCTCTGTTCTGGTGATGGCACACTGGCTGACATTTTGTAGTTTAGGCATTATGCCTTAAATTGAAGTAGCTGGTACCAAATGGGCTATGGTATATGAGCTAGGCCTTCATAGTTTTAACAGCTGGATTAAAGTGGGGAGAGGACACCATGAAAACATCTCCACTCAAAGGAACTATACTGACTACTCCACAGGTATTCACTGAGCAAAGGCTTAAGAATATTTCTTCCAGCCAGCTCTGGTGTTCTGTGAAAAGATGCCTACCAATGCCAATACCAACCTTAAAGGCTAGAGATAATATCCAGATGCACTATTTCCCTTACTAACTGGAGAAAAAATGTTTAGAGTAGCCCAAGAGAATGGGGGTTTGTCCTTTAGTGATCTGGCTCTAGCACCAGTGCTTGCCTTCATGTGGCCATCAGAATCTGTTCTGTTCTTATCTCCCCATGAGTGAATTGACGCACCAAAAGGACTGAGCCTTGCAAACTACACTGAAGGTGAAGTTTGTGGGGGATAGATAGCACCAAGCTGACAGGCTCGCAGAGGAGCAGCAACAGGACAAAGCTAGCTGTGCTGGAGCTGGGGACAGGCAGGCAGGAGAATGCAGGTCCAGAGAGCACAAGACCTCAGCAAGTTACACGTGTGAGTTGGATCGGAAAGCTAGGCTGAGAGCTATTTTCTCTCTGCCTTATTTCTTACTGCCTGCTGGTACAAGTATATATTTTCTCAAGGGTATAGTGTATGGCTAAGTAAGAGGAAGACAGTAGTCTAATAATGAAAGCTGACATTTGTATATACTTCTTATATGCCGGGTGCTATTTTAAACACTATATATATTTTAACACATTTAATCTTCACAACAACCCTATGAGGTAGGTTACACATAAGAAAACTGAAGCACTGAGAGGTTAAGTAACTTGTCCAAAGTCATTCAGCTGTAAGAGGTGGAGGTGGGATCAAACCCGGCAGCCTTTCTACAAAGTCCATGTTCTTATCATATGCTATATTGCCCCTCACTTCCCTATATTGACTCGCAGGTAGCTGTCTGTAGAAGCACTCAACTCAGTTTTTAGCAACCCAAGAGAAAAATTAGGCAAACTTAATAGTCAATTCCCAGAGGAGAAAACAAACAAAAAGTATATTAAGAGATAGTCTCAAGCTCATTTGTTATTAGAGAAATGCAAATTAAAATGAGATATCACTTCAAATTCAACATATTAACTAAAGTTAGAAAGCTGAAAAATGCCAAGTGTTGGTGAGGACATAGGGTTCTGAGACTCTTCATGCACTGTTAGGGGAGAGACTGGTGCAGTCATTCTGGAAGCTAATCTTATAATACTTTTGTCAAATCAAAGTACCTTACCCTATAGCCCAGCACTTGTCCTCCTGCGTATAGATATCCCAGAGAAATTCTTACACAGATCCAAAAAGGGCAACACACGGGACGTTCAGCACAGCATTCTGTGGTAGTGGGGAGTTGCAGACAATCAAGTGTCCATCACTGGGGAATGAATAAGTTAAATGTGGTAGGCACACACTATGAAACATGATGCAGCAGTTAGAAGAAACAGGCTGGGTATACGTGCAGCAACATGGATAGATGATTTTTAAAAGGCCCTATTCCCTTTCCCCTTCTATTAGTCATTAATTGAACCTGACAATCTGTTTATTCCTTCAGGGAGTCTCACAACTGCAGAACTTTTGATTCCTAAGCTGATAGTGATCTTGGAGAATTAAGGATCTAGTGAAAACAATGAACTACCTGAGCTTAACCATCAGCTGTGCCACTCCGCCTGCTGGGGTGTCCCCTGCTTCAACTGGCTAGTCCTCATTCACTGGCAGGGCTCCTCAGTGACTCTGTCACCAACTCAACTGAGCCTTCTCTGTCTTCCAGGCTGGATCCACCCCCTTCCTCTTTGTCTGCACAGAACCCAGTACTCACCCCCATGGCAGGTGACCCTCCCAGGATATCGTCATTTCCTATTTACTTTTATTTGCCTTTCTCACTAGACTATCAGGCAAGGGCCATGTCTCAACCTTCTTTCCCAGCTCCTTGATCAGGGCCTAGATCACTGTAAGTGGTCAATAGATGTTTTCTGAACGAGTGCATGAATAAATGAAGGAGGAATAAATAAAATCATTAATTTATTTGGTGGGAAATGGGGGAGAAAGGTGGAAAGCAACTGTCTCAGCCCTACCCAGCCCTCTCCCACCAAATGAGGCCACAGGCAGTTTAGCTGTGGAAAACCTCCATCTTCCTCTCCTGAGCACCAGCCCCTTCCTGGGCAGGCAATTCCCAGACAAAGCTGAGGAAATGAACAGGACAGTGGCCCCTACATGGCAGTTCTTGGGACTCCTGGAACTCCCTCTGGAGCCACAGCTCCCATGAGGCTCATTTTAATTTGCTGATCAGGCTGTAATGAGATTAGAGGTGGGAGCACATGTAGGAAGGTTGGCTCACACTGACCTTGATGAGATCCCGCTTTTAGGGCAGTGGGATGTCACAATGCATGGGAGGACAGCTACATTGATCGATGTTAAGGCTTTCTGCTCTCAGTGGCCGGAGGGGCTTGGAGTCATCGCATTGTTTAGGAAAGAGCGAGGAAACCTGTGGTGTGAGCTGAGGCCTATGCTGGATCAGGCGCGTGTCAAAGATGGCTGGCGAGCAGCTGGAGTTGGTGAAGCAAGAAGGGCAGTGATCCCAGCTCCAGGTCGTCCCCACACAATGTTGAGCTTCAGGAGAAGCTCCGCCAACTCCTCCTCCCTCTACCCCCCACATCCAAAGCACAGGGTCACTGTGATGAGTGTCATGGGTCCCAAGGAGAAGACAAAGAGTTGACCTATTCTCAGCCCAGTGCACACTTCGATGAGGGGAGGAAGCAAAGAGGTCACAGCTCAGGAGGTCTGCTGGAAAGTCAAATGAGCTGTGTCTCATTTGGCCTACTGGCTGGTCAGGAAAGCAGGGTGGCCAGACCAAAGACAAATGGCATGTATTACATATAGAAGTCCTGTGGCAGGGAGTATGAGCTGGGGGGTGAAGCAGTTTTCTTTTTAAAGCCAGCTTCCTTAGGCAACTAACTAAATATTAGGGGGAAAGAAAGTTACCTGTGTAGAAAATGTGCCCCAATTTCCTTAAATGAGGAAAATAATCTTTTGTTTACTTCCCTCAAAAGATAAAGATCAATAATCATAATAAAGTAGCCACAGTGTAATAAGCACTTTATATTCACTATTTCAGATCCATATAACCACTTGCAATGAGGTACTAGTCTTATTTTATAAATGAATAAACTAAGGCTCAGCAAGACAATATGAGTTACCCATGTATACACATTAAATAAGCACATGGCCTGGCCAGTGTGGCTCAGTGGTTGAGCATCGACCTATGAACCTGGAGGTCATGGGTTCGATTCATGGTCAGGGCACATGCCCAGGCTCGATCCCCAATAGGGGGTGTGCAGGAGGCAGCTGATCAATGATTCTCTCTCATCATTGATGTTTCTATCTCTCTCTCCCTCTCCCTTCCTCTCTGAAATAAATAAAAATGTCCTATCTAATAAAGAGGGAATATGCTAATTGACCATCACTCTGTCACATAGATAGCTGCACCCACAGCTGAGGCTAAGTTCCCTTAAGGAGCCTTAACAAGCAATCAACAGGGGCCTGAGGCTACACCCTCCTCCATCCCTGTGAGGCTTGACAGGGGACCTCAGGCTGCCCCCCCCACCCAGCAGGGCTTGACAGGGGCCCTCAGGCTGTGTCCCCCACCCAGCAGGGCTTGACAGGGGACCTTAGGCCATGCCCACCGCCCTGGCGTCAGGTTGGGGGACCTCAGGCCGCGCCTCCTGCCTTGGCACCAGGCTGGGGAACCTCAGGCCATGCCCCCCACCCAACGGGGCTTGATGGGGACCTCAGGCCTCGCCCCCCACCCAGTGGGGCTTGTCAGGGAACTCAGGCTGCAACTCCTGCCCCAGTGCCAGGCCAGGGGACCCGAGGCCGCGTCCCCCCACCAGGTGGGGCTTGACAGGGGACTTCAGGCCGTGCCCCCCATCCCAGCACCAGGCCAGGGGACCTCAGGCCGCACCCACCGCCCCAGCACCAGGCCAGGGGACCTGAGGCTGCACCCCCCCTGCCTGGCAGGGCTTGACAGAGGACCTCAGGCTGTGCTCCCCACCCAGTGGGGCTTGACGGGGGACCTGAAGGTGCACCCTCAGTGCTGGGTTGGGGGAACTCAGGCCACGCACCCCACCCAGCGGGGCTTGACGGGGGACCTGAGGCTGCGCCCCCCTCCTGGTGCCAGGCCGGGGGACCTGAGGCTGCACCCCGCCCCCCGCCTGGCGGGGCGTGACGGGGGATCTCAGGCCGTGTCCCTCACCTGGCGGGGCTTGACGGGGGACCTCAAGGCACGCCTCCCACTCCATCTAGGCGACCTCAGGCTACGTCCCCCGTCCTGGCGCTGGGCCAGGGGACCTGAGGCTATGCCCCCTGCCTGGCGGGGCTTGACAAGGGTAGGACTGGCCAGGCCTGGATCTAGCCCAATAGGGGAGGGGGAGCGGCCGGGTCTGGGTCTCATGCGATTCTGAGGTGCATGTGGGTGAGTGGGGACTTGACTCTGGGTCCCCCTTTTAATGTGCACGAATTTCATGCACCGGGCCACTAGTATTTAAATAAGCACATGAACCCAGATTCAAAGTACACTCCTACTTTCTCACCTTTGTAACCTGAATTTGAATCTGGGGCCAAACCTGGTGTACATTCCCCTAAACCACACTGGTTTTCGTCCATTCAGTCATCCATTAGTCTGTCGTGTTATTCCATAGTTACTGAGCCCCTACTATGTGCCAGGGACAGGGATATTTTCAGATAGTAGTTAAAGTAAAAGAGCATAGCAGCTAGCTATGAAAGGAAATCCAATTCAGATGGAGAAGGATCAAAATCAATGGTGGACCCAGACAAGATGAGATAATTTGGGGTAAGGCTCAAGAAAGGCATGGCACATTAAGCAGAGGGCCACGGAATCAAGATCAACCATCACAGTATTTCCAGGACAACCCGTTTCATGTCCTCAGCCTACTTCTAAATGCCCTTTCAATCTGTAGTTAAAAAATGCTTCCCTGTCTTTCAACTGATGGACCAATATGGTTAAGCTCTGGTTGTTAGATACTCTTTTTTAAAAAAAATATATTTTATTAATTTTATTACAGAGTGGAAGAGAGAGGGATAGAGAGTTAGAAACATCGATGAGAGAGAAACATCGATCAGCTGCCTCTTGCACACCCCCCACTGGGGATGTGCCCGCAACCAAGGTACATGCCCTTGACCGGAATCGAACCTGGGACCTTTCAGTCCGCAGGCCGACGCTCTATCCACTGAGCCAAACCGGTTTCGGCTGGTTGTTAGATATTCTTACTATAGTATGGGCCCAGACTGGGGTCTCTCTAGGCAAATGACCCATGAGTATAATGGGGCTGGTTTATCTCTTATACACTGGACAAAAACAACAACAATAAGAAAACCAAAAATATTAATAACATCAGCAGATACCTACTATATGTACTATGTACTAGGTACTGTGCTAAGCAGTTTTGTGTGTATTTTAATCTTAGCAACCAACCTACGCTGAGGTAAGTGCTATTATTATTCCCATTTGCAGATGAGGAAACAGAGCTACTATGAGGTAAAGTTAGGTTTTTAACTCAGGAGTCTCCTTCCAGAGCCCTTGTTACTTACTATGTCACACACAACTGGATGATGTGCTCCCCAAAGCATGGACTATGCCTGACCATCTGTTTCCTTGCACACAGCGCCTAGTACATATATATGTTGAATCAATTCACTTCTGGGGCCTTAACACTGCACTGTTGATGCACACGTTGAGTTTTTCAGTCAGTTCCTAGGCTTTACATGCTAGTATTGTTAAGTTGGGTCTCTCTCAATCTGAATTTTACTGTTGGTTTTTGGTTTTAATTGTAGACTAAAATACTTCATCCCTGTTCAGTTTTATCAGCATAGATTTAACCATTGCTCTAGCCTACTGACTTCTTCTTTTTTCATATCCCCAATTCTTTCATCCAACATAATTGCTACCTCTTTAAGCTTCATTTAATCTGTCAATTTGATAGGTAGTTCCATGGTCTCAATGGACTCAGTGATATAACTACTGAATAGGACAGAGCCCTGTGGCTCTGATGTCTCTAAAGAAAAGTGCAGGAATGGATATCACAGTCCCTAGAAATGCAACATCTTTCCCCAAGCAGCTGAACTGGGTGCTCTCCTGATACTCTGGATCCCAACTGATACTCTCCATGGAGAGAGCGGTGAACACAGAACCCAGGACAGGATACAGCATTGGAGAAGTGGGGGAGGGGGGAGCACACCCTGAAACTGTCATGTTAGGCAAATGAGCTGGCATTGCTTTCTAGGGAGCAGTGTCTTGGGTTGCCTGAGGTCAAGGCATGTGCCTGCCAAACTAGAATCGGGTGCATGTTGGAATTGGAATATCATTACTACAAAACAGGATTATCTTGAGCAACGATTCCAAATGGGATTAGAAATGACTCTTTGTTACTCAGAGATAATCAGCCACAGCAGCAGCAGTGGGTGGGAGAATGTCAAGCTTGGCACACTTTTCTGGGGGGCATGGTGCTGGCATTCCAGGCACCTGGCCAGCACCCTCACCCACCCTCCCTTGCTGGGAAATACTGGGCACTGTCCTGCATTGGGCAGGTAGCCACCTGGGACAAGAGCCAGCACCCATCAAAAAGCCCTACTCTGGGGTCCCATGTTCTAGGCCAAGTTTCTCAGATAAAGAGGACTGGAAAAATAATCTCCAAAGCCCTCCAGCAGTAATAAAAATAATAATAAAAGGCAAATCATTACTACTATACTACTACTAACAAAAGTAGCAAACCATTACCAAGTGATTCCTATATGACAGGCATTATTCTAAACACTTTACATATATTTACAAATTTATACCTCAAAATAGCCCAGTGAGGTAGATCTGCTTATTATTTCCATTTTATGGCTGAGTAAACAATTACAGATAAGTAAAAGAATCTGCCAAGGTACCTAACTAGTAAGAGGAAGAGCTTGGATTTGAACCCAAGTAATCTGGCTCTAGAGCTCAGAGCTGTACCACGGGCTAGACTGTCACAGCCTGAGAGGAACATGGTCAATGATGGACAAGGCCTTTCCTTCACATTCTCTGGTCTCCAGACCCTGTCAGTTCCCCTACTAGCTCTGGTACACTCCTACTTTCTCACCTTTGTGAACCTCTGCTCACAATGGCCCAACTTCCAGAAATGCTGTCCTTACCCTCCACCTTTAACAATCAAAATCATGTTCATCTTTCAAGATCCACCTCTTGTGAAAGGGCCTCCTTTCATGATTTCCCTTCAGCACTCTAGATGACCTTCTCTGGGGCACTGACCACATTCTGCCTCATTTAAAGTGAGACTTGTTTTATCCCTTTTCTAACTGTCAGTTTTTTGAGACAAGGAGAGTGGTTTGTCTATTTTAAATTTCTCATAATCATCCAACACATACCTATCATTGAGAAACTCTGACTGAGATTATTTGACTCCTGGTCCCAGCAACCGTTAACCCATCCCATGGTCTTGCTGCCTGCCCCTTTCCTCCATAGGCAGTCCAGTCAAGTGGAAAGAATAAGGACTTGGGGCTCAGAGACCTGGATTCAAATCCTGACTCACTCTTTCACTTACTAGACAACCATGAACATCTCTGAACTTCATTTTCCCTATCTGTAAAATAGGGATAATAATCCCTCCCTTTTAGGATTGCAGTGAGAATTACAGACTACATGGGAAGTGCTTAACATGGGCCTGGCACACAGAAGGCACTCAATCAACCACAGCCATAATCATTACTACCACCAGGTGATCAGACAGCATAAAGCCCAGCCACCTCAGGCTGAAGGGAGCATCACTCTGTAGCAAGCAGCCAGGCCAAAAATAGGCTGGGAACCCTGGGAAGAAGTTGTAGGCCTCTAAGGCAGGAAAGACCTCTACGTGATCAGGCCCCCTAAGAACTTGCACTGAAAGACAGTTGTAGGAGTGTTCTGCCTCCTCTGTCTCTGGCCAGCAGCAAGGACGGAGAGCCTTCCAGGGAGACTGCCCCTAGTCCAGCTTGCAAGACCAGCATTGGCTCTTTGCTCTAAGAACACCTGTGGAGTTGGTCCTGCAAAGGCCTGCAAAACCTCTCCTGCAGGACAGCAATCTGGCTTGGGCTGCTGGGTTCTTAAAGATAGGGTTTAATGCCCTTCTCCTCTTAGTAAGGTGGAGGGAAAATAAGCAAATGCTAAAAATAAATGACTGCTGTGCGAGGGAATTAAATGGTCTTTAGCCAAGGATGGCAGCATTTTAAAATTAACAAAGCCCAGGTACCACATCCAGGAAGGCCTTGGCAAATGCGTGTTATCCACTCATTAGCTCAGCTCCTCAGGGACCTTGGCCAAGCAGGGAAGGCAGTGCCGGGAAGCAGTCCTTCCGATGCTGATGAAATGCACTTCGGGAGAAAAGGCAGAAGGAGGGAGGGAGGCTCATGTGGGGAATTTCAAACAGCTTCATGCTCTGCCTTACGGTCTCACCTTCTCTAAGGCAGGGGCTTTCAAAGCAACCAGCAAGCCCAAGTGGACTCAAATCTGAATTTCCCACCACCCATTCTTTGGGGATGTTTGGTTCCTGAGGTACCATAATGGCCACACTGTTTAGGTGATCTCCTTGCTTGGCAGTCCAGGGACAAGTTGCCCAAGAATGATGTGGAATGGGAGGCAAGTTTTCAGTCCTGTACCCTGCACTTTCTCCTTACTATAAAGAAGAATCATATGACGCTTTGTGAATTTATATAAGCCTACTCTATACCACGTGTAAAGTGAATTTATCATTTCATTATTCATCAGTAATTATACTTCATGACACCAAGAATCGTGTGAATTCACAAATCTTCATTCTCTCTTAACAATCAAAACATACAGTACTCTTTTTTTTTATATATTTTATTGATTTTTTGCAGAGAGGAAGGGAGAAGGCTAGAGAGTTAGAAACATCAACAAGCTGCCTCCTGCACACTCCCACTGGGTATGTGCCCGCAACCAGGTACATGCCCTTGACCGGAATAGAATTCATTCTAACACTACAGCATGAATTTTCAGTATGCCACTAGTCACAATTAATAATGAATAGAGAGGGATGACCATTTTAAAAGTGTTTTTATAAGTCAGTCTATTAAAGTACCAATTATCATAGTAAAATTCACACTTATAAGATGTACAATTTGATGAGATTTGGTTGTATAGGCACCACCATAATCAAGATGTAGAATATTTTTATCCAATATCCAATAGGAAAGACTTTGGGCCCTTCCTCCCGCTCCTAAACACTTATCTGATTTCCGTCCCTAAACTACTTCTTTTCCAGACTGTCATATAAATGGAATTAAAGTAGGTAGCTTTTTGTGTCTGGCTTTTAGTTAGCACAAGGCTTTTAAGATTTGTCCATGTGTTGCATGTATGAGTCGTTTGTTCTTTTTATTGCTGCATAGTAGTCCACTGTATGGACGCACCATAATTTGTCCACCCATTAACCAGTTGATGGATATATGGGTGATTTCTAGTTTTTGGTGATTATGAATAAAGCTACTTTAAATATTTACATATAGGCCTTTCTGCAGATGTATGTTTTTATTTCTTGTGGACAAGTACCTTGGAGTTGATATTACTGGGTTGTATGGTAACAAACTGCCTTTACCTTTATAAGAAACTGCCAAAGTGTTTTCCAAAGTGGCTATATCATCATGCACTCCTATCAGCAACGATGACAATTGTTCTGCAACTTTGTCAGCACTTCGTATTTTCAATTTTTCTAAATTTTAGCCATTGTAGTTAATAGGTATGCAGTGGTATCTCATGATTTTAATTTGCATTTCCCTAAATGACTAAAGCTGAGTATCTTTTCATGTGCTTTACCATCCATCTCTTTTTTTAGTGTCTGCACAAATCTTTTGCCCATTTTTAGAAAAGGGAGTTGTTTCTCCTTTTCTTACTGATTTATAAGAGTTCTTTGTATCTTCTGGATACATTCCTTTATCAGATGTGTTTTGATAGCTTCTTTTTTGAGCAATTAGAAATGATAAGAATCTAAATCATACCATTTCCTTTCTAAACCACTATCCCCTGCACACACATAAATAAAGGGAATAGGAAATACTTAAACTTTCAATTTACAAATACCTAGTGCTACTGGACAGAGGAGCAAACAATACACTTGGTACCTGCTAAAACTCACGAGACTATTTTTACTTCCACTATAAACACCCAACCAACATTAAGTTTTAAGGAAAGCTACATCTGGAGAAATGGCTCTCCTATAAACAGCTTTTGACCTCCCAGGCTCTGCACCTCCCAAAGCCCTGTTCTGGTCTGCCAGGCTCCTGGAATGGTCAACAGTCGTCACACTCCATTGCTGGCCATTGTCCATTGGGAAAGGTAGGAGGCTCTCAATCCATCCCTCAGTGAAAGAGCAAACAGTGGAGCCTGTGGCTGCTTGGACATCAAAGTTGAGCAAACAGGCCTGGGCAGGCCCTGCCTCTCTGCCTATACATCCTACAAATGCCATATGAAGGAGCTTCCCTGAGGGGGGTGATGACTTTCAGCTTGCCATAGCACACATCAAAGTTTGCACCACACACGAACTGGGTGCATGGGTTCGAATCAAGTCGCCCAAGAGCGGATACTCAGCCATTGTATCCAGTTTTAATCCTGTGTTTTCCCAAGTAATTAAGCCTTCTTGCTTATGAACTTGTGACTAAGTAAAGCATCACTGAGAGGTTGTAACATCAAAGTGCCTTCCACCGTCTGTCCATGTTTGATAAAATTGGATTTCTTTCCCTTCTTAAAGAAAAACTAATTGAATTTAACTCAAGGCTGGGTATATTTGCACGAGCCGGTAAAGGCTATGCTAATTCACAGTGATCATCCTGGGACCCTGTGGCTTAGCCTTTAGCTGGACTGGGTCAGAGTACAACACAGAATGAGGCACCCAGACTCAGGTTAAATAAATGCCTGTGGCATGAGGCTTATGGAGAGCCCACTGTGGATGGAGAGGGCTGGCAAAAGGATTTTCCTAGTTAGAATGTTGGTTAATCTTTGGCTGAACGGCTACTGAAGACAATGGCCATCACATTACTCAAGTCCTTGATGTCAGCAGTCCCAGTAAGCTTCTTAAGGCAAAGGTTGTGATGCTTATTATCTGAATCTCCTCATAGCCTGGCACATCAGCACCTGACACAGTATAGTTTGAAAAATGTTTACTGGATGCATGAAATGATAACATGAAGGAATGTCAGAACAAAGTTCCCCTCTCCTGAAGAACCAAACTCGCTATGTCCCTTGTTTGCCATGCTCATTGGAGAACTCCAATCTAAATGAATACTTGATTTCATTAATTATCTGATTTACAGTGAGTGTGGCATGGTCCCATTTTTGTAAAATTACATATACATATACACACAATGATCAGTCTCTAAACAGAGGGAATGCAGTTCACTGCTACTTTCTTCTTCTATATTATTTTTACAAAAACAATAAACCTATTTTTGGAAAAGAAAATCTCTGGTTCAATCCTGATACAATTATCTTTCCTTTTACCAACATGATTTCTGATCTTGATCCAGTTTAACTCTCCTGTGTACATTTTTATTTGTATTTTAATTTACGTCACCTCAAACCCTTTTTGGAAATAAAAGGAAGAAGTAAATTATAAATTAAGTTCTCATATAGACTTTTAACATTTTTGTTTTATAGCACTGTATTCTCTATTCAAAATTAAATAAGGTAACAAATACATACATAAATAAAAGTTCACATGAAGTTAGTCTCCTTAAGAATAGAGACTGTTCTGTTCTATGTCCCTAAGGATTTAACATATTAAGCAAGTGCTCACTAAAGGCAATAAAGGCAGTTAAGGATGAAATGATTGGGCTACTTTAAGGATCTCTCCCTTGATCTTGTGACTGCCAATATTCTAAAGATGACGATTCTCTGCTTTTAGCCTTGAATCAAGGGTTACCCCTCTACCTTCCCTTCATCCAAACTCAATTAAAAGGTGGTAGCATTTCAGGTCTGGCCAATATGATTCCAGAGGGTTTGGTGACTGGTTAGATTATATCATCAGCGCACCGCCAATAAAGAAAAACTTTATTGGCAGGTTGTGCTGGTATGGAAGTGATACTTCTTTAGGACTATTCCCAGGACGCCTTACCTACTCACTCTTACTAATGTACTCTTGAGATTCCCTTTTACCAGATTCTACTTTTCCTTTTTTCCATAGCACTTCTTACCTTCTAATAAATTATGTGGTTTACTGATGCACTATATTTGTTTATTGTCTGTCCCTGCCTCTCTCTACTCAGGGACCACCATCTGTGTAGAAATAAGCTCTATGAGCCGAAACCAGTTTGGCTCAGTGGATAGAGCGTCAGCCTGTGGACTCAAGGGTCCCGGGTTCGATTCCGGTCAAGGGCATGTACCTTGGTTGCGGGCACATCCCGGTGAGGGGTGTGCAGGAGGCAGCTGGTCAATGTTTCTCTCTCATCATGATGTTTCTAGCTCTCTATCCCTCTCCCTTCCTCTCTGTAAAAAATCAATAAAAATATATTTAAAAAAAAAGAAAGAAATAAGCTCTATGAAGGTGGGGATCTTTGTCAAGAACAGTGCCTGGCAAACAATAGGTGCCCCCCAAAATTTGTGATATGAATAAATAAACCAACCTGAGAGTATGCTATTTTCACTAAAAATCTGTCTTCTCTGGGTACTAGAAGAAAGAGGAGGGCACAAAATGAACACTTAATACACCAATAATTAGTTCTAGGAACCAAAGCAAATAAATACAAGCCAACACTCTCACTTTGCTCAATGAGCATCGCTGATGTGCTAATGGCCCTGGATAAAGACAGGCAATCAGTTAAACCAACAACTCATTAGATTCAGAAAGAAGTGTCTCCAAAGCACATCACTACTAGCTATCTGTTCACTGACTGACAGTACTCTTAAGTATACTGTTATTTGCAATTCTGTTTCAATATTGAAAATATACTACACATAAGGGCACACTCCTCCCCAACCCCTTTTCTCCAGCACTGTCTGTCTCTTACAGATGGAGACACCTGCAAGCTGGGAAAGACTGGTGGGTAGGGTGGAAGTGGTGATAGGTGGAGTATCAGTGGTAGAATAAACGTGTATTTTTGCATGGAGAAGTCTATGTGAACAGAGAATAACAACTCACCATTTGTAACCTGTAGCACATATATTATCTCATTTGATTCTCACGAGCACATAGC
Organism: Eptesicus fuscus; assembly: GCF_027574615.1. NCBI lineage: Eukaryota > Metazoa > Chordata > Mammalia > Chiroptera > Vespertilionidae > Eptesicus > Eptesicus fuscus. The sequence goes on along the minus strand of NC_072485.1, from coordinate 41,682,455 downwards.
GAGAATCTACTCTGCTGCCAGATTCAGTCCTCTCACACCCTCTGCTTCGATAACATCCTGTTCACACTACTCTAGCATCATTGATTACACTATACTCTCTACTTGCCTTTTTCCCCACATTAGGCCATGAGCTCCCAAGGTCTCTGATTCCCCAATGATTAGCACAGAGCTTGGCTCAGCGTAAATATTTACCAAATGTTTGTAGAAATGATTAATTTCAGGTGAAGAAACGATGTCCATAGAATTCTGAAACTCAACTAAGGGTCAGAACCAGGACTAGACTCCAGGTCTCTCAACTGCAAAGTCCATTTACATCAATTTTTCTTTTAAAAGACTAAGTGCTAGGAGCTAGAGGCAAATAAGGAAATGGAGGGTTGATCTTGATCCTAAGAATTTCCCTGTGCTGAGAACAAGTTCACAACAGAAGAGCAGAGAAGAGAGACCTATCTCAAGCACAGCTAAGTCTCTCAGGCAGTCTGAGGCAGATTTTATATTATAAAATCCCTGTTTTGTTGGTTTCCATCACATTTATGACCTTTCCAAAGATGGTTAAGACCAGCAGATAAAAGCCTTAAAGGTCTGCTGGAAGGGAAAATTAAAATTGGTACCTCCGACTATCATTTTCAGTGGCTACTACTAAAGTAGATCACTCTCTTTAAAAGCATTTATTTTTGTTCTTATTTAATCAATTCTTTTGCACACTCACAGGAGAGAGTGGGATGGAAAGGCAGCACCCAGCACTAGCCTGGGTTCTGGCAGCGGGAGGCAGCAGTGAGGTATATAGAGTAAAACACACAGACTCTGTAGGCTGCCAGACCAGGTCCTAAATCCTGTCTGTGTAACCTTAAACAAACCACTTTATCTCTTTGGGCTTCAGTTTTCTTACCTCCAAAATGAGAATAACATATATGTTGTGGGGGTGGTTGTGAGAATTAGCGATAACTCTCTACACAAAGTACAACTTAGATCTTTACACAACAGCTACATTCTAAAGGAATGGGCAAGCAGGTAGGAAAATAGCATGCCTCCAATGGGAGGACAGAAATGCCCCCACCTTCCCCAATTTCCATTAGAACCTCCAAAAAAACAGCCCAGAGAAGCCCTTGCTGGGAACAGATTGTCGACTTCTCAACACAGATAGATGGTGGATATCTCACACAAGTACACTTAACTTAATTGCTTACAACAGGCTTTCTTTGTTTCTTTTTTTTAAATTACATTTATTGACAGGCTCTCAAACATTTCGTTGCTTCAGTAATGCAAATGACTTATCTAAGGTCACAAAGCCAATGAGTTGGAATTCACAGCTATATCCTCCCTCTCAACATCTCCTACATTTTCCATTGCACTGGGTACAGATCAATTCCTTTAGCTGAGTTCACCTTCCTGCTTCTAGAGAAGACAGCAGGGGGACAGGCAAACATGAGAGAGGATTCAGGAATGTGATGTGCAGAGATCTGGCTGAGGGAGCCCTGTGTAAAAGGAGATCTCTCACCTGTCGTTTCGGCTGATGGCTGCCACCATAAGCGCTGTCCAACCAAGTTTGTGCCTTGCATTGACATCTACACCTTCCGACAACAGCCTAGAAAGAGAGAAATATTTTCAGTGTACGGCTTCCCATGGACCTAAGAGTGAAGAAATGAGACAGCCAACAAAAGGGAGGCTGGATGCACCTGGAAATAGTTAGAGGCTTTTGAGAACTCAATATCCATCCCAGCATCTCTAGCCAGTCTCCCCAACTCCAGGCTTCCCCTACCCCTCTCTCTCTCTTTCTTCCCTTAAATGAGTCTGCCCCTTGCTGTTATCCTCCCAGCCTTCTGGGAAAAAAAAAAAAAAAGCCTTCCCTACTCCCTACCTTAGTACCCTGACACTCCTACTCCTTGGTCTGGAATGCTCTCTCCCTGCCTCTAGGTCTGTTCTAATCCCACTTTCATGCCATGGGATACATGCTGAGGACTCTCCCTGAGAAGGCTTCCTTGACTCATTCAGTCCACAGATCTCTCTTCCTTCCTTAGAATTTCCCCGTGCTTAGCACCAATGCCCAGGGACACTTCTTATCTAAGTAGTTCCCCGGTTACAAAGGGATCACTCTCTTCAAGGTTCTCTGTATGGTGGTTATTTGAAACTTGGTAATTTTTTAACCCAAGGGAAGATGTAAACAATGTTAGAAATGTTAACTTAGGTTTCTAGCAGGTCCACAAGAACTTACTTGACTCTATATGCCAGTGCCTAACATGTAGTAAGGGCTCAATAGTTATCCAATAGTAATGTTGGATAAATGAACTAACACAGGGTTGTAAGTATACCACTAAAAGCCTGAATTCTGGTTCCTGGGAACAGAGGGGCCCTACAATGTGGAAGTGGACAGAGAGAAGGGGAATAAATAGAATCAATCCTGAGCACCTACTACAAGTGGGAACTGCCCTCAGAACTTTACATACATGCTCTCATTTACTCTGCACAAGCTTAAGGAGATGATACTAATCTCTTTTCATTGATGAGGTAATAGTGAGGTGAAATGACTTGCTGAAGGTCACAAAGCAAGTAAAGGGCAGTACAATGACTGCAATCCAGGTCAATAATGGCTCTACCGCCTGAATCTTTCTCACCTGACCACCCTTCCTCTATTCTAAACCTGATTCCATGTCACATGTTAGACAAAAAACTAAATTGACTCCAGCAAATCCACAATATGTGCTGGATCCTATGCTAGATTCTGGGATGAGGAAAAGGCGTAGGGTCTACCCTAGGGAACTATACAATTTGGTTGTGGGGAAGGACTCAGGACAATAGGAAACCAAAGCCTGTAGTGTGTGGAACCCACCAGAAGTGCTATAAGAGGCCAGGAAGGGGGGGAACAAAAGTCAAGAGTGATTGATTCACCAACAAGGCAGGATCTGCTTATGAGGAATGGGGGGAGGGTATTTGGGGGAACTGGGAGGCTGACTCCTCTTCAGTGGGTTCCAGAAGCTTGGAGTTGAGTCCTGGTACCATTCTTGTGTAGTAAGTAAATGATCCTCTGGATTAAGCCAAATAAAAACTCGGTGCTGTTTAGTAAGCAGGTGACTAAGGCTTGGAGGATAAAAAGACACAAAGTCTGAGTAGGGAAGACAGACCAACAAGCACATACGTATACATCAGACAAGTGCTATGAATGGGGACTGCAAGTTGCCGGTGCAAAACCAGGGAACCTAACCCAGTCTTAGTGACCCAGAGGTCTCTCTTTGGAGGTGATAATAGAGAGCTAGCCAGACAAAAGGAGACGAGGGAGGGGAAGGAGTGCTCCAGAGAAGACAGCATGGGGTACATGAGGATCTGAAAGAGGTTTGGCATTACTGGGGCACACAATGTAAGGAGAGAGTATCAGGAGAGGAGGCTGAGAAACCCTCATCTCTCATGTCTAGTTTGGAGGATTTCTTCTGGGCCTCTTACCATATATACTGTTAAACTTATTTATGCAGGAACAATTTTCTATGGCCAAGAATGTTAGAGGCGAAAAAACTTGGGGGTGAATTTTCTATGAGATAAAAAAAAAAAATCTCTTGTACAAAATTTCCTTTCTAACTTACACACCTTCTCTAGTGTGCAGGCTAAGTGGTGCTGTGGAGAGCCCAGGGTTCTGAGAATTAAGCGACTGGAGTCCTCGATCCTAACTGTGATTTTGATCAGATGGCCTCACTTCTCTGTTCCTCAGTCCAGAAGACTGGAATATTAGGACCAAATCAAAGAGATTTTTGAAAGGAAAGACTTGAACTGTGCCTTGAAGAACGGAATAGTTTAGAGACAAGGGATGAAGTGCAAGGCAGTCAAGACACAAGGAATGATACTATTCAGAAGCAGGGAAGCAACGTGAAGGTATGTTCAGAGACAATCAGTTAGACCCATCTGGGTGACAGTTCACAGTAGAGAAACAGCTGCTGAGGTATTCGGGGCCTCAAACTCAAGCTAGGGGGCAAGGCAGTGGGCATAAACCTTTTTTTGAGCCATGCACTTCTTTTAGAATATGATCAAAACTAATGACTCCAGAAAAGTGTACAGGAGCATATATTACCGCCCCCATACACACACACACACTTTTTTTTTTTACATACAATGTCCAGGGGTTCACGGGTCCTCATGAAATAGTGGACTCTAGGTTAAAAACCTAATCTAAAGAGTTGATAAATGCCTGGCATGTGTGCTACTGTCCTGCATTCCTGCATCTAAGTCAGAAATCACAAATCTCTACAAGCAGTTGTAAGTCAGAAATCACAAATCTCTCCAAGTTCTTTCCTGCGGGGCCTCTGAAAAAGCCTCAGAATCCTCCTTAACACTGGTTCCAATCAACCACCATCAATCAACTGAAGCTGGCAACAGAGCGGAAACCTGTTTGCTATTCCTTAGACTCATCATAGGCAGTTCGGTTGTCAATGAAGGTTTTGGGGTAAAAGAAATTATAAAATTAACCTAATAGCTTAAGCAGGCTAAATTTGAAAGGGAAGAGAGTAGAAAACGGGGACAAGTAGACCAGTTTGGAGACTGCTATATTACAGCCCTAAAGAGATGAGCGAGGGCAGACATGAGAAAGCAGGACAGGGCTAGGAGAAACAGCACAGCCAGAATCCCTCATGCCTTCAGTGGGCCAGTGATCCGTGTTCTCCTGCCTGGCTGGGCTCAGAGAATTCTGAAAGCAGCACTGCTCTGGAGACAGCTAAAAAAAGAAGATTGAGATGCCTCCTCCTCCTGCCCCTTGAGGGCTGAGTGTAGTGTAACAAAAAGAAAAAGGATGAATAAAGGGCTTTGGAGTAAGTTAGACCGGAATTCAAATTCTGGTCCAGCTGAATAACCCTGAGCAAATCAATTCTCTGAGTCTCAGTTTTCTAACCTATCAATTAGAGATGATAAACTCTAATTTACAGCGATTGCAGCCTAATGCCTGGCATATAGCAGGTATTCATGACAGGTAATTTCTACCTTCTACCCTATTCTACTTCTATCCCTCTGAGGGAACAAAGTGTTCTGGTCTCAAGCCATTAATGGCAAGTTGGCCAATACTCAGGGGCTCTGAGATAGGGTCACATAGGACCACCTGGATAATTCAACCAGGCTGGCTCTAGGCACTCCTGTGTTAATTTATTCAACAAGCATGTGCACTGACATGCTCTGTGTCCAGGCACATGCTAACTACTGACAAGGAAACAATACAGAGGTTCTTGCTTTACAGGACCCAAACCAATAAGGCTTTTAAATATATATATAAAGAATAGTCCTAGCCGGTTTGGCTCAGTGGATAAAGCGTCGGCCTGCAGACCAAAGGGCATGATTCTGGTCAAGGGCATGTACCATGGTTGCAGGATCCTCCCTAGCCCGGGCTCTGGTCGGGACTTGTACAGGAGGCAACCAATGATGTGTTTCTCTCACATCAATATTTCTGTCTTACCCTTTCTCTTTCACTCTCCCTAAAAAACAATGGAAAAATATCCTTGGGTGAGGATTAAATAATAAATAAATAAATAGACGGAAAGTTTTGCAAAAAAAAGACCACATATGTACATATAAATTAAATTACTTTTTTCACAAATTGTACTTTAAGATACCTAGGACAAAGGTGTCCCTGTGTACCACACCACTCTCCCAGCCAACACTTGTAAGTAGCAAGCTTCCTAGTCACTGCAAGTCCAACTGGTATAAAGGATCTCACATTATTGTTTTAATTTGCATGTCTCTGATTACCAACAATTCTGAGCTACTTGTTATATGCGTAATAGCATTTTAGGGTCTCCTTTTCTGTACACTGCAGGGTTCTTTTAAGAGGAGGGATTGCTGGGAGAGAGGGCTCCTCCAAACTTGCTAATTCTTTCAATTAATAGAGCTGAAAGAGCAAAGGGCTGAATCAGGAGACCTGGGTTCTACTTCTAGTTCTAGTTCTGCCACCTTCTACTCTTACAACCTAGGGGAAGCATATCATCTCTCTAAGCTTCAAACTATCATGGGTCCACTAGGGTTTTAGGAGATGACAGTGCAATCTGAGGGAAAGGGCTCCACAAACCTGAGATCATTCAAAGAAGACAAATCTTAGTGTTCTTCAGTGAGACTCCAGCTTTTGAGCCCTGCCCAGCTTCCTTACTGAGCATCATTTTTTGCAGCCTCTTGGGGCTGAGATATAATAGAAAAAGCAATGACCCTGAAGTCTAAAAGCTGGAGTTCAGATTCTGGCTCTGTCACTTACTAGCTGTGAAATGGGGGATATTAATCCCCATTGTGCAAGGTGATTGTAAGGATTAAGAGACAGGAATGATGGCACCTGGTAGATAAGGAAGGACCAGAACAAAGATAAAAACCACCACAAACTAGCCCAAGTACAAACAACTTTTCTAGTTTAGGAGCTGGGTGCACCCCTCGGCCCCTCCCCCACTTCCCCTCCGTGTGTACAGTAGCCCCAAAAGTTTGGATTTCCCAAACCCAGGTCTCCTCCACTTCATTTTGTTGCTTTGCAAGTGAATGCCCAGCAGGCAGTTATTTCAAAGTCCTGGGCCAGCTGGGCGGGTGGCTGCCTGCTGAGAGTGGCTGAAAGGGCCTCTGAGGCCTAAGAAAGTCACCCTTGGTCTCCCCTGTGATTTTCACCAATGGACAAAATGCGGCAAGTGAATTAATCTCTTTTAAAAAGAGCAATGCTGTGACAGAGCACGGTGTCTCCGAAAAGGTTAGGATTCCATCATCCCAGAGATGATGAGTGGAATGCTTAATGCAGGTTGCCACTCAGGGTAGAGCAGTTTGTGTCCAGGGGCTGGGAGTGGGGGTGGGCACTGCAGGCCTTTCTGCACTGTGGAAGGCCCTTCCCTAATGAACTAGGTCTCCTGCTTGGCAGGGCAGGGGTGGGTGACACTAATTGGAGATGACCCAGGACAGTAGATAAAGAGACCACACTAGCAGTCCAGAGTTGAATCCCAGCTCTTGTACAACTTGCAAGCGGTAGAGCAGGGCAGGAAAATAAGCAGGAGAGACCCCAGTTCAAATGCAGACTCTGGCACTTGCTGGTGGGTAGCTGTGGATGAATGACTGACTTAGCCTCTCTGACTCTCATTTAGTTCCCTCATCTGAGTAACAGCTCCCGGCACTCTGATCTTGTTTCCACATCTGTTGAAAAACATATAAGACTGCCAATCCTGCTCCATATTCACACAGGGGTACTACGAAGAGACAATGAGACAAAATCTATAAAAATACTTGATATGCAATAAAGCAATGTACAAATACAAGAGCCTATGCTATTATCATTATCATTTTCAAATTAGTGTCTACCCATTTTAAGGACACAGGATATATGAAAGTTATGCATAGAACTTAGAACACAAGTCCTCACATTTTTCTGTGGATTGATAATGGTCTCAAATTCCCTGGTAAAGGCCGCAGTAGAATAAGGATTTCTTAGTCCAAGAGCTGAGGACTTCCACAGAAGAGTAACAAATCAAAGGGGAAAACAAATCTGCTCCGATCTCTGAGATCCAAGAGAGTTCTGAAGGCTACAGACCAAACAGGCAACTGATTACCTCTGATTGGGGAGGAAAAGGGGGAGTGAGGGAGCCACACTTACTTCTTGCTATTAAGATTTCTGTATTGTTAAGTTTTATTTTTTGTAACAATGAGCATACTATTACTTTAAAAAAAAAAAACAACACAAAACTTCTTAGGAAAAAAATAAAATTTATTCTTTCTTCCTCTAAGAAGTCTTCCCTAAGACGGCCTTGATGCTGCCACAGTGTCTCTGCTAACCTGTATAACAGTTCTCAGTTTCCTTGTCTCCCTCCCCCAGTAGTAGCACGGTCCACCAATATGTCTGCTTGTGTTGGAAGTTACTTATTTTATATTTGTGTGTCTGACTTTTTCAAAGAACTTACGTGCCTGTATATATGTAGAAGGTGTGGGTGCGGCTTCTCACTCTCATGGCAGAGGACACTTAGACACAGACCTGGGCTAGAGGCCCAGTCACGACCCTCTCAGTAACTAGCTGCATGATTCTGGATAACTCTTTCCGAACCTTACTGTTCTCTGCAGTAAAATAAGGGAACTGAATTAAATGGTCCTTCAAGTCCCTACCAGTTCTAACCTCTTAGAATTCTAAATAGGTGTAGCATAAAAATTGAGAAGTGGATTCCTAGCAGACATGGGCATCAGCAAGACTTCCAAAGAAAAGACAGCTCCTCAGGCTTGCTGTACGGAGGAGGGAGGGGAAGCGTCCCACAAAGGATATGGGGCAGTTTTGAGTTATTCTGGCTAACCAGCTAGCTTACTCAAGAGAGGGAGTTACCACTTGATTTTTCTTCCTCCTCCTTTACAACCAATCAATACAAAGCGGCCACTGAACTTCAATCGTGCATTGTTCCAACTGATTTCCGGATCCTTCGCAATGGGCCCTCAGCTGCAGCTGGGGAGGGGGCTGACGGGTTGGGAGCCTTGTCCCACCTGCACCAGAGGCCTGGAAGCAATGAGCCATGCAGACTCAATCATGATCACTATCTGGGCAACAGGGCCCTGGCTGGAGCCTCGCAGAAGGTCCTGTTTACAGTAATAACAGCACCAGGCCAGGCTGTCTGAGCAGAGGCAAGGCGCCTGGGGCTAGAATCCACACAGAGCCTCCATCTGTGCCTCATCTACCCAGTCAGCCTGAGCTGGGAGGGGCGGGCAAAGAAGGAAAGGCTGCTTCAGACCCCAATCTGGGCCAGCCACTTCAGGCAGAGTCCTGGGGCTCTAACTCTACAGACACAAGGCCTCTCAGGCACCTTTTGCATTTGCTACTTGAACTGAGCATCTCTCCTTCAAGGTTCAGTTCAAGACCCTTCCTCTAAGAAGCTTTCCTGAAGTTCTCACTCCAGTGAGTTGGCCTGTCCCAGTACCGTCATGCCTGGGCTACTTGAAAGGGAAGTAGGTAGGCGGTGAGGAGGAAAGGGACTGGCAGCACCTATGAGTGCAGGCACACGGTGTAATGTGCCTGTGCACTTTAAACTTTCTGGACTTGAAGAATGACCTGCAGCCATCAATCCAATCCAATCCAATCCAATCCAATCCAATCCAATCCAATCCAACTCTTCCTTTTATACATACAGATATGGATGAGGTTCAGAAAACATCAGCCCTGGAATAGATTGCTCCTGATAGGAGCCTGCACTTGTCTCTTCCAGGCTGGGTGACTGTGGGCAGGTCATGTTAACCTCTCTGAACCGCATCAGCCTGCCAGAATTACCTAACAAGGGTGTTGAGATGACTAAGGGAAATAATGTATGTGAAAGCACTTACGTTTTCTAAATGTTAGTTGCCATTGTTACTATTGTTCTATCTATTCAAAGGTGCCAAGGAGCCACAGAACATCAATGAGTACTGCTGAATTAAATGGAATAAAGTCCAGTGTTGGTGTAACCATTCTTTATCCCATCTCTCTTATAGATTCTAGCAGGAACTTGGCACACACTGAAGTGTATAGATTATTTTTTTAGCTTCTTATTTTGAAATGATTTCAAACATACAGAACAATTACAAAAATAGCACCAAAAAACTCCTCATATATCCTTTACTCAGATTCTCAGTTCACTTGGCCTCATGTGCTTTACCACTCCTTCCTATTTTTTCCTGGACCATGTGAGGGTTAGTTTCAGACATTATCCTCCATTACTTCTGAATACTTCAGCACATATTTCCTAGTTCAAGGACATTCTCTTATACAATCACTAACCAATAATGATCAAATTCGGAACAGTTAACATTGATAAAATGTTTATCTAATATACAGCCCATATTCAATTTTTCCAATAATCCTAATAAGATCCTTCATAGCAATCTCCCCGCCCCATGATCAAGATATAAGCCAGGATCAATATTGGAATAAAACATTGCATGTGTCTTCAGTATTTTTTCATCTAGAATAATTCCTCAGCCTTTCTTTGATTTTCATAATAGTGATATTTTTGTAGAGTAAGGCTAGTTTGTTTGTAGAATGTCCTTCAATTGGGATAACAACTTTTTGAAGAACTACTTCCTATTATTCACCCATTCATTCCACAAATGTTTCATGAGACTGGTTATTATAGGACTCTGATCAGGATACGGAGGGCACTTCGATGAATTCTGCAGTGTCCTTGACTTCAAGGTGTTCACTGGACAACTACACACCTGGCAAGCAGCTAAAATACAAACAAGGACCCTGGAGGAAAGTACCATGAGTGTAGGTCAGAGCAACAGACACACAGGGACAACTTCCTGGAGTCAAAGGCATGAGCTGTATCAGAAAGGGTGGCTAGAAGCAGATTCCCCTAATGATCTCCTGGGATCTTCTATAGGAAACATCTCTGCTTCCCCAAGCAGTGTGTGCCATGGCTGAGATTCAATAAAACACGAAAACCAACAATACAAGGCCAGAAAGTGGAGGGGGGTAGCCCAGAGTACCCTCATCTGGGTACCTCTGCCCAGGGCTACATGTCACATCTCAGTCAGCAGCTGCCTTGGTGATAAGAAGCAAAGGCCTACTACATAGGCAGCTGAGTATGGGAAAGGGCCATGGGCGCCACCTACTGGCTCCACAGCAGGACTAGGCTGCTGTACAGGGCAGCTGGGCAGCTAGCTGGTTACCAGGAAGCTTGTCACACTATGGCATTGAGACACAGAGCTGGCCAAACTTTTCAAATAGGGTTGGCATGTGAATCACCACTGCTGAGCTCCAGAATTTCATGAGACTTTCAGTAAAGAATAGATTGTCCAAAGTCAACCACAATATCTGGCCCCCTATACAGTGGGGGCAAAGATTTGGCCTTCATTAATTCAGGTTCATTCCACTAACAAAACTTAAGAAGCTTCTTCTTGAAGCCAGCCTCTGTGCTGGTCACTGAGATTAACTGGGTACAGTCCTTGCCTACAAAGAGCTCCCAGTCTGAATTCAGGGTAGGAAAACGGGACAAGTAAGTACACAAATTAAGTTATTTAAGTATCACAGTTGCTCTGAGAGCTGTTTGCACTGGGTCAATGAGAACACAGTATGTTTGGCTCTTCATGTCTTGCAAAACTTTTGAATGGTGGAATTCAAAAAAGATCTCATTTCTTGAGTAGCCTACTATGCATCAGGCACTTAACATGTATGAGCACATCTGATCCTGTGATTACTAGTAGAGAAGGAGCCTGAGTCTTACAGATGGCAATTGATTTGCTTTAGATTACATAGCCTGTAAGTGGTAGCCTAGAACAGGAGCCCATGCTTCCTTTACTGAACCATACTACCTTCCAGGGCACATATCCCATCTTCTTCCCTCTTTCCTATATAGGCCTTGGGCCAGGGTGCGACTTGTATCTGATGGGACTAACCAACTAACAGAAAATGATAAAGAAGGAAAAGCCTTAAGTGAAAAGGAAGTTATCTGAGGGATTGAGCTATTCTTTGATTAGATCTGCTTTCTAGAATCTTTCTAGACTCAGGATGAGAAAGGCCCAATCCACCCCTCCTCCTTCTCTCCCTCTGTTTCCCCCTCCCCCTTCTCCTCACATGGCAATACAATCAAACTACAGCGGAAAGGCTGGGGAGGGTTGGGGCGGGGGGAGGTAAGAGATCAACCAAAGGACTTGTATGCATGCATAAAAGCATAACCAATGGATGCAAGACACTGGGAGGGGGGTGAGGGCATGTGCAGGGGGGTAGGAGAGGCTGGGGGAAGGTCAATTGGAAAAAAAAAAGGAGACATATGTACTACCATTTGTAATACTTTAACCCTTTGCACTTGCTTGCTTTTTTCTCGATTCCTTTATTCTACTCGGGATTTAATTTTTTAAATACCCCAGATTTTACAAAGCGCGGCAATAGAATAAAAAACTGGAGTTTCTTTTCATACAAACTTATTTATTTGGATTTTTTTATATTTCAAATTATTGCTACATTCAAAGAGTAATTTTAATCTCTATAATTTTTCATGGTGTGATATTTTTTGAAACATTCACCCACATGAAGACCTGGTTTACATTCACGTTTCGCAAATATAAATCGTTTCTCTTCTTCTTCCTTTGATTTTTCTGTTAGAACAAACAACACAATCTTTGTGTTTTTTGTTAGGGTGAGGTGTGATTATATGGAGCTTTCCATCTAAATGTTGCTCTAAGTTAGTGGATAATAATCTACCCCTGGAAGTTAGTGTACCATCTCTGAATTCTCCAAGATCATGTACTAGTTTCCTAATAAATTTCACATGCGTTATCCGTTTTTCATTTTTTCTTTTTTGGCATCAGTTGAGATGGCATTTACATTTTACTTGTCCTTTCATGCTAATGAAAACAAGAAAAGATACTGGAAAAATAGACAAAAATCCCCCTTCCCCCTGCGGTGAAACTACGTGTCGAGTGTGGCTCGACATACGAGCTGCTACCGATGCTAACAGTGTCGAGTCACACTCGACATCTGAGTGCAAAAGGTTAAACAATAATAAAAAAAAAGAGGTAATATGCAAATTGACCCTCATGCCCTCACGTCACAAGATGGCCACACCCCATGTCATCACAAGATGGCTGCCCCACGTCATCACAAGATAGCCGCCAGAAGATGGCCACTCCCACGTCATCACAAGATGGCCACCCCCCCCCCCCGTTGTCACAAGATGGCCACTCCCCATGTTGTCACAAGATGGCCGGCAGGGGAGGGCAATTGGGGGCAACCAGGCCTGCAGGGGAGGGCAGTTGGGGGCAACTGGGCCGGCAGGGGAGCAGTTAGGTGTCAATCATGCAGGCAAGGGAGTGGTTAGGTGTCAATCAGGCTGGCAGGGGAGCGGTTAGGGAGCAATCAGGCAGCTAGGCAGGCGAGTGGTTAGGAGCCAGCAGTCCTGGATTGTGAGAGGGATCCCAGATTGGAGAGGGAGTAGGCTGGGCTGAGGCCCCCCCCGCCCCCCCCATGCACCAATTTCGTGCACCGGGACTCTAGTAGCATCATAAAATCTCTAACAAAGGGAACACTGCCCTGCTCCTCACAGTGTGGTCGTGCCACACTGGAATTCAGAAGAGGTACCAAAAACTTTGTGGCCATTTCATTAGAAAATGAGTAGGATGGGGAGAAGACTTGAAACCACAGTTCAGGGAACCAAGGCTTATTTGGCTCGGAGCACTGTCTCCTAATATTGAAAGATCTGAACAGGAAAAGGGAGCAGTTGTAGTTCTAGAGGACAGAGTGGGGACCAAAGAGGGAATTGTAGAGGGACCTAACTTCATAACAGCAGCCTACATGTGTCAAGTGCTATGCCAGGTACTTTTACAGAAACAGGGTGGGGCAAAAATAATTTACAGTTGTTTGTATGGAAAATAATATAATCCTATATAATAAAAGAGTAATATGCAAATTGACCATCACTCCAACACATAAGATGGCTCCCCCATGTGGACACAAGATAGCTGCCACAAGATGGCAAGCAGGGGAGGGCAGTTGGGAGGGATCAGGCCAGCAGGGGAGGGCAGTTGTGGGCGACCAGGCCAGCAGGGGAGGGCAGTTGGGGGTGATCAAGCCTGCAGGGGAGGGCAGTTAGGGGTGACCAGGCTGGCAGAGGAGAGAAGTTGGGGGCAACCAGGCCTGTAGGGAAGGGCAGTTGGGGGGGACCCAGGCCTGCAGGGGAGAGCAGTTGGGGGGGACCAGGCCTGCAGGGGAGGGCAGTTAGGGGTGACCAGACCTGCAGGGGAGGGCAGTTAGGGGTGACCAGGCCTGCAGGGGAAGACAGTTAGGGGTGACCAGGCCTGCAGGGGAGGGCAGTTAGGGGCAATCAGGCTGGCAGGGGAGCAGTTAGGCATCAATCAGGCTGGCAGGGGAGTGGTTAGGGGCGATCAGGCTGGCAGGCAGAAGTGGTTAGGGGCAATCAGGAAGGCAGGAAGGTGAGCAGGTGGGAGCCAGCAGTCCTGGATTGTGAGAGGGATGTCCGACTGCCCGTTTAGGCCCGATCCTACCGGGATCGGGCAGTTGGACATCCCTCGAGGGGTCCCAGATTGGAGAGGGTGCAGGCTGGGCTGAGGGACATCACCCCCCACCCCCGTGCACGAATTTCTTGCACCGGGCCTCTAGTAATTAATAAATAACAATATAAGAATAAAATGTTTCATGTACTCACAACTGTAAACCTACTTTTGCCCCACTCTTTATTGATTTAGAATTCATCACAAGATAAAATAATTTTCTAATTACAAAGTGCCTTTGCTTACATTATTCCAATTGTCCAGAATGTCTTTCCACCAAGCTCCTTGTATCCAAATATTACCTACCTCCAGGCCCAGACTAAATGCCACCTTGTCTATGAAACCTTAACTTTTCATATGTACTAATTACAATTTTCTTACCAGTGGCAAGTTCCTTGAAAGGCAAAGGTCATCATGATACAACTTTATGCTCCTCAATGCTGAATGGGGCATACTGGTCATAATGGGCCTTACGGAAGAATATATGACAAAGAAGATACAGAAATGGTCAATAAGCATATAAAAAGATGCTCAACATCAGTAGCAATCAGGAAAATGCAAATCAAAACCACAATGAGATATCACTTCACATATACTAGAATGGCTATAATAAAAAAGATAGATACTAAAAAATGTTGGCAAAGATGTGGAGAAATCAGACCCCTCACATTCACTGCTGTGAGAATATAAAATGGTATAGCCACTTTGGAAAACAGTCAGGCAGTTCCTCAAAATGTTAAACAGAGTTACCACAGGACCCAGCAGTTTCACTCCTAGATATCTCTAGGTAACTTTTCAAGAGATATGGAAACATACATTCACAGAAACAAGGAGGCATCGATCGGACTAGCGGGCCTCAGAGGGAGGATAGGGGAGGTTGGGGGGAGGGGGGAGAGATCAACCAAAGGACTTGTGTGCATGCATATGAGCCTATCCAATGGTTAAGTTCAACAGGGGGTTGGGGCATCCGTGGGGAGGGGTGTGGGATGGGAATGGGGAATGAGGACAAATATGTGACACCTTAATCAATAAAGAAATTAAAAAAAAAAAAAAAAGAAACATACATTCACACAAAAACTTATACACAAATGTTCATAGGAACACAGAAATGTTCACAGCAGCATTAGTTGTAATGGCCAAAAAGTGAAAACAAAAATGTCCATCAATTGATGAATGTATATGTGGTAAAATTATACAAATATTATCAGCCATAAAAAGGAATGAAGGACAGATGCCTGCTATAACATGATGAATCTTGAAAACATGCTAAGTGAATACTTGACACAAAAGGCCACATATCAGATGATTCTATTTACATGAAATGTTCACATAGGCCAGTGCTGGGCAACCTTTTGAGCTTGGTGTGTCAAACTTCGCAAAAAAACTGAGCATAACTCGGGTAGTGTGTCACTTTGAGGAAAAAACATTATTTCGCAAATGTTTCATCCTCAGGAGCAGCAAATGTTTCATCCTCGGCATGCGGCCGCCTCAGCAGCCGCGTGTCATCAGAAATGGCTACGTGTGTCAGTGCTGACACGCGTGTCATAGGTTCGCCATCACTGACATAGGCAAATCCAGAGACAGAAAGTTGCTTAGTAGTTGCCAGGGTTTGGGGGAGGGGGAAACAAGGGAACATTCCTATATTCCTATGAACATTCATGTACAGGTTTGTGTGTGAATGAACGTTTCCATCTTCTTAGGCAGATACCTAGAAGCGGTCCTATTGTAACTCTATGTTTAACATTTTGAAGGAACTGCCAGACTGTTTTCCAAAGTGGCTACACCATTTTACATTCTCACAGCAGTGAATGTAAGGAGTCTGCTAATGGGACTGGGGTGTTTTTTGTGGGGTAGGTGATGAAAATGTTCTAGAGTTAGTGGTAATGGTTGCATACTCTTATAAAAAACTAAAAACTGAACTGTATACTTTAAAAGGGTGAATTTTATGGTTATGTGAATTCTCTCTCAAAAGGAAAAAGAATAAATGAATGAATAAATGCTTGATCAGAGTTTTCTTATCCTTCAGGAGACAGAAAGTGCCTTAAACCTAGAGGTGCCCAACTATTGGCAGGATGTTGCCCATTAGAGGATCTAAAGAGGGAACTTGAATACTAGAGAAGAAATGAGGCCAGAGACGAAAGTGGGTTGGATCCTGTCTGACCACACTGGGAAGGTGGGGGTGGATGGGGCTGTGACTGAGCCCAGAAGGGTTCTGGAAAGGTTCCTGCTCAGCCTGCTAGACTCTGAACCCCTGGAAATTCTAGGGGCCTCCCCTAATTGTGTGCTTCATATCCTGTTTCTGCTCACTGTCCATATGCAAACACAGAGTCCCCAGGAGGCCTGGGTGCTATCCCCCCAAACAAAAGGCATTGAGATGGAAGTCTCAGCTTCAGAGAGGATTCTTATGCAGCCTTCCTGGCTCCCATCCACATGAATGGAGGATCCTGGAGACCAGACAGCCTGCCCAGCTGCTGCACCCTGCTGCTGAGTAGCCTCTGGGGAATAAACAGGGATTCATTCAACCAATCAATCAACTGGCCAGACTCTATCTGTACTATGTGCCGTCTGGGTGTCCACTCAGCCAGTGATAGCACAGCCTAGGTGAGGAGACATAAATATGAAGCAAGTGAGAAGGAAGACAAGGAGGTAAAAACTAAACATGATACTGTGTGGCTCAGACTTTAAGGCCTCGGGAATTTTGATAAGATCAATCAACCTGGGTTAGAACAAGCTGTGAACTGCAGTGAGAAAAAGCACATACTTTGAATTCATGTGGGCCTCAAGTTGTCTTATCTAGATAAGGGACCTAATATAATCTCTTTTGCAATACTGCAGCAAGGAATGAAGATAATACAGTATCTAATACTCTGCCTCACAGAGAGTGGGTATTAAATACAGCTATTACTACTAGTGAGGGTGAGCTTTCTGGAAGAGAAAGGGCAATAAAGCCTAAATAGGATCTAGACAGACAGAAGGACAGGGGTGGAGTTGGAAGCACTGCAAAGGCTCACAGGTAGGAATGACTTAGTAAGCCATATGTCTGGACAGTGAGAAGCCAGTCAGACAGGTATGGGGGTTCTTGGGAAGGAGGGGAAGGCTAGACTTGGCTGGCAAGTGGGAGCAGGAATATCAGTGAAGAGGAGAGTTGGGGGAGAACAGATAGGGATCAGGATTTGACCATTTATCTTCAGGAACCTTGTGCATTCACAGAAAGGCAGAAAAAATGCTAGAAAACATCTCCCTGAGCCTGGAAGAGTGTTAAGGAAATTGAGGTCTAGGCAAGCTTCTCTGTGTTTCTGGCCTCACAGCCTCCTCATCTGTAGAAAGAAGTGGTGGGCCACTTCCAAGTGGGCAAATTACTTAAGCAAACAGATTTTCTGTTTCATCATCTGTGAAATGGGATTATATTACTTGCATGGTTGTGAGGATTTAGTGATTAAAGCCTCACATAATGCCTGCCACAAAAAAGGCATTCAAAAAACATTAGCCACTAATAATAATATTTAAGTTATTAATATATTTCTTTATAATCCTATATACTAAAGATATAATATGCAAATGGTCGATACACCATGAAAGGTAACGACCAACCAAGTAACAACCAGATCACGGACCAGCAGGAGGTTGGGGCAGTGAGCTACAAGCGAGCATTGGAGAGCTACAGGAGGGGGCAGGGCAGCAAGCTATGGGGGGAAGGGGGAAAGCTACAGGAGGGCAGGGCAGCGGGCAGAGAGCTACAGAAGGGGGCAAGGCAGCAAGCTATGATGGGGGCAGGGGGGCGGAGGGAGCTACATGAGGGGGCAGGGCAGCAGGCAGAGAGCTACTGGAGGGCGGCGGTGAGCCACTGGCGCACAGATTCGTGCACAGGGTTACTAGTATTTTATAATAGGTGCACACAAAAACATATATAAAATAATATACAAAACTGTTATTAAAGAAATATGCTATAAACATTAAATAAAATTCTGGATATGTGTGGATTCTTAAAAAAATAAAACTAAGCATAATAGGCTTGTGTTTTTTTTGCTTCACTATTATATACATTTACCATGTGGTTCATCAGTCTGGGGATCTCTGAATGCCCACAATAAGAGCTTAAGAAAAATGTGGAGAATAAAAATTGAATATTCAGAAAATTCTTTCCATTACCTTAATTTACTTTGTTAATAGGGGGCCAAAACCTTGTATAATTAACAACACTCAATAGCAATATCTACAATGTACTGAGCATTTGGTATGTGCTAGGTACAGCACTCAGTGGTTTTTTAAATTTAATCTTCTCATTTAATACTCACAGCAATGGTGTGAGATAGGTCAGTCATCATCTCACTTTGCAGATGAAGACTCTAAGGTTAAAGAGGTTAGGAGCTTTCCCAAGGTCATGGTGCTAGCAAATGGCATGGCTGGGATTCATATCTTGTTTTCTTAAACTCCAGAGTCCTTACCACCAGGACTCCTGCCATTGATATGAAAGCCTATTGGGCAGACCCACTGACAAAGTCAAAATGAAAGTACCACTTATTGCCTTACTTAGAAGGACTGGAACACCTGTTCAGAAAGGAGGAGAGGAAGGAAACAGGATGCAGAAGAGCCTCAAAGTTCAAAAGTGAGGTTTTCAGAGAAGGTTTTTCAAACAGGACAGGGACAGACAGAAACTGTGAAGCAAGAGCTAAAGTGAATGTTGTAAGCCCATTACCATATTAGCCTGACTGTGTGGATGAAAAAGCTGCCACATACTAAACCGGACAAGTTCAGGGAGGCCTGCATGGTGGCCTAAAAAACTCAGAGATCGCAAGTTCCCATAGAGGATGGTCTGAAATGAAAACTTTCTAGCTAGCCGAAACCGGTTTGGCTCAGTGGATAGAGCGTCGGCCTGCGGACTCAAGGGTCCCAGGTTTGATTCCGGTCAAAGGCATGTACCTTGGTTGTGGGCACATCCCCAGTAGGGAGTGTGCAAGAGGCACCTGATCGATGTTTCTCTCTCATCGATGTTTCTAACTCTCTATCCCTCTCTCTTCCTCTTTGTAAAAAAAAATCAATAAAATATATATTAAAAAAAGAAAAGAAAACTTTCTAGCTATAAGCAAGTCATAGCAGGTAGTCCTGTCCTCGGCTTGTATCTTTCTTGACAAAGGTCAATCTTCACCTTAACTAAAATCAGCTACAGTCTTTTTGCATTTACAATAACATACCTTTGGAATGTCAGAGTAATTTCTTTTTTTCCAGACCCCTTAGGGCACAATCTCCCATCAGAGCAAGAGACCACACAGCCCCTTATTCTTATTGTTATGGTGTTGTTAACTGTTAAGTATCCTAAACCCACCTATGTAAAAGAAGTATGTGTCTATTCATTTTAGTTTTCATCCAATCCCAGAGATCCCCCCTCTTTGCTTTCTCCTGCCTCCCTAATTTATCACCAATGAATTTCATGTAACCCCCGCATGTCTTCCCCTTTGATTCTGATGTATAAAATTAATGGTAAAACGACATTTCCTGGAGCATTTTCTCAATCTATTGTGATTTTGTTTCCTGGCAACTGTCATCAGTTTGGTTCAAATAAACTCCTAAGAATTCTTACAGGTATGGACATTTCTTAAATTGACAATTGTTTTATTTTCTCTTTCAAATACATTATTATTGATTTTTAGAGAGAGCAAGGGAGAGGGAGAAACATCCATGTGAGAGTTATAAACTGGACTGGCTGCTTCCTACATGCTCCCTACGTGGGATTGAGCCCACAATCTGGGCATGTGCCCTGCTACGGAATCGAACTGGTAAACTTTTGGTTGGTTGGAGTGTCGTCCATGCACCAAAAAGTGGTGGGTCCGATTCCCAGTCAGGGCACATACCTAGGTTGCAGGTTCAATCGCTGGTCAGAAAAAACTGCTAATCCCATTTCTCCCATTTGCCTTCCATAACCAGGGAGCAAGCAAGCAGGGACCACGGAAAAGGTGCAAGGCCCTGGGCCACAGTGCAGAACTATTTGTCTGGTGAAGGCTCACTTGAGCAAGCCCTGGTAATTTCAGTGTGTGATCTGAATCCCTTAAATGAACTCAGTTTTCTCTGCAGAGCTTAACCCTAGGAACTCTATTTCAAAATTCTCAGTGGGAACCCCATTAATAAGATTTGGAAACTAAGACTCAAAAAGAGAGGTTCCATGACTTATTAAGGGGCATAAGTCCAGTTAGTAACTGTGTTAGAAGTGGAACCCAGGTCTTCTAACCCTGAAAATCTTGTATTCTTTCTGTAACATTATGCTGCCGCCTTCCAGCATCCCAGCATTCAACAAGCCTATGTGGGTTACACCCTAGCATTCAGAAAAAATGGTGTGATGATCTTAGAGAACTCTCAAGACAAGGACCAAATTACAAGAGTAATGCCAGTTAGGCCCTGACCTTTGGTCTAGGACAGCAATTTTCAATGGGTGTGCTGCAAGAACATTTTTAAAATTTATTGATTTTTGAGAGAAAGAGAAAGAGAAAGAGAAACATCTATTTGTTCTTATTTATGCATTTATTGGTTGTCTAGAGGCCGGGTGCACGAAATTCGTGCATGGGGGTGGGGGGTATCCCTCAGCCCAACCTGCACCCTCTCCAATCTGGGACCCCTCAAGGGATGTCCAACTGCCCTCTCACAATCCAGGACTACTGGCTCCCAACTGCTTGCCTGCCTGCCTGCCTGATTGCCCTTAACCACTTCTGCCTGCCAGCCTGATCACCCCCTAACTGCTCCCCTGCCAGCTCAATTGCCCCTAACTGCCCTCCCCTGCCAGCCTGGTCACCCATAACTGCCCTCCCCTGTCAGCCTGGTCGCCCCTAACTGTCCTCCCCTGCAGGCCTGGTCACCCCCAACTGCCCTTCCCTGCTGGCCTGGTCGCCCCTAACTGCCCTCCCTTGCCAGCCTGGTCGCCCCTAACTGCCCTCCCCTGCAGGCCTGGTCACCCCTAACTGCTCTCCCATGCTGGCCTGGTCGCCCCCAACTGCCCTCTCCTGCAGGCGTGGTCACCCCCAACTGCCCTCCCCTGCTGGCCTGATTGCCAACAACTGCCCTCCCTTGCAGGCCTGGTCCCTCCCAACTGCCCTCCCCTGCTGGCCATCTTGTGGCAGCCATCTTGTATCCACATGGGGGCAGCCATCTTTGACCACATGGGGGCAGCCATCTTGTGTGTTGGAGTGATGGCCAATTTGCACATTACTCTTTTATTAGATAGGATAGAGGCCTGGTGCATGGGTGAGGGCCGGCTGGTTTGCCCTGAAGGGTGTACTGGATCAGGGTGGGGGTTCCCTTGGGGCATGGGGCGGCCTGGGTGAGGGGCCTGTGGTGGTTTGCAGGCCAACCACACCCCCTGGCGACCCAAGTGGAGGCCCTGGTATCTAGGATTTATTTATCCTCTATAATTGAAACTTTGTAGCCTTGAGTGGAGGCCTTGGCCAGCCAGGGTGTGTGGAAAGCTTGGCTTCCTCTATCACTGGGGGCAACCCAAGCCTCCTGTTTGCAGCCATCTTGGTTGGGTTAATTTGCACACTCGCTCCTGATTGGCTAGTGGGCATGGCCTGTGAGTGTAGCAGAGTGCTGGTTAATTTGCATATTACTCTTTTATGATATAGGATTCTTGTATGTGCTCTGACCAGAGATCGAACCAGCAACCTTGGTATATCAGGACAACTCCCAAACCAACTGAGCAGCCCAGCAATACCTGACTATTCAGTCAGGAACACTGACCTCTTTTCCCTTAGACTGTCAAATAAAAAAAATGACAACAGCCAACACAACAATAGCTGTCTAGTGTGAATAAGTCAAAATTACAATCCGTCAGAAAAGCAAAAATATATTTTTTGGTGTGCTGCAGAATTTTAATAATTACTTTATGTGTGCCATGAGATGAAAAAGGTTGAAAATGGCTGATGTAAGATACAGCTTTTGTTTCAATCTACTGCAACCCACAAGGACACATTTACACATTTACTGGTTAAGAAAACTGGATGTTTTGGTTGCTCTAATGCCATCATTAATATCTTCCCATTCAGCCAAAATGATACAACAATCAATAAACAGACAGCCTCTCTAAGGTCCCGAGACAGCCAAATGTATTTACCAGCCAGGGTTTTTGTTAATTAGATAAAATCCTTGGATCAATGTGCAGAACATTTACCTATGCTGTAACAAGCACATTCAGGACACCTTAATCCTGGCACATGGACAGCAAGTGCCTCAAGCCCCAAGCTGAGGCATCGGGGGACAAGTACCAAACCAAGCCATTATTGCAAATCTGAAATGAATGTGTTTAGCCCTCAACAAAACCCAACACTTTTTTCTTTCCTGAACTACAAACCAAATCAGACTTTTTTTCCAAATCTAGTAAACAAGTTTGAGCTGGTATGAAGTCCTTTAGTTTCTAAAATCATCAAACCAGAAATCAAAACAATCTCTAGCCCAGTAAGTGTGGCTCAGACAGTTGAATGTCCTCCCGCCCACCAGGAAGTCACTGGTTCAATTCCTGGTCAGGGCTCATGCTGAGGTTGTGGGCTTGATTCCAGTAGGGGGAATGCAGGAGGCAGACAATCGATGTCTAATGTTTCTCTCTCATCGATGTCTGTCTGTCTGTCTGTCTGTCTGTCTCTCTCTCTCTCTCTCTCTCTCTCTCCCCCTCTCCCTCTCCCTTCTCTCTCTGAAATCAATAAAAACATATTTAAAAAACAAACTCTAAAACTGATGGAGATTTTGAGAAGCAGTATGGTATGTATAGTGAGAAAAGTAAAAAAGACCCATACATTCAACTGCCTAGTTGACATCTCCATTTGAATATCTCACTGACATATTAAATTCAGCATGTTCAAAACTGAACTCAAAATATTCTTTCCCCAACCCAGTCCGCCTCCAACATCTTCATCTCAATGAATGGCAATAGCATCTGGGTAGCTGATCAAGCCAGATAATGGAAATTCATTCTTAACACCTTCTTCTCCCTAATCAATCATATCCAATGCTATTCATGCAGTCAACATTCATATTGAGTACCTACTATGTAGCAGGCTCTGAGAGTGTTCTAACCCATCACTAAGTCCTCTCTAGCTTACTTTCTCCATTTCTGCTACTGACATCTTAATCCAAGTCACCACCTGCCATCATCCTCTCCAGTCTGTACTACTCCAGTCTTTCTGCATCTACCACAGCTCTCTATCAATCTTTTCTCCATGGAGCAACCAGAGTGATCTTTTAAAATTACAGACCTAGACCATGTCACCCACCATGTCTTTGTCTCTTCTCCATGGAGCAACCACAGTGACCTTTTAAAATTACAGATCTACTTCCAGACAGAAAATCAACAAGGAAACAGCAGCCTTAAATGACACACTAGACCAGATGGATAAAATTGATATTTTCACTCAAAAAGCAGAATACACATTCTTTTCAAGTGCACCTGGAACATTTTCTAGGGCAAACCACATGTTAGGACATAAAACAAGTCCCAGTAAATTTGAGAAGATTAAAATCATATCAAGCATCTTTTCTAACCATGATGGTATGAAACTAGAAATCAGTTATAAAAAACATCATCACTGAAAAACACACAAACACATGGAGGTTAAATAACATGTTACTAAGTAATAAATGGGTTAACAATGAGATCAAGGAAGAAATCAAAAGATATCTTGAGACAAATGAAAATGAAAACACAATGACCCAAATTCTATGGGACAAGCAAAAGCAATACTAAGAGGGAAATTCATAGCATTACAGGCCTACCTCAAGAAACAAGTAATATCTCAAACAGACAATCTAACCTTACACTTAAAGAATCTAGAAAAAGAACAACAGAGTCCAAAGTGAGCAGAAGGAAGGAAATGAAGAGCAGAAATAAAAGAAACAGAGTCCATGGTGATGGACAGAGACTTTACTGGGGGTGGTGAATACACAATACAGTGTACAGATGATATGTTGTAGAATTGTGCATCTGAAACCTGTATAATTTTGTTAAGCAGTGCTGCCCCAATAAATTCTATAAAAAGAGAAAAAATAGTCTAAAAAATATACAAAAGATTAATGAAACCAAGAGCTAATTCTGTGAAAAAATAATAAAGACTGATAAACCTTTAACCACACTTAACAAGAAAACAAAAAAAAGGATTCAAATAAATAAAATCAGAAATGAAAGTTAAAAACGGACACCACAGAAATACAAAATATTATTTTAAAATATCACCCTGGTTGGTTTGCTCAATGGTTAGAGCATCAGCCCATGGATGGAAGGGTCTCAGGGATGATTCCTGGTCAAGGGCACCTACCTCGGTTGCAGGTTTCCCAGCCCCTGTAGGGGCTTGTGCGGGAGGCAACCAATCAATGTGTCTCTCTCATGTTGATGTACCTTTCTCTTTCTCTCTCTCTCTCTCTCTCTCTCTCTCTCTCTCTCTGTCTCTCTCTCCCCTCCCTCCCTTACACTCTCTCTAGAAACCAATGGGAAAAATATCCTTGGGTGAGTATTAAAAAAAAAAAGTATTATGCAAATTGACCATCACTCCAACACACAAGATGGCCACCCCCATGTGGTCAAAGATGGCCGCCCCCATGTGGACACAAGATGGCCGCCACAAGATGGCCTGCAGAAGAGGACAGTTGTGGGCGATCAGGCCAGCAGGGGAGGGCAGTTGAGAGGGACCAGGCCTGCAAGGGAGGGCAGTTGGGGCAATTAGGCCTGCAGGGGAGGGCAGTTAGGGGTGACCGGGCCAGCAGAGGAGGGCAGTTGGGGGTGACCAGGCATGCAGGGGAAGACAGTTGGGGGGACCAGGCCAGCAGGGGAGGGCAGTTGGGGGGACCAGGCCTGCAGGAGAGGGCAGTTGGGAGGGACAAGGCCTCCAGGGGAGGGCAGTTGGGAGCAACCATGCCTGCAGGGGAGGGCAGTTGGGGGGAACCAGGCCAGCAGGGGAGGGCAGCTGGGGGCGACCAGGTCAGCAGGGGAGAGCAGTTAGGGGCGACCAGGCCAGCAGGGGAGGGCAGTTGGGGGCAGCCAGGACTGCAGGAGAGGATAGTTAGGGGTGACCAGGTTGGCAGGGGAGGGAAGTTAAGGGCAATTGGGCTGGCAGGCAGGCGAGTGGTTGGGAGCCAGCAGTCCTGGATTGTGTGAGGGATGTCCGACTGCCTGTTTAGGCCCGATCACACCAGGATTGGGCCTAAACTGGTAGTCGGGCATTGCTCGAGGGGTCCCAGATTGGAGACAGTGCAGGCTGGGCTGAGGGACACCCCCCCCAATGCACGAATTTCATGCACCGGGCCTCTAGTAATAAAATAAAAAATATATTACAAACAACCACATGTCAACAATTTGAACAACCTGGGAAATGTGGATCAAGTCCTAGAAACATACAATCTTCAAACACCGAATCAGAAAGAGTCAGAAAACGTGAACAGACCAATTACAACCAATGAAATCAAAGTAGTAACAAAACAAAAAACTCCAAACAAACAAAAGTCCTAGACTGGATGGCTCCAACATTCAAAGAACTAACACCAATCCTTCTCAAACTATTCAAAAAAATTCAAGAGGAGGGAAGACTCCCAAGCTCATTTGAGAAGGCCAGCATTGTCCTAATTCCAAAACCAAATGAAGACACTACAAAGAAAGAAAATTATAAGGCAATATCCCTGTTGAACATAAATGCAAAAATCCTCAATATAATATTAGCAAATCAAATCCAGCAACACATTAAAAAGATCATACACGATCAAATGGGATTTATTCTTGGAATGCAGGTTGGTACAGTATCCGCAAGTCAATTAACATCATATACCACATAAACAAAATGAAGAAAATCATATGATCATATCTACAGATGCAGAAAAAGCACTTGATAAAACCCAGCACTCATTTATGATAAAATTATCAGCAAAGTGGGAATACTGGGAACATACCTCAACATAATAAAGCCCACATATGACAAACCCACAGTTAACATCATACCCAATGGGCAAAGACTAAAGTGTTTCCCTTAAGATCAGGAACAAGACAGGGATGTCCATTTCCACCACTCTTATTCAACACAGTATTGGAAGTTCTAGCCACAGAAATCAGACAAGAAAAAGAAAAAAACAAAAAGGTTCTGGCCAGTGTTGCTCAGAGGTTAAGAGTGTCAGCCTATGCACCATAGGGTTGCAGATTCGATTCCTGGTCAAGAGTATGCACCTAGGTTGTGGATTCAACCCCAGCCCTGTTGGGGTGTGTGCGAGAGGATGTGTCTCTCTCACATTGATGTTTCTCTCTGACCCCCTCCTTCCACTCTCTAAAAATCAATGGAAAAAATATCCTTGGATCCTGAGGATTAAAACAAAAAAAAGAAAAAGAAAAAGAAAAGACATCTAAATTGAAAAGCAAGAAGTAAAACCATCATTATCCTATACTAGAGGCCCAGTGCATGATTGAATCACGCACGTGTAGGGTCCCCTACATGCTTTCGCTTTTCGCGGTGGAGCTGGGTGCCTGTCCGCTGGTGCACCAGGCCTTTCAGAAGCCTCCGGCTCAGCGGAGGCTTCTGAAAGGCCTGGTGCCGGAGCAGACAGGCACCCAGCTCCCATGTTTTTGATGGTCCTCAGCCGCTGAGGGGGGCTACCCTGCTGTTGAGAGGTGCTGAGGGGGGCTGCCGCGGACACCTGGCTACCCTGCCGTTGAGAGGCGCAGCTGGGTGTCCACGGCAGGCCCCCTCAGCGGCCGCGGATCTGGCCGTTGAGAGGCACAGGGGGCGGGAGTCCCGCCCCCTGCGCCTCTCAACAGCAGGGTAGCCCCCCTGAGTGGCAGCGGATCCGTGCCTCTCAATGGCCGGATAGGCCACCCCGAGTCCCGCCCCCCAGCCTCCCGCCACCCAATCGTGGGCGTAGCGGAGTGATGGTAATTTACATGTTACTCTATTATTAGATAGGATAATAAAGAGGTAATATGCAAACTGACCATCACTCCAACACACAAGATGGCCACCCCTATGTGGTCAAAGATGGCCGCCCCCCATGTGGACACAAGATGGCTGCCACAAGATGGCCAGCAGGGGAGGGCAGTTGTGGGTGATCAGGCCAGCAGGGGAGGGCAGTTGGGAGGGACCAGGCCTGCAGGGGAGGACAATTGGGGGGGACCCAGGCCTGCAGGGGAGGGCAGTTGGGGGGGACCAGGCCTGCAGGGGAGGGCAGTTAGGGGCAATCAGGCTGGCAGGGGAGTGATTAGGGGGTGATCAGGCTGGCAGGCAGAAGCGGTTAGGGGCAATCAGGCAGGCAGGCAGGTGAGCGGTTGGGAGCCAGCAGTCCTGGATTGTGAAAGGGATGTCAGACATCCCTTGAGGGGTCCCAGATTGGAGAGGGTGCAGGCTGGACTGAGGGACACCCCCGCCCCCCACCATGCAAAAATTTTGTGCACTGGGCCTCTAGTATGCAAATAACATAATACTATATATAAAGAACCCTAAAGATTACACCAAAAAACTACTAGGACTGATAGATGAATTCAGTAAAGTTGCAGGATACAAAATAAGAATTTGGAAATCTATTGATTTTTATACACAAACAATGAACTATCAGAAAGTCCATACTACCCAAAGAAATCTATAGATTCAACACAATTCCTACCAAAATACCAATGGCATATTTCACAGAACTAGAACAAATAATCCTGAAATTTATATGGAACCACAAAAGACCCCAAATAGCCAAAGCAATCTTAAGAAAGAACAAAGTTGGAGGTATCATGCTACCTGATATTAAACTATACTACAAGGCTATAGTAATCAAAACAGCATGGTACTGGCATAAAAACAGACACATAGATCAATGAAACAGAATAGAGAGCCCAGAAATAAACCCATGCCTATTTGGTCAATTAATATTTTACGAAGGAGGCAAGAACATACAATGGAGTCTATTCAATAAATGGTGTTGGGAAAATTGGACAGGTACATGCAAAAATTAAACCAGACCACCATCTCACACTGTATATGAGAATAAACTCAAAATGGATTAAAGACTTAAATGTAAGACTCAAAACCATAAAACTCCTAGAAGAAAACATAGGCAGTAAAATCTCTGACATTTCTCTTAACAATATTTTTTTTCTGATATATCTCCTCGGGCAAGGGAAACAAAGAAAAAAAATGAACAAATGGAAGTACATCAAACTAAAAAGTTTTTGCACAGCAAAAGAAACCATCAATAAAATGAAAAGACAACCCACTGAATGGAAGAATATATTCGTCAATAATACATCTAATAAGGAGTTAATATCCAAAATTGAGAAAGAACTTATACAACTCAATACCAAAAAAAAAAAAAAAAAAAAAAATCCAATTTAAAAATGGGCAGAGGACCTGAATAGACGTTTCTTCAAAGAGGACATACAGCTGACCAATAGATATATGAAAAGATGTTCAATGTCACTAAGATATGCAATATCATTTCACAACTTTCAGAATGGCTATCATCAATAAATCAACAAACAAGTGTTGGCAAGGATGAGAAGAAAAGGGAACCCTTGTGCACTCTAGGTAGGAATGCAGATTGGTGCAGCCACTATGAAAAACAGTATGGAAGGTCCTCAAAAATTAAAAATGGAACTGCCTTATGACCCAGCAATTCCACTTCTGGCTACACATACAAAGAAACCCAAAACATTAACTGGAAAGAATATAGACATCCCTATGTCCATTGCAGTGTTATTTACAATAGCCAAGATATGGAAGCAATACAAGTGCCCATCAACAGACGAGTAGATTAAAAAGCTGTGGTACATATATACAATGGAATATTACTTGGCCATTTAAAAAGAATGAAATCGTAACATTTGCCATAGCATGGATGGACCTAGCGGGTATTATGCTGAGATAAGTCAGTCAGAGAAAGACAAATACCATATGATTTCACTTACATGTGGAATCTAAAGAACAATATAAACGAACAAACAAAACAGAAACTGACTCAAAATACTGAGAACAAATTGGTGTTTCCCAGAGGAGTGGGGGGTTAGGGGACTGGGTGACAAAGTGAAGGAATTAAGAAGTACAAATTGGTAGTAACAATAGTCATGGGATCTAAAGTACAACATAGGGAATATAGTCAATAATATTGTAATAAACTATGTATGGTGCCAGGTGGATACTGGGAATATTGGGGGGGGAAGATACTTTGTAAAGTATATGATTATCTAACCACTATGCTGTACCCCTGAAACGGATACAAAAATATCAAATGTAAACTGTAATAGAAAAATGAAATTAAAAATAAATAAAATTACAGATCTAAATCATGTCTCCATGTCTGTCTCTCTCTCTCTCTCTCTCTCTCTCTCTCTCTCTCTCTCTCACACACACACACACACACACACACACACACACACACACACAGGCTTAAAATTCTTCAATGGTTACCCACTGCTGTTAGTAAAAATAAAAATAAACATCATTAACATGGCTTACAGAACCAATATGGTATGGTCCATCCCAAACCCAACCTCTCCAGTTTCTTCAATCACTAACCTATTTTCTGTCTCTATGGATTTGTCTATCTGGGTATCCTACCTAATAATAGACAAATATGCAAATTGACCGCACCTTCGCTACACCCAACCCACGCCTGCCAACCAGGCCACGCCCACCAGCCAATCAGGACGAGTATGCAAATCACCCAACCAAGATGGTGGCTAATTTGCATATCAAGACAGCGTAGAAAGAAGCCAAGAGCTGCAGAAGGGAACAAAGCTGCAGAGAAGCAAGCAAGCTGGGGGGAGGAGAAGGGAGGAGCGGAGGCGGGGCCAGGGGGAGAAGGAAGGAGAGCAAGCGGGCTGGCGGAGAAGGCGGGCAGGGGAGAAGGGAGGAGTGCAGGGGGGGCCGGGGGAGAAGGAAGGAGAGCAGGCGGGCTGGCAGAGAAGGCGAGGCGGGGGAGAAGGGAGGAGTGCAGGCAGGGCTGGTGGAGAAGGAAGGAGAGCAGGTGGGCTGGCAGAGAAGGCGGGGCGGGGGAGAAGGGAGGAGAGCAGGTGGGGCGGGGTAGAGTGCAGCAGGAAACCTTACTGTATGATTTTTCCTGCAACGGGAACGCTAGTTTTATATAAATTGAATAATATAATATGTGGTTTCTTGTGCCTGGCTTCTTTCACTTAGCATAATGCTTCTAAAGTTCAGTCATATTGTAGCATATATCAGTTCTTCATTCCTTAGCATTGATGAATAATACTCCACTGAATAGCTATATCATGTTTTTTATTTATCCATTCATTAGTTAATAGACTTTGGAATTATTTCCTTCTTTGGGCTATTATGAATAATGTAGCTAAAAATAATACTGCTATGAACATTAATGTACATGTTTTTATTTCTCTGGGGTATATACTTAGAAGCAGACTTGTTGGGTCATAAGGTAACTCTATGTCTAACATTTTGCAAAACACCAACTAAATTCTGAAGCAGTCAACACCATTTCACACCCCCACCAGCAATATGAGGGTTCCAATTTCTCCAATATCCTCATACACTTGCTATTACCTGTCTTTCTGATTATAACCATCATAAACAGGTATGAAGTGGTTTTAATTAGCACAATGACTAATGATGTTGAGCATATTTTCACATGCTAATTCATCATTTGAACATCTTTTTTTTTTTATTTTAATATATTTTATTGATTCTTCACAGAGAGGAAGGGAGAGGGATAGAGAGTTAGAAACATCGATGAGAGAGAAACATCGAGCAGCTGCCTCCTGCACATCTCCTACTGGGGATGTGCCCGCAACCAAGGTACATGCCCTTGACCGGAATCGAACCTGGGACCCTTGAGTCCGCAGGCCGATGCTCTATCCACTAAGCCAAACCGGCTAGAGCTGAACATCTTCTTTAGAGAAATGTCTAATCAGATCCTTCGTCCATTTTAAATTGGATTTTTTTATTGAATTTTAAGCATTTTTTATATATTCTGGACATAAATTTCTTATCAGATATATGATTTGCAAATATTGTCTCCCATTCTACAGGACAGTCTTTTCATTTTCTTGAAGTTATCCTTTGAATACAGAAGTTTTTAATTTGAATAAAGTCCAACTTATCTACTCCTATGTTTTCTTCTAAGCCTTTTATACTTTTAGCTCTTGCATTTAGGTCTATGATCCATTTTGAGTTAACTTTTGTGTATGGGTGAGGTAGGGTTCCAATTGCATTTTTTTGTACATTGATATCCAGTTGTTATAGCACCACTTGTGAAAAGACAAATTGTACTAATTTTGAAATACATATTGTAATTGCATAATCAGTCATCTAGCTCTGTTAGACTGTAACTACCAAGAGGGCAGGGACTGAACCAATCTTGTTCGCTACTATATCTCCAGCACTCATCCTAATGTCTAGCTCCTTATAAGCACTCATAAATATTGGTTGAAATAATAATTTTATTATTAATAATAAACCCTCTACAGTTCTATGCATTATAGGTATTATCATCTTCAATGTTATTTAATTATTTAGGCTCATAGAAGTTAGGCAATATGTGCCTTGTATTATTGGTCCTCAATTTTTGACTCAGGTGCTCTCTCCTCACCTAGGAAGGGGGTTAGTGAGCTCCTCCAGGGCAGGGATTGCTTCTCCTTCCTCATTGTATTGCCATCAACACAAATTCAGTTCAGGGCTAGGCACAGAGGCAGGCTAGACAGTTGAGCAACTGTGGGACAAATGGACGATGCCCTTCAAGACCAGGTCCCTACCTATCCCCAGTCCCTCCTAGGCTAGAATGTGATCCAGCAACAGAATGTAATTTCCCCCTCTCCATCACACAACCTCCTAGGCCAGTGATGGCGAACCTATGACACGCGTGTCAGCACTGACACGCGTAGCCATTTCTGATGACACGCAGCCGCATGCCAAGGATGAAACATTTGCTGCTCCTGAGGATGAAACATTTGCGACTAGAGTCTTGGAGTTAGTTTTTTCCTCAAAGTGACACACTACCCGAGTTATGCTCAGTTTTTTGGCGAAGTTTGACACACCAAGCTCAAAAGGTTGCCCATCACTGGTCTAGGCTGTTTCTTACCTTGGTGATACCACTCATGCTGATCCCTTTGCCTGGAATGCATTCCCTTTTTTATTTGCTAAGCCCAACTGATATTTTAAGACTCTAATTAGGTGCCATTTCCTCGAGGACGCTTTCTCTGGTCCCCAGATTGGTCAGGAGCATGTTCTGGCCTCCAGTCTCTCAGCCCTGACCATACTGTGCTGTCTTCCCTAGTCTCCTTCTTCAAGGGCAGGAATCATGCCTGGTCAGTTGTCGCGTGTCAAGCATATGACCCAGCATGACCAGTGCTCAGTAAATTTTGTCAAATGAACAATGAATCCTGCAGAGAAAGGGCAGGCAGTCTGAAGTCCAGGTTTCATACCATCAGGCTTCTTCATTAGAAAATATTTGGGCTCAAGAGGGGGTAAAGGGGAGGAAAAGGGAGACAACTGTAATACTATCAATAATAAAAAATATATATATTTAAATAAATAAGTAAATAAAATGAAAATTTTGAAGCTGACAAACACCCGAGTTAAGGACTCAGCAGAGGCCCAGTTCCCTGCCGAGAGAAGGGAAATGGGTAGGGGTGTTGTCTTTCACCCAAGTTTGTTCTGAAGGAAATGTGATCTCCTTTAGAAGAGGAAGAACAGGAGGCCTCACTTCTCCCAGCCCTGATAGCTCCTCACATGGCTCAGCCTGAGCCTGGACAGATGTGCCTTCAGTCTACCCTGTGCCCTTGTTTCGGGTGAATAGTTCCTGAGTCTGGAAGCCAGGCTCAGGTTTAGGCTGAGCCCAGGAGCAGGCCACCTGCTCATGCTGCTGACAGGTGAAACAGGATCCAGGACCGGTCTTCACTTCTGAAGAGATGAACACACAAGGTTTAAGTGCCTCTGGAGAAGGAAGAAAGGAAGAGAGAAGGGAAGAGGAAGGGACCCAGCCTCCCTCTGCTATATAGCCAATGGGAGTATGGAAATTAAGATTCTGGGCTGCCTGTTTCAGGTTTGCTGAAAAGTCAGTAAAAAGCAACTTTCCCCGAGTTCTGCTGTGTTAGAAAATACGGGAACTAACTGTCCCTGCCTTGGGGAGGCACACAATACAGTGGTTTAAGGTGAAGGCTGGCTTACAAACTTATGAATATAAAGAACAGAGCATGGCAAGTGGCAGATACTGCCCTGTCCCGTTAGCCAGGCAAGCCCAAACCACACACATTTACCTAGCTCCACATAAAGCAGGTCAATAGTACCTACAGGTCAGGGCATCTATCCAGAGCTCTTGGCTTGATCATCTCAAACTCTATGAGGATTCCTGACCTGTTCCTAATTAAGTCAGCACATGAACCTCGCTGGTTTTCCTGTTTGTGGACTGGGTGCCTCAGTCCTGGCATTCATTCAGCCCTACTTCTCTCACCTAACCTCCAACTTCGCTTCTAGAAAAGGATTTTCTCCTACCCGCTGGCATATGCTTTCCTAGATGACACTCATTTTCTCCCAGCCCAGGAGATGTGGGGCAAAGGAAACGGTGATCATACCCAGCTGGGAGGAGTCAAGGAAGGCCTCACAAGGAACACAGCACTTGAGCTGAGTCTAGAAGGCTGGGAGGATTTAAGCAGAGGATGAGGAACAGAAAGTAGAGAGGACCGAGGGTCCAGGATCTGTAGCTCCCGAATGCCTTTAAGAAGATAATGAAGCACCTCCCCTCTGAGCAGCAGAGCCTCGAGCTATTGCCCTTCATTATCCAGAGTTCTCCCAAGGCTCTGGGTCTGGGTATGGTAAGGGAACATCAAGGCAGAGACACACGCCGAAACCGGTTTGGCTCAGTGGATAGAGCGTCGGCCTGCGGACTCAAAGGTCCCAGGTTCGATTCCGGTCAAGGGCATGTACCTTGGTTGCGGGCACATCCCCAGTAGGGGGTATGCAAGAGGCAGCTGATCGATGTTTCTCTCTCATCGATGTTTCTAACTCTCTATCCCTCTCTCTTCCTCTCTGTAAAATCTCAATAAAATATATTTAAAAATAAATAAATAAAAATAATTTTAAAAAAAAGGCAGAGACACACACAGCACAGAGCCACAGAGAGGTCAAGGGGGAAAGAAGGGTAGAGGGCAATATTGTTCACCAGATCTGAGTTTTATTCCAAATACTCTTTTACTGACCACACTGGTCATACACATGGTGACCCAACCATGCATAAACTGTGTAAGTTTTTTTAAAATTGAGAATGACTCTATCCTGCTATAGGCAGGTCTGTTGGGCAAAACTAAGGCTAGGACAGGCAGAGGAAGAAATAAAGAGTAGTGTGAAGCACCTATGCAAAGTCTAGGTCATAGAAAAGTTGAATAAAGACTTGCTGTAAGAATTCAAGAAAGTTTCCTTCCAGCAAGGATGGTCTGACTCTCTCAGCCTCACCTCTAGGCTTAGCTCTATTAGCAGGAATAACTGTAATTGGTAGGTTACATGTCTGTTTCCTTGAAACCAGGGCCTGGGTCACACACATACCCATCTCTAGTGCCTAGCAAAGGTCCACTCATTCATTCATATGCAGGAACTGCTTGGGGTGAGAAGGAGAAGAATGTTCTAATTCAGGCCTTCATCATCTTGAATTTATCTTACTAAAACAGCCTTTTAATAGATCTGCTTTTAGCCCTTGCCCAATTCAATTCATCCTTCACCCTTCTGAATGACCCTAACTGGGCAATTTCCCTGCTCAAACTTCCCATTTCTCCCCAGTGATCATAAGGTAAAAATTCGAAACTCCTTCGTGGGCATTCCAGAGCTTGTACATTCCAGTTTCTCTCAAATGATCTCCCTCTTTCCCGATCCTGCAACTCTGCACAAATACCACCTCAGCAGCAGCAGCAGCATGACACCAAGCCCAGCAGCAGCCAGCATCTTCTTCCCCTGCCTTTGCTCAGTTTGTCCCCTGCTTTTGCTTCTGGGAAGGAGGGGGAGAGCAAGGGGAGACTGTCATGCTGAAGGGCAGGGTTCCTCACAAATGGTGAAGGAAGATTCTGAGTCATCACAACCAAGAGAGATGGGCAAGAGGAGGCAGTGGATAAGCAAGCTAGACACTGGAGACACACATGAAAGGTCCCTACAGGCCAAATCCACAAAGACAAGAATGAACGTTGCTGAATCACACATGCACCATAAATCCCATCACTTTTTCTCTTCTTTGGGCAGATGATTAATTGTTTTAGAAAAATGTGTACTTGGAAGAGCTAAAATAATCAACACATGGGGCTCCATGGGATAAGGTAAACTCAGCCTGCCTGGGTGATGGAAGAAAGGTGGAGTCACAGCCTAGCCGCTCTGCAACTGTGCTGCCTACAGAGAAAAGCAGAAGCCTGGCAGCCCTTAGCAGTTACCAACAGGTGATTCCAGGGTCAGCACA
This sequence comes from Eptesicus fuscus, assembly GCF_027574615.1. Taxonomy (NCBI): domain Eukaryota; kingdom Metazoa; phylum Chordata; class Mammalia; order Chiroptera; family Vespertilionidae; genus Eptesicus; species Eptesicus fuscus. The sequence goes on along the minus strand of NC_072485.1, from coordinate 41,647,130 downwards.
AGCCTGAGAGGAGGGGGCTTGGCCAGTTTCACACCCACCCCCGCCCTCCTTGTACTGCAGTAGAAGGAAGCGAGGCTCATCTGTTTCTGGGGGAATGAAGATGCCACGCACAGCCTGCAGTTATGAATGGCTCTTATAACAACAAGCTGACATCTGTGCTCGGTTTTTAAGATGCATCATTGCATGTTTATTAAACTATTGCTCTATCATATTTATTAAGCTACGAAACAACTCCCAGCCTATACTTCCAAAAGTGGTTTATTAAAAACTAAGCCTTGAACATTAATACTCAAAAGCACCCTTGAGAATCAATAATGCTGCAGATAAAATGAAAGGGAATCAAAGCAGTAAGTCTTGGTGGGGGCTGTAGCTGCCTTTCAACACTTTCTCGTATGTTCAGGCAGCTGGAGTGGGGAAGAACATGATGGGTATGTGGAACTGGGTGCAGGGCTAGCCACCCCAAGCACCAGACTTCCTGTCTAAAATGTGGACTTGGTAATATGGAAGGGGGAGTGTCCGATGGCCAAATAATTCTATGCAAAGGGAAAAAATAATAATAAATCAATATTAGGCCCAGTGAGTGCTACTAGTTTCACCAAGAATAAAACCCCTGACCCCTAGTCTCATACTGATGCCCTATGCTGGCCCAATATGAGCCATCCATCCTGGACACAGACTCTGCCCTGCTCCTGGCACCAGGCTGAGCTCTGAGTTGAGTCCTGCCCCTGCCCAAGAACAAGCCTAGATCTAACGGGCCAGTGGTCATAAGGGGCCCAGCTGAGCAGGGAGACTGGAGGAATGTAATCAGCCCATGAGCAGAGGCCCATCATGTGCACCCCAGGCCTTTCTAGCCTCAGAAAACCTCTCAGAAAGATATCTTCCAGCTTCTTCCCAAATCCCCAAGCCTCTTCATGGGTGCCCACCTGCACCCCATTCAGGCAACAAGCACTAACACCTGGCCACTTCTACAAAGAAACAGAACAAATTAGAAGATTCAGTGAAGAACCCACAGGATGCAAAGGGGACTCCAAACAATGCCCTGTGAAGAACAAAACAGTAGAAGGATTCAGGGGTGTTTGGGGTCAGAACAAAGGAAACACAGAGCTCTCGAAGGAAGCCCAAGTGACTCTGTGACTACAGGATTTCACTCCCAGCTTAGTGTGAGATTTCCTCCAAGGCAGCCATCTTCTGTGGGGGAGAACAAGGCCTGGGGTTTGACACTCACCTGCTGACTTCTTGAACATTGTTGGCTCGAGCAGCTTCCATCAGGGCTGCATCTGTAGAGAGAGGGGGCACTGGTCAGACCTAGTCCTCAGGGCAGCTTAGAGGGCCCAGTAAAACAGTGAAAGTAAAAGCACTTCAGAAACATGGGCTTTAACAAGAGAAATGATGCCAAGATAGGGCATACCTCAGAAATATTACAAGTTCCATTCTAGACCACAGCAATAAAGCACATATCGCTATAAAGTGAGCCGTACTCTTTTTTTTGTAATGAACACATATCTGAAGCACAATAAAGTGAGTGCAATAAAACGAGGTATGCCTGTAGGTAAAGAGAAGGCTAATCATCCCATGCCCACATGTTAACAACTTGTCTTCCACATCTATTCTAGAGCCAAACTCTTAACTCCTCTCATCACAAGGTGATCCCAGTACAGGGCTAGCACAAGTGTTGCCAATGAATGATAAATGCTCACTGTGCGAATTCCTTCATTCTCCTTTAGCTATCAAGCCCTCTGTTTTACATGAGTATCATTATCAGTCATTCCCCTACCTTGCCCCACTTTCTCCCTAACTCGTTTCTTGCCTAGTTTTGAATCTTGATGTCATAGGTCACACATCCAGAGGGAGTCAGGACGGGGAGGAGCAGGAAGGGGTGTGGGCCCTTCTGAGAGTAGAGAGAGCACCAACCAGGAGTCAGGAAACCTGGCTCCTACACACTCTGCCCCCTACTCACCATGGGCTGTGGCAGCCCCTTTCCCTCTCAACCCGTTTCCCTGACTGTAAAGCAGAGGCAATAAAACCTTTGCCCTGCCAGCCTCACAGGATGCTGAGAAAATGAAATGATGGTTGGAAAATCTGCAAACTCCCAGTGCCAAGCCCACCAAAGGGAGACCCGAAGCATAGGGATTACCTAGCAGAAAAGCTAAGCTGGCCTCCCCTGGGCAGCCTGCAGGCTGCTGGCACCACCTTGTGGCCACAAAGAAAAATTGTCTGACTGGAAACAAATCTCAAAAGACAACAGAAGCACATTTTTTTTCAAATACCAAGTGCCTGGGGAGTCCTCTGTGCCCAGCATGATTCTGAGATCCATTATTGAACGCTGGACGAACTCATGCCCAGTCCTGCCTTAGAGAGTTCCCAGTCCAGCCAAGAGTCTGATCCACTGAAACAGGAAGAGGCATTGGAGCAGGGTAGAAAACAGGATCTGGAGATACACAGACATGGGCTCCCACCATACCTCTGCCACTTACTTGCTGTACCACCTGGCCAACTCAATTAACCTCCTGAGCCTCAGTTTCCTATCTGTACAATGGGGATAATATAGCCACCTTAACGAGCATATGTAAACCAGTTCTGTGGTTCAGACATTATTGCCTCCACCCCACCAACCACAGACTACAGGGCCAGGTCTTTCCTGGTTATCTTCCCTAAGCACATACCCAGACAGCCCCCAGCTGGAAGGGAAACAAGCCTTCTTCAGAGATGGCTATGTTTTCTCTTCCCTCGCTCTGCAGAAAGAATTGGCTTTTGCAAAGTCACAGAGGAAATGAAGAATGAGCCGAGATTAGAGCCCAGGCCTCCTGGCTCCTGCAGGGTGCAGTTTCTATCACACTGCACTGAGGGCCTGAGTTTACAACTCCAAGTCAGGGGATTGGGTAGCTAGTAAGTCAGATGGTTGGAAATGATCATGGTTTTGGTCATTATCTAGTTTGGTAAATAGACTCTGGTCTCCTTGCTGGGGTTCACATGCCACAAAGTCCAGTCTAGAGCCCCCAAGCACTTCTAAAAGGCAAGACTTGGGACACCTCCCCCTCATACTTCTAAACATACTGGCCTCAGGACATTCCCTGAGCTCATGGCTCTCCAATGCCTAAGGAGAAATTCCAAACCATCGTGCATAACATGCAGGCCCCACTCCATCTGCTCTCACTTCACCCCAAAGACCTCCTGTTCTCCAACCAGGCTGGCCACTCTGCTAGCGCCTGCACACACCATGCTGATGTGTGACTCCCATATCCTTGTTCCCTGAAGGCTCTGCATGAAATACAATCCAACTCAAGACACACTTACTGAGTACCTACTAAGTTCCAACACTATGGTGGACAATGTGAAGGTATTAAAGAAAGGAGCTGGTATCATCCTGAAAAAACCTCATGGAGGTCACAGTGAGACCTTTTCATCTCTTGTCTCAGCCTTCAGAATGCAAATGCAAATTCCCCATCCTCCAGGGACCTCCAGTCTTCCAGGAAAGCTTTCCTGGCTCTGTTGGTCCTCTGATCCCCCAACTGCACATAGTCAGACCACTCACCAGACCCACAAGCCTAACTGCCTGCACTGTCTCCTTAACTTTGTGCCCAAAACTAGATACGCTGAGAGTATTCAAAAAATTGCTAAAAGTTATAGAATCACAGCATGCCTAAGCTAGAAGAGCCCTTAGAGCTCTATGTCAACATCCTCATACTGTAGATGAAGAAACAGAGGACCAGTGAGGAGGAGCAAGAGTCCAAAGTCACAATGGGAGTTAGAGAGAGAACCAAAACAAGGTCCCAGTTGTCCTTACTCCCAGTCCAAGGCCTTTCCTTTACAGCTGCTGGATAAACAAATGTCAGGGCAGTCCCCCTTACTCCAGTCTCAGAGATGGGAATGCATGTAATCCATGAACATCATGCCTCAGGCTTCCCCCTCCTTGAGGAACAACTGAGAACCTGAGTGGTTGGACACATGTAGGCCAGAAGTCTGGCTCTCTGCTTGCTCTCCCAGTACCTGCTTAGCCCCATGCACCCAGGTGAGACGCCAACCTGGGTCAGCCAGCCCCATGGTTGCTTTGGGTCCCTACAGAGCCAACTTCCTAGTCTCCCTTCCCCTGCCAACTGGCCCACATGGCAAGATCTTTTCATGCCTGAGACCAGGCCTAGCAAAACCCTGGGAGTCTGATGGACAGACCCAGGCTGCTGAATGCCAAGAAAGAAAAAAATAACAGCCCTGTAAAAGTACTGAGAAATAATCCTTCACTGTATAAGGGGGGAAACTGAAGCCAGAGAGGTGCAAGCGATGAAACCAAGGTGGCACTGAAACCAAGTCTTTTTCCCTTCTTAGGCCATCTGAGGGGTAAACTTCTCTAAACCATTTAGCGGTTGCCCTCAAAATACACCGCAGTTTCCCCGAGACCTCTTAAAAGAGGAACTGGACCAGGCAGAATATTCGAGGATTAAATGACCATGCTCTAATTTTAGAGGTTTAGTCCGATGCTCCCGTTATACAGATGGACAAAGTGATGTCCAAAAGAAGGGACGCTGCCCTATGCTGGAAATGATGCAACTCCGAGGCACTGAGCTCTCCAGTGCAAACTCTACCCCCGTGACAATGTCTGGGTCCCTCCAGGACTGAGACTACGCTGCTCTAAATCTATAAGCAACTCCCGCCCTTCAAAGATAATCAACACACTCCTCCCGCCTCTCCCTTCCGGGAGCCCAGATGGTCCCGATAATCACCCTTGTTGGACGGGCTCTTGCTGTAACAGTGAACCACCAGCGCCGTGGCCAGGGCCCACATGCCCAGTCTGGCTCTGGTGGGGACCCCATTCCAGCAGTTCTGTCCGGGGAGTGTGTCTTCGGGGCCAGGAAGGCGTCCCCATGTGGCGGCTGAGAGGCACTGGGTCTCCGTGCGTCTTCCGTGGCGCCCCCCGGTGGCTGCCCCTCTTCGGGTGAGCGAGGCCAGCGATGTTGCAAGACGCCCCCCGATGGCCGCCCTTAGCCACGGCGGCTCCCCGCAGCCGCCGGTGGTCACACTCCGGCCGGAGGGACCTCGGTGGCTTCCGAGCGATGGAGACCTAAGCAGATGGAGGAGGAGCCGCGGCGCCAGCGATGTTCTCCTTAACACCAGGGACCCCAGCATCATGACAGCTGCTTGGATAACCCCGTGGTGCCGGCCCCGGTGCTGGCCACGTCCAACATGGCTGCCGCGGCGCGTTCGAAGACGCCGCGAACAGGGTGGAATTCCGCACTACCTCACGGGAGTGGTAGTCCACAGCTCTAGAGCTTTCCGCAACTGGAGGATGAATAAACTACAATTCCCAGAAAGTTGTGGAACTTGCGTCACAATGACCGCCGATTTACAGGAGTCCGGGGCATGCTGGGAAATGGAGTTCTGGCGGGGGGCGTGGTAAAAAAGCAAATGCCTAGGTAGGGCGTGGGATTAAGATGCGAATCCCAGAGTATAGTTCAAACACACAATTCAATTTCTGAATAGTGTAAATTACCAGGGATCTTCTGCGGAGGCTTATTATGAAATGTATGCTTATTTATTTTAGTCTATTTCTCTTTTTAGCCTGAGATAGCTTTTCAAAAAGATATCTAGGGTGATGGGTCCACTTGAAATAGGAATTCATTTTATATTCCTACACATATTTCCTTTCGGTTGAAAAGTTGGTACCTAGTCTTGCTTTCTCACTTGTGTTATTTTTTAAAGGACTTTCACATGGCTATCACATTTTATCCTTTTGGCAGCTGCGCGCGCGAAGCTGGGGCAAGGATAATTCCCACCTACAGGGAAGGGGATTTAGGCTCGAAAGTGAAATAATTTGTCAATAAGTTAAATAAAGCTCTAGTCTCCTGGTTTTGAGCCTAATCCTCCCCATAAACACCTCCTGTGCATCCTGGCCCTCTTTGTTCAGACTGAATTCACAGGCAGGCAGAAGAGGAAACTCTTTTTGCCAGTCCCTTTCATTACTCGGGCACTTCCTGTGGATCTCCACTCAAACCTCACATTATCAGAGTCTTCCCTGAGGATTCTATTTAAAATAGCAATCCCTGTGCTTGATTCGGCAGCACATATATTAAAATTGGAACGATACAGAGAAGATTAGCATGGCCCCTACGCAAGGATGACATGCAAATTCGTGAAGCATTCCATATTTAAAATAATAATAAATATATATATATAATAAAATAAAATAGCAATTCCCCTTCCCCTATTCTTCTTATCCTGCCTAATTTTTTTCCACAGCATTTACTAGCTGATGTACTAAATATGTATTTGTTCTATTGTCTTTATCCAGTAGCATGTGACCCCCATGATATAGGGACTTTGTTTTTTCATTCATATCACCCCATCCAGAACAATGGCTGGAACAAAAAGGTTCTCAATAAATATTCCGTCAGTGAATGGATCAATCTTACCTTATTAGCATGGGGGGATGAATATGAGATTTAGAGTACAGGCAGCCCTGGATTTCAGTTTTGACTCTTGCATTTACTACATGTGTGATTTTGGACAAATTTCTTTACCTCTCTGATTGTTGATTGTCTCATTATTATCAAAGATAATATCTACCTTCAAGACAGTTGCATGTATTAAATGAAAAAACATGTTAGACCTATGTTAAATGAGATAATAGGTAGACCACCACCATCCCTTGCTCACAGTAGGTCTTCAAGAAATTGTGACTATCATACTACCTACTCTAGGATTCCTACACTGGATTCCTCACTCTAAACTTTTGTTTTGTTTTGTTAATCCTGACCCGAGGATATTTTTTCCATGGATTGTTAGAGAGAGTGGAAGGGAGAAAAAGAGAGAGAGAGAGAGAGAAAGAGAGATCAACGTGAGAGAGAACACATAGATTGGTTTGCCTCTGGCATGTGCCCCTACCAGGGCTGGGGATCGAACCCAAAAGCCAGATATGTGCCTTTGACCTTTGATAGGGAACCTCCTCCATTCTGAACTGACACTCTGACCACTGAGCAATACTGGCCAGGGCCCCTACTCTAAACTTCTTGAGGCCAGGGATGGAGTTTCTCATTTCTTCATCCCTTTGTAAGACACTCAGTAAATAGCTGTTGAATAAATGAATACATATTTTAAAATTATTTAATAGCCAAAGCATTTTGACCTCCTTATTTTAAGAGATTCCCAAGATATCCTGTCTTATTAGCCACTCTATTCACCATAGCAGCCTCACTCTCCCTGTATTCTTAGAATACTTCTGCCTCCCAATTTAGGGTTGGTCAGAGCAGGAAGAGCTGTCTCTGAGCTCCTACTACCAGGTGAGCCAAGATAGTGCATCTGAGTATTTAGGTAAAAGTCACCAATAATAATGTGCTGTAGACACATTCCAGGGCCCTTCAGTTTACTTAGCACTGCATAATTTTCAAAGTACGTACCCATTGATTCTCTCATTTGATTTTCACAAATAACATCCATAAGGGGTGCAAGGCAGGGTTAAATCACTATCAGCATTTTGTAGGGAATACTGAGAGGTTAAATGACCGTGTCTGGCTAAGTGGGAAGTAGTGGGGGAGCATGGGAATAACTATTAGAATCAGCCAGGACTCAGAGTGGATTCTAGATCTTCAATAACCAATACAAAAACCCCTAGATCACATTGCTAACATTTTAAAAGATCTTCAACTCAGGGTGACTCCCTTTTGGTCTACACAGGAAGCAGGGATTTATATCGAGTTTCAGTTACCCTACCTTGGCCCTGAGCTTCTAGCTCTTGGGTTGGGGGACAGAGAACTCCAGCTTCATTTAGTTTATAATGAGGTGACTAGGGGATATTGGAGTGGGGTTTAGGAGAAGGCAGGAAGTGAAGGATCAATGAATGCAGTTTCTGTGGTTACCCACCTCTGGAGTAGAGTCAGAGGTCATTGTGTAGGCTTCTGAAGAAAACACTTCCCTGAAAAACAAAACAACACACATTTTTAAACAAATAAGTAAGTCATAGATAATGAGAGCTGGGTTTTCCTTTTTTTGGAGGAAGAAGTAATAAATAAGGAAAGAAAGTACACATGAGTTAGATAAATCTATACATTACCTATCTTGTCAAAGAACACAGGATCCAATGTGAAGTAGTTCCTAATGGCCAAAGCTGGAAGAATGAAGCAAATAATAATGATAGTATGGGGTTTTTACCTAGAGTAATACAAATATCCATGAGGCCATATGAATATAGTCAAATAAATATATAGATAGATAAATTGGGGAGGAGTAGAAACTGAATTAATGAATATAGAAGGAAGAGGGAAATAGAGATCACCATTAGGCAAATACCACAGTAATAAATATTTCAGCCAAGATCCACAACTGATACTAAAATTAGGGGTAAAAGTTTGAAGACAAACAGGATTTGTGTGATCTCTAAGTATCTCCTGCAAGATACTTATCAAGTACAAAAACTTTACAGTGGGGAAGCCAGGCAGACACCAACTTAACCAAATGATCAAAATAAATGTCACCAGTAATAAGAGATGCAGACATCATGATTCTCTAGATCCATTCTGTCCCTCATGAATCAAAGATCTTTTAAAATATGTTTAGCACTGTACCTAGGGATTAATGCATAAGATTTAAAGACACAGAATTCACTTGCTGTGGATCCTACTGGGGATCCTACTGGCTATGTAAACATATCTGAGAAATGTCAGAGAACTTATCTAAGCACTTTACACAAACAGAAGTTAGTAGCTACTGAATATTGACTGTTTATTCTGAGTCAGGCACCTTTTTTGAACAAGCTCAGTTAATCCTTACATTAACCCTTGATTTAGATACTGTTAATATTCACAGTTTTGTCTGACTTAGAGCCCAAAGGTTTAGCCATTACACAGTTTGCTTTTCTGAGGAAGAAAACGTGTGTGTGTGTGTGTGTGTGTGTGTGTGTGTGTGTCAGGGTATGTGTGAAAAATATTCTGCATTATTTTTTCTCAAAAATATTGCACACTTTCCTGCATAACAAATAGAAAATAGTGAATATAATTTAATATTTTCCTGATGATCAAGTTATTGCTATTGCAACAGATTTTTTTGTATCATATTGCAAATGTAAGAAATCTTGGACTTTAATTCAAACCATGCTTGGAAAATATTTTGCTAAAAAAAATCTCTTATCACCTTCTTTTCTTTTCATCTGTGTCTTTCCCATAGAATCAGAGTGTAGCATGTGGTCTCTGGGCAGAGCAACATAGCTACTTTTTACATTAAGAATAAGAATTGTATTTATGATAAATCTGCCATTTTATGTAAGTGCTGGAAAGATGAATTATTTAGTAAACAGTGTTGGGACAGCTGGTTGGCAAATTGGGAAAAAAATTAAATTGGATTTATACTTACGTCTTTCACCAAAATAAATTCATACTAAATCAAAAGATTTAAATGGGGGGGGGGGGAGAGAAACCAGAAAAAATGCTAGAATAAAACATAAAGTAATTTTTAAAAATAACTGGAATAGGGAAACTTTCTAGTCATGACACAAAACTCAGAACCCACAATAGGAAAGATTGGTATATTTGACTCTACAAAAAACAATTCTGATGGGAAAATACCATAAACAGTAAAAAAACACAATAGACTATCTGGGGGAAAATATATTTGCACCACAGTGGTGAAGGGCAGAAATACAGAGAACTCCTATAAAATATGAAAAAGACCTAGAATATAGAAGATAAATGGACAAAGGGAACACCTTTGTGCACAGTAAAGAATGGGGCTCCCAGGGCTGAATTAGAAAAAGGCCCCCCGATACAGTATTTGTGTCTAAGTGAGCAGTGTGCGGCCAGATTTCAGTTTCCACTTTCACAAACTGCATGTCCAAACTTGGCAGCCCCCAGCAAAGGACTTGACCAAAGAGCTCACAAAACACACACACACACACACACACACACACACACACACACAAACACACACACACACACAAAAAAAAAAAACAAGCACAAATTATATTTAAACATATGAAAATATGCTCAAGAACATCTATAATAACAAATGTACAAATTAAAATGGTAATGATCCATATCTTGCACCATATACAAAAATGACCTCAAAATGGATTATAGACCTAAATATAAAACCTAAAATTCTAGAAGAAAATATAGAGAAAAATCTTTGTGGCTTTGAGTAAGGCCCACTTAAAAAAAAAAAAAAAAAGACAAATTGTACTTCATCAAAATAAAGAAATTTTGCTCCTCTAAAGCCTCTGTTAAGAGAATGAACAGACAAGCCACAGAAGGGACCACTCTGAGGCACAGCAGGTAGAAAAAGTATCAAGGCACAGAACACATGTATTGTATATAATCATTGGTATTATTTGAAAACATATACATATTTATATCTTTGTGGTCATATATATATTTAGGATATCTCTGGAAGGATAATAAAAATAGCTGTCCTTGGGGGAAAGGGGAATGAAATGGGACTAAGAGATGAGGGGGAAAAGTAGGGAGGGAGGGAAAGTTTTTCTTTTCACTGAATACAATTTTGAATTTTGTATCATGTACATATATTTCCTATTCAATTAAATTAACTAATCTCTATTATTTCTATATCAAATTCACTTTAGGCTAATTTTTGGCATCAGTTAGTGGGAGTACTTTTAACCTCAGACCACCTCATTATTTTTTCTCACATAGAAACACTGACATCTTGTGGATTTTTAAGATAATGCTGCTATTTAAAAAAACCTATTTATTTTCTAAATACAGTTGACCTATACAATATTATATTAGTTTCAGGTGTACAACATGGTGGTTAGACATTTATATACTTTACTAAGTGAACACCCTGATAAGTCTAGTACCCATCCCACACCATACATAGTTATTACAATACTAGAGGCCTGGCGCATGAAATTCATGCACAGAGCGGGGGTTCCTCAGCCCGGCCTGCACCCTCTCTAATCTGGGACCCCCCATGGCAGTGCTCGCCAAACTCATTAGTCAACAGAGCCAAATATCAACAGTACAACAATTGAAATTTCTTTTGAGAGCCAAATTTTTTAAACTTAAATTTCTTCTAATGCCACTTCTCCAAAATAGACTCGTCCAGGCCGTGGTATTTTGTGAAAGAGCCAAACTCAAGGGGTCAAAGAGCCGCATGTGGCTTGCAAGCCGCAGTTTACTGACCACAGCCTCGGGGGATGTTCAACTGCTGGTTTAGGCCTGATCCCACAGGCAGTCAGACATCCCTCTCGAAATCCAGGATGACTGGCTCCTAACCATTCACCTGCCTGCCTGCCTGATTGCCCCTAACCCCTCTGCCTGCTGGCCTGATAGCCCCTACCTTGCCCCGCTGCTGGCCTGATCACCCCTACCTTGCCTCTGCCTGCCTGATCACCCCTAACTGCCTCTGCCTGCCTGCCTGATCACCTCTAACTGCCCTCCCCTGCCAGCCTGATCTCGCCCCCAAATGCCCTCCCCTGCTGGCCTGATCTCACCCCCAACTGCCCTCTCCTGCCGGCCTGATCACCTCTAACTGCCTCTGCCTTGGCCCCCACCACCATGGCTTTGTCTGGAAGGAAGTCGGACGTCTGGAAGATGGCCAGTTGACCTGGTCTAATTAGCATATTACCCTTTTATTAGTATAGATAAGATTATATAGGATAGGATTGCTTAAATTTGGGGGGGGGGGGGGGAGCCTTTTCAGCAGGAGGAGATGCTCTTGGCAGACAAAAACACATAATCCCTATATCTGGACTGATAGCCAGCCATATGCACTATACTGCCAAACCAGTCATTAAAAAGTTGGATCACTTTCTTACACCTTACACCAAACAGCTGTTGCCCTTAAAACCCCTCCTCAGCCCCCACCTTAGGTTCTGCCTTCGAAGTTCACCCAGAGTAGTTCTGATTGGTCGGTTTCTATGCCAGTCAGCATCTCTGGGCCTATCTCCAGGCCAGATCATAGAGGCGGGGTTGATCAGCAGCTGCCCCAGGCAGCTGGCTGAACTGCTGACCTCTGGGGGGAGAGAGAGAGAGAGAGAGGCCTCGCCAGCAGCCGCTGCTGCTGCTGCTGCTGCTGCTGCTGCTGATCAGCCCCGCCCCTTTCTCTCTCTGAGAGTTCAGCAGTTCAGCCCACTCACCTGCAACGTGCGCAGCCTGGCGTTCGGTCGAGCCTTCGGTCGTTTTGGATGTTATGACCGTGGCTCCTCATATACTATATAGATTATTGACTATATTCCCTTTGCTGTGGTACAGACACTTTGGAAAACAATTTGGCAGTTTCCTATAAATTTAAATACATTATAAGACTTAGCAGTTCCACTCCCTTAAGCAAACAAACAAACAAAAAACCCCGTGAACATTAATAATGGCTCTGAAAAGATGACTATATTGTTGGGAATGACTGACCCTAATTATCCTGATGAGCTACAGTAGCTGCCACAAAAGGAGGGCAATGAAAATATCTGAACAGTGAGGTTCAGTGGTGTCTCTCGATGCTTCCATGTCTGGTAATAACGGTGAATGAGCAATTGCAGCAACCAGCGCCGGACAAGGGCAAGGCAACCCAGAGCTCAGACACCTGAGGGATGAAGGTCTGAGTCGTCCTCCCAAGCAGGCAAACTAGATAAGGTGAAGCTCTAGAATGGGGGGTGGATAGAGAAGAAAGGTAATACTAATTGCCGTCTTAGGGCAACTATTAGAATTGTAGATTGCTTCAATAATCCTTGTCTATTAAATCTCTTACCAAGGTTGAACTGGCTACTATCTTTAACGGAATGGATTTAGTGTGGGATGCAAGGGGATCTCAGTGGTGCAAGGAGTGACTGTCCCAGAGCCTATGGTGCCGGGTGTTGCATCTCCTTAGCTCGCCTCCGATTTGAGCCATTAGTGTGGTTGACAGTTCTTTGTGATTGCAAACTCATCTTGAGACGACAGCATCCCATCTCAAGCAGGAACCTGCTTATATCATCATTTAACATTTTGTTTTGTTTTTTATATTTAATTTCTAGCAGAGCCCCGTGGCAATGATTTGCTTTTCAAATGGAGAATAGGCAGCAGAAAGGGGTATAGTTTTACTTCAAACCCCTAAGGGTCTGCACTGTGATTCTTCTACTGGTTTTGAGGGAGGCTTCCCAGTCTCTTTGCTGCAGACACGTCCCTTACAATTGAGTCTGCTGGATCTCAAGACCTAAGCAGCAGGGCAGCGTGAACAACTGTGATCTACTACTGCACAGTGCTTTCTGGCTCTGGGGCCCAGTCAAAACTGGCAGCCTTGGGACCACTTGGTAAATGGGTTTTAGCAACATGCTCCAATGTACTGTAGTATACGTTAAAATCCAAACAGGCCCACTAAGTTCCAATGTAGTATATGTCCAAAATCCAAATAGGCCTACCAAGCTTTGTGCCTCTTAATTTATGACTAGAGGCCCGATGCATGAAAATTCGTGCAAGAGTAGGCCTTTCTTTCCCCGGCTGCTGGCACCGGCTTTCCTCCAGCACCCGGGACCTGGGCTTCCCTCCCTCTGGGCCGGCCACAGGCACCGGGGACTGCAAGCAGCTTCCCCCGGGCTGGGCCCCGACTTTGTCAGGAAGGACATCCGGAATGATGTCCAGTCTATCCAGTCTAATTAGCATATTACCCTTTTATTAGTATAGATGGTCAATGCAATATGAAGCAACCTGCCCCTCGTTTTAAAAGCTCTATTTCAGTCCAGCCAGTGTGTCTCAGTGGTTGAGTTGTCGACCTATGAACCAGGAGGTCAAGGTTTGACTCTTGGTCAGGGCACATGCCCGGGTTGTGGGCATGCAGGAGGCAGCTAATCAATGATTTTCTCTCATTTTTGATGTTTTTATCTCCCTCTCCCTTCCTCGCTGAGATCAATAAAAATATATTTTTAAAAATGAAAATAAAACAAACGTGCCCTGGACAATTGGAGCCCTAGAAACTTCATCTGTGCATCAGGTCCCTGAATGTTCACAGGGTTTATCTCCCATCCTCTGGAATGCATGTGTTTTACCAAGGAATCTAGGATGCTTGCTACTTCCTGTGTAGGTCCAATTAGCATATGTCATCAATGTAATGGTCCAACATGACGTTCTGTGGGCTATCAAAATGATCAAGACCCCGCCCCCCCTCCCCGCACCCCTCTCCCCAAAACTATATTATGCCAGAGAGCAGGAGGTTGACATAGCCCCGAGGATAAATAAAGTAATACAGCTGTCATGCCGCACAAAGGCAGACGGCTTCGGGGCTGAAAAGAAAACATTTCCCAGATGCCAGGGTTTATACTGACTTTCTCCAATAAAGATAGCATATCCAGGCTGCAGCTGAAATTGAATTCGGTACCTGATTACCTTTTTAATACCCCACAGTCATTCTCCAAAATCCATTAAGCTTTTGCATCTGCCAAAAGGACAAATTAAATGGGATTGTAGGAGGAATAACTACTTTGCATCTTTTAAACTCTGTTGGCAGTGCTAATGCAATTCCCTCAGGAATGCATTAACTATGGTGATGCTGGAGAAGAGGGTGGTTTTGTTTCCTCAATAACTGGAATACATAGGTCTGGGCAACCATAAGGTGGTAGAAGTAGGAATCCCTGATCACCATCACTCCCAACGACCCGTGTAGAATTCATGTTTCCTGTCCCATAATCTTAGACTTTGACAAGTTCCTATTTGTGTGTGCACACATGTCTGTGGGGGTGTGCATGTGTGTACAGTGGTGTATTTCCACTAGGGAACTTGAGGCTGTGACTATGGTTTGGCCACTCTGGGATCCTCATGCTAGTGGCCAGCAGACAAAAAAGACATTGCAGCCCTAACTGGTTTGGCTCAGTGGATAGAGCGTCGGCCTGCAGACTGAAGGGTCCCAGGTTCGATTCCAGTCAAGGGCATGTACCTTGGTTGTGGGCACATCTTCAGCAGGGAGTGTGCAGGAGGCAACTGATCAATGTTTCTTTCTCACTGATGTTTCTAACTCCCTATCCCTCTCCCTTCCTCTCTGTAAAAAATCAATAAAATATATTTTAATAATAATAATAATAAAAAGACATTGCAGTCCAGGCAGGGTAGTCGACCCTGATTCACACGAATAGTACGGGTTTCCATTTCATAATGAATAAAGAGTGTGTCTGGAATTCAGGGGATTCACTGGGGCATCTCTTGGTGCTTCTCTGCCCAGTGACAACTTTTAATGGGTAATTGCAGCAACCATGGCCTGACAAGAGCAAGGCAAGGGGGCTGAGGCCTGGACAACCCCACTAGGCAAGTAACCCAGATCAGCCAACATGCTGACTGAGGGAGAGGAAAACCTGGAATGGTTGGTCGAGCAGGGAAATGATGAATATCAACTATGACCCTAGGCAAAGCTAAAATGAACGGATGCAACTTGATTTCATGGCCTGTTTGTAAAAAATATGCAATTGGCCATCAGCTTGAAGAATTGGATTTAAACTTTCCCACTTGGGGAATAAGTGAGAACATTTTTTCTCACATAAAACCCAGATATAAATAGATATGAACAGGTCTAAGTGGTGTAATGTTTGTACAAGATCCAGTTAATTTTATCCCAGCTATGCTCAGCCTGCCTTGCCCGCTCCCCTCTGGGGACCCAAGCGACTTACCTTATTTTCTGGCTAGACTGGCTCCTGGAATGGCTTATTTCATTCCAGTGGTCATAGCCCCGGCCACCATATCTCCCGGCTCTGATCGCCTCAGCCTCCCGTTGGGGTTCAGGCATCAGCACAGCTTCTATCACACACACTGTCATAGGAGCCACCTCAGCTCCAGCACCAGGTCTGACCTGGCAGGACACAGGGGATTCTGGCTTCTCCAGTGACTTCCCAGAGTGGTCAATTATACAACCTGCAGGTCATAAGGAATTACTATCCAATGGAGAGGATTTTGACCAATGAGAGACTGAACAAGGGAAGGTCTCCACAGATAAATGGCTTTCTTCTCCTCCCCCTAATGAATTGCTTTTAGATGTGATGGCTCCACATGGCCTCTATGGAGGTGTTCTCTGAGCAACCCCACTGAATATTCTTGTGAAGAAGGTACCAGCTCAGTAAAGCACCACCTTGTAGGTGTTCTTCTGACTTCCCTGCCTGTCCACCCCTTTTCCCTCACTTTTGCTTTCTTCCCAATAAGGGATCTATCAGTACCTAGACTTTCTTCCCAATAAGAGATCTATCAGTACCCCAGGCTGGCTCTGTATTCTAGGAATTCTGGGTTAGGAAAGAGGTGTGGTCAGGGCATATGAATGAAATATTTGAAATTGTGGTGGGATTGAAGTTATTGTAATGACAAGGTCTCAAATATAACCATGGAAGGGCATGGCTTAGATAGAACGGACAACAAATTCATGGAGAAGAAAATATCAAGGAACTTAGAGCCCAGAGCACTGGAATAATCATCAATGTAGGTAAGGAAGTCCCCTCGAATGACGTTGGAGTGTTGGAGAGAGTGATCCAGGAGGTAAAATCTTCAAAGCATGGAGGAGGGGAGTAGAAATGCTACTCCCATGTTACCAGAGGGTTGTGGATAATATAGTCTCTTCATGTTATGGAAGCGAGGGCATTTGGGATAAGCAACGAGGAACAAGGAGAACATGGAACTCTCCTCCAAGCCCAGTGATACCAGGGCTGTAGGAGAGCAAGCAACTATCTCTTGAGAGGATTGCAAAGAAAGCAATATCATCAGATGAGAATTCCACTCCAGAGCAAGAAGATGAAGAGAACATTCCTAAAAGAGAATGAGGATACAGACCTAGGTCTAGATAAATGACCTTGAGCTCCAGGACACAGGAGATGAGGAGTGATGGCAGATGGAGTCAGAAAAGGTGAGGTACAGATGAATGGGGATTCGAGCCGGGAATGAGGATGACTTGGGTGACAGGGCTACATGCACAAGGCTAACGGGCCCAGTGAGACTCATCCTGATAGGCCGGAGGCAGGGAGTCATGCAGCAGCTGCAAGTGATCAGGAGAGGAGGAATGTGAGCTCTTGCTCAGAGCATGCACATCTGGGCTTCCCACTCAGCCCTACCGAAGGAGGCATGGGGTCCTACTCTGGACACACGAGCTCCTCCCTTGTGACTTCTGTGGACAGGGAGTTCTTTAGGAACACAGAAGTGTCCTCTTACTCCAGCTGAGTGGGGACACTAGTCACCTGCCGGTCACCATGACATGAGCACTGGATGTTCTCTTCCCGTGAGATCTTGCAGCTGCTGAAGTTGGGCCAATTTGTCTGTTTTGTCACTGTCCTTTTGTTCTGCCTTCTGGCAGGGACTGTTTTCTTTGCTTGCATTTGGTGTGTATCTACGTATTTCTAAGACACCATTAAACTTAGACAAACCTCCACATCCTTTTCTTTTCATTCCTGCACCTATTTTACATAACTCTGATTCCTTATCTTCTTTTGGAAGGCATCTATTTTTAATTACCCACTGTTCTCTTTTTCTGTTACTCTGACTCCTTCTTTTACCTCAACTGACTGTGTACTTTTTTTTTTTTTTTTTTGAGCTTGTTCAGCCTGGTTCCCACTTTTCCCAAGCAGTATACAAATTTCTCTCCTTCCTTTCAGAAGGACTTGGTGAACTGTACACAATAACCTGAGTTTACTGACTTCGTGCATTTTATTTCTATTAATTAACCTTGATGCCATCCCTCCTTCTAATATAGATTTCCTCCCTGCTCAGTAGTGGCCACCTACCATTTCCCCACCTTTTACTTATATTTTTCCACCTTCCACAGCACTTCTGCCTCATCTAATAAATTGCCCTCACTTTCTACTATTATTTCCCACCTTCCACAAGCATCCGCCTGCCTTTTATAAATATTTCCCATGTTTTACCTGTGTCTTTCTAGGATTTCTTTTTTCCCTAGCTTATTATTCCTATAGCTTATATTCTGGGGTTTGGCCAAAATACCACTGCTTGACTCAAAAAAGTGTGGGCTGATCAATATGTAAAACTTTAAATCAGTAATATTGCAAACTAGTGTGTACCTTTTTGTTCCTGCTTCTAAATTTTTTCTTATCATGACTTTTTAAAAACAAGCATCCATACTTGGGGGAGGGAGGGGAGAGAAGGGAGGAGAGGGCTGGGCAGGGGGAAGGAATTCTGCTCTATTGGTAATAAAGCTCCAGGTTCATCCCGTCATGGATTTCATAGTTCCCAGCGAAATGTGGTGCTTAAAAATCATGTACCGCTTCTTTAGTATGATCTTGTTCCAATGGGTACCAATTTGTGCTGCGATCAAGGTCCCCATGGTGTCATCGGTGTTGCACTTCACATGGACCTTCTTCCCCAGACTGCTGTTTCAGAAAACCTCGGTCATCATCCCGACTGGAGCTCAAATCGCCTAGAACCTGCTGACACCACAACCTCTTCTCTCAAAAGCAGAGCCAGGGCCCTAGTGTGCACCTTTATTGCCAACTTTTGGTTCCTTTGTGAAATCTTCCCTCTAATTATTTAGGATTAATAAAAGAGCTCACAGTTCTTTTTTTTTTTTTTTTTAATATATTTTATTGATTTTTTACAGAGAGGAAAGGAGAGGGACAGAGAGCTAGAAACATCGATGAGAGAGAAACATCGACCAGCTGCCTCCTGCACACCCCCTACCTGGGATGTGCCCGCAACCAATGTACATGCCCTTGACCGGAATCGAACCCGGGACCTTTCAGTCCGCAGACCGACGCTCTATCCACTGAGCCAAACCGGTTTTGGCTCACAGTTCTTTTAACAGACTTGACTAGTTCTGATTCGCTGAGGTCATTGTTCCCTCTCTGGGGTTCATGTAGGTCCCTCTTTAGCCACTCACAGCCCTGTTTATAGGCTGGCCTTTCTGGCTTTGTCAGTGCTGCCCAGGTATCACTCTAAATGCATTCTTGCTTTCTTGAATGAATGACGGGATTTTCCAGGCTCAGTCTGAAATGCTTACTATGTCAAGAGATGGGGGCAGTTTGTTTCTTTCCAGAATCTTAGCTCTTCTTCCAGGAGAAAAGTATTAGAGTCAACATCTGGAGCTAGGGGCGCACACTGGCTGGTGCCCCTCCTCAGCTGGAGGAAGGCAAGTGATAGGAGAGTTTTCTCGGGCCACTGTGACGCCACAGGAAGAGTTTCCTTTTCCTGTTGGCTCCTCCCCGCCCATTGTAAGGTGTTATAAATATATCATATCATGTGTTTAAGTTACCTCAACTTTTACCATGGTTCTTGTTACTTTTCTCTAATATGAGATAGTATTAGTCAACTTCACCCCTTTTTTCAGCTGCTAATTTTTCCCACCAACACTGTGCAAAACTGTCAAACCAAACCATGTGATTTAATTATAGTTTTGTCCCTCCAATTTATAAGTCCCCATTTTTATTTTCTCTTTTAACCCCAAGCTCAAGCATCCTTGGGCTCCAAAGTATACATGTCCAGATGACCTGACTCATTGCATCACTCACATACCAATTATTCAACAAGAAAAAGAGCTCTGTCCGATTTGGCTCAGTGGTTAGAGCATCGGCCTATGGATGGAAGGGTTTCGGGTTTGATTCCTGGTCAAGGGCATGTACCTTGGTTGCAGGTTCACCAGCTCCAGTTGGGGTGCATTGGGGAGACAACCAATTGACAGGTCTCTTTCACGTCTCAATGTTTCTTTTTCTCTCCTCCTCCTCCCTCCCTTCCATCTCTCTTCGCCTTCTCTTCTACTCTCACTAGAATTCAATGGAAAAACTATCCTCAGATAAGGATTTTTTAAAAATCCAATTTTCCTAGAGTAATTTTCACTTCAAGGAGAGCATCAAATACTTCATAAAAGTCGAATGGAAACAAATACTGTTTCTAAAGGTTTCATCTAAACTTCTTTCCTTTCTCCATCTGAAACTTACGGTTTAAATCTATTTTCTTTCCTCTGTGTATTTTCCCTTTTCCTTGGTGCTTAAAAATTTTTGTTGTTGTCAGTAGTTTTAGAATTGACCTTCCTTTTCTAATCCACCCAATATGCTTAGAGCATTGCTTTGATTTCCTTATTTATTACATTTGTAACTTCAAATGCTAACTTACACCTTTACATCTGGTTTTATCTCCTATAGACTGTGTACCTTGACCCCAACTTTTTTAAAAAAATATATTTTATTGACTTTTTTATAGAGAAGAAGGAAGAGAGATAGAGTTAGAAACATCGATTCAGCTGCCGCCTGCATACCCCCTACTGGGGATGTGCCCGCAACCAAGGTACATGCCCTTGACCAGAATCGAACCCAGGACCCTTGAGTCTGAAGGCTGAAGCTCTATCCACTGAGCCAAACTGACTAGGGCTGACCCCAGCTTTTAAAGAAATTGGGATGGGCCGGCTAGGGTGAAGTGCTGCGGGCAGTTTGCCAGCCGGCCCCGCCCCTGATTGGGGGGGGGGGGGTGTGCCTGCTCAGGGGCGGGCCGAGGTCATTCTGGTGGGTCCACTATTTGGTCAATTTGCATATTACCCTTTTATTATATAAGATTGTTACAGTTAAAAGTATTTATCTTCTCTGCTATTGCCATAATACACATTCTGTTCAATCAGAAAGTTAAACATCAATAAATAAAATTACAAAGTCTATGTCAGGTAAGAATATTTTTGTTTTATGCAAGAGAAAACTATAAAAGGACCCCAACTTTTCAGTACCACCTGGCTTCTTAGCAGGAAACCCTGTGCATACTCCCTTCAAGATGGATGTGACTCACCCGAACATGCTGGTAAAGGCTGCTCCGGGCCATGGCTCAGCTCTGCAGCTCTCCTTTCCCCTGTCCTGGGGCACCCTCAGGAGATAGTTGAGATGAAAGGATCTTCCTAATGGGATGGATGCAATATAAATCAATCACATTGATCCGAGAATGACCAGGGCTCAAATATTTAACAGGATCCTCTCTCTTCCACTCCATGCCACACTTCCATCTCACCCAACTCTTGAACATCCCAGTTGAATCCACCTCTCACTAAACTTTACATCAGAAGAGGGGAACTTACTATTCATTGGTTTATTTCTCTTAAGATTTAGTTATGGTCTGATATTCATTTGTCTCAATTGTTAAATTTTGCTTAGGGACACAAGTTTTGCAAGTTAGAATATACTTCTGACTGCATCATGTCAATGGATACAAAATGATTTTTCATCCTTAATTCATGCTGAGCCAAAACATACTCATCATTTAGATTCTGGACATTGCCTCTATATTAAGGAAAAGGAAAAGTATATGAAGAAAAACTCCCCATACATAGGATGAAACTGACTTCACCTTTTAATTTTTAAATATGTTTTTATTGACTTTATTTCTTTTTTTTTTCTAAATATATTTTATTGATTTTCCACAGAGAGGAAGGAAGAGGGATAGAGAGCTAGAAACATCGATGAGAGAGAAACATCGACCAGCAAGGGTCCCAGGTTCGATTCCGGTCAAGGGCATGTACCTTGGTTGCGGGCACATCCCTGGTGGGGGGTGTGCAGGAGGCAGCTGGTTGATGTTTCTCTCTCATTGATGTTTCTAGCTCTCTATCCCTCTCTCTTTCTCTCTGTGGAAAATCAATAAAATATATTTTAAAAAATTTACTGTTGCAGAATGTTTGGGAAAAGGAAGGAGCAATTATTAGAGTTGACATACTTTTCACTTTTATTTGAAGTTGACTCTGGTTCTGAATTCATTTAAAAGGTCACTGTAGCCCTGGCCACATGGCTCAGTTTGTGGGAGCATCATCCCATGCAGCAAAGGGTTGTGGGTTCAATTCCCAGTCAGGGCACATACCTAGGTTGTGGGTTCAATCCCAGGTTGGGGCATGTATGGGAGGCAATCAGTTGATGTTTCTCTCTCACATTGATCTCTCTCTCTCTCTCTCTCTCTCCTTTCCTCTCTCTCTCAAATCAATAAAAACATATCCTCAGATGAGAATTAAAAAATAAATAAAATAAAAGGTCATGTACAGGATGCTCATAGAACATTATATACAGACTAGAGGCCTGGTGCACAAAGTTCATGAGCAGATATGGTTCCTAGGCCTAGCCTGCAATCAGGGCCATCTTCCCTGGCTATTGGCGGCTGACCCCGCCCCCCGCCACCACCCACCCAGGTTCCAAGTTTGCTTTCGGGCTCTTGGAGCCTGATGGTCGGGGCGGGGTGCAGGGGGGCCTGAGAGGTCAGCTGGTCCTGCCCACTTGTGGCCCTGCCTCCACCACAGGTTGCCTTCTGTGTGTGGGGCGACTGGCAGGGTGGGGGCCTTGGCCTGGCACCCACTCCCGGGTCCCTGTTCACCATTGGGCGATGAGAGCCTGCCAGCTGGGGAAAGGGGCCGAGAGGTATTCAGTGCACCTCATGGTAACTGGTTGAGTGGTCATTCTGGTCGTTCTGCTGTTATGGTCGCTGGGCTTTTATTATATAGGATGCTCTCAGTGCCCTGCCTATATCTTCCTCAGACAACCATCTCTGTTCCTGATATATCTCTGTATCTGAGGGCTGTTCCAGAACCACAGAAAGCTGTCTCACTCACCCAAACTCAGCAAGCTGGAAGTTCTGGGGGATGAATACTTCCTGGATCAGCCCTGGGCCAATGACTGATGAGACCTGGTGTAAAATACCCCAGCTCCCCCATCTCTCTAGTGAGATGAGTCTGAGGTATGCTTTGTACCCTTTTCTAGTTGGTCTTTGATAAGTTGACTTAGTAACATACCCTTTTCTGGCTGTCTTCCCTTCCCTATGTCACTTCTCTATCTCCCCTGTAGGTGGCCCCTGCATCCCCCAAATAAACTACCTGCTCTGGAATCTTACAGTTAGCTTTTGAGGGAACCCACACTAAGACACTTTGCCTGGCTGGTATAGAGACTGATCTGGGATTGAGGGGAAAGTGGATACATGGGTGGAGTGGGGACAATCTGTTTAAGGACTTAAGAGACCAGACTGAGAGTTTAGACTCAACCTAGGAGACCATTCATGCGCTGGGTGATATTTGAATATTTTTCTTAAAATTTACTTTTTCACATTTGATGTATTAATTCCTAGGTTTGTACAAATATTGCATTTCTCATTGAGTTCTGGCTAATAAAATCATGCTGAAGTCAGAGTTTGCAGCCTTCTTTTCTATTAGTTGCCTATAAAAAGAAACTGTAGAGAGAGAAATATTATTAAGGTGTAAGTCAGAGATGAAATTCAGAGCGATGAAGCCATTCTCAAGATCCTGTTAGAGAAAAGTGAAGGCTGAGAATAGTAGTCACAAGACTATAGCTCTCATGAATAGACTATAGCTCTCAGGATTTTTATTTGTAGCCACCCTGTTCAATATATTCTTGCTTTGTAAAGTTATCTGGAAAGTCTCTTTAAAAACACTGGGGTCTTCACCCTGGTGGCCTGGGTCAGTGGTTAGAGTGTCGGCCTGTGCACCAAAGGATCAAGGGCACATACCTGGGTTGCCTGCGGGGTCGCTCCCCACCCCAGGCGGGGTGGGTGCAGAAGGCAACCAATCAACCAATCGATGTGTCTCTCCCACATTGATGTCTCTCTCTCTCTCTCTCTCTCTCTCTCTCTCTTTCTCTCTCTCTCTCCCCTCCTCGTCCTCCCTCCCCCTCTCTCTGAAAAGCAATGGAAAAAATATTCTCAGGTGAGAATTAACAAAAAACATTGGGCCTTCAAAATTTTAATATTATTTTCTATGGTAGGCAACCTGGAATCTCAAAGCATTGCATAACAATTGGTTGTCATGGGAAACTGCATAACTGTGACTGGTGTCTGTAACTCCTAAAGTATATAAATAGCCTAAATCCCTTTGTTGTGCAGAAGAGACTCACAATTCCATATCTGGCTCTTCTTGTTTAGGCCCAGAATAAAATTTATAGGGTTATTGACTCTTTGTCCTAATACAACACATTTGGGACATTTAAATTGGAAATTTGACAAATCTATCATATTCCCTCTGCCTCGCAGGCTTAGAAACATGGATCAATCTTTTATAGAGGTATTTACCTTGCTACAAAAGTTCAGAAACATAGAACCATCTTTTATGTGTGGACTCTTATTAATCAATTTAACAGAGAATGCTGTATTAAAAACACATAGAATAACTAGGTTCGTTAATTCAGCTGGAACTCTTTCTGCCGAGTGGACTGGATATTTATATTCTCTGGTCAGGGCACTTTTGCCCAATAGGTAGGTTACCCAAGGAGTCAAATTATAATCAGAAATTTGTCTGGCATGCATGACTTCAAAACAAAGGGAATTTGATCATTTGAAAGGTTAATGACTTCACATTAAGTTAGGGTGACACTCTTCTCCTGCCCAGGAAAATTGAATGCATATTTTGTGTCTATGGAATGGGAAAGGGCAGAAGAAAAATGGAAGAAAAAGAAAAAAAAAAAAAACAGAATAAGTGAATCAGTGATTTCCATAGAACAGCCCTCGTGGCCTAACTTTAGCCAGAGCTAGAATTCCATCAAAATTCACATTACTTTCAGTTCAAAGCTGTCCATATTATTTGACAAGAGCTATTTGGCTTGGCTTCTCAATCCAGGGAGGGAAGTGTTACACAATTCATGGAGGCTCTCACACCAGGTGCCTGAATATTCATTACAGTGGGCCATTTGCCTCACATCTTTTTCTCAACAAATAGCTACTCATCCAGAACATTTGATGGATTTTTTGGTCCAGAGTCTTCTCTTCCATGGATGCTATTTGGATGGACACTGATAGTGTTTGTCCCTGTGGTTTCTTTTTTATATAAGCATATCTAACCAATAAACCTTCTGATGGATACTTTCTTTCTATAGATATTTTTAATACATTTACCCAGTCCAGATAGGCATAGATTCTTAACTATGGGTTTATGAATAGGATAACTAAGATTCTTGGGTACCTGAAAATTGAATGCATATTTTGTCTATGGAAATTTTCTCCATGGAGGATTCATAGCTTTTAGCATCCTCCAGACAGCTCCCTTCATCTCTCATGAAACAAGAAGACTCCTGGGGTAGAGTCTGATTAGGGTCTGTTAGGGATTATGGATCCTAAATTGAAAGAGTTTCTTTAAAATCATAAGGCTAAATCAAAGCCATACAATTTAATTCTTCATAGGGAAGTTAGTGTGAGTTCATGATACATGTTTCAGATATGAGCTCTGTGGCAAGAATGCATGAAATTTCATTCTGAGCAAGAAGGCCATTCTGTGAGCTCTGAGTACAGACATGGCCAACAACACGGTTGATGATTGGTATGTGGGCTGTACTGAAGAAATAGAGGAAAAGTCACCCCAGCTATTAAGAGAACTGGAAGCAAATAAAATCTTTTTTTAATTGAATGTAAAATGGCAGGAAAACACACACATACAGAATAAGTGAGTCAGTGATTTCCATGAAATAGCTTTTTTGGCCTAACATTAGCAGAACTAGAATTCCATCAAAATTCACATTACTTTCAGTTGAAAGCCTTCCATTATTAACTGACAAGAGCTATTGAGCTTCTCAATCCAGGGAAGTGTTACACAATTTATAGAGGCTCTCACATCAGGTGCCTGAATATTCATTATAGTGGGCCATTTGCCTCACATATTTTTCTCAACAAATAGCTAGGAGAAACCCAAGCCTCCTGCTCGCTCCGTGGCGGCAGCCATCTTGGTTGGGTTAATTTGCATACTCGCTCCTGATTGGCTGGTGGGCGTGACTTGTGGGTGTGGCAGAGGTGTGGTCAATTTGCATATTACTCTTTTTTAAAAATATATATTTTATTGATTTTTCACAGAGAGGAAGGGAGAGGGATAGAGAGCTAGAAACATCGATGAGAGAGAAACATCGATCAGCTGCCTCCTGCACACCCCCCACTGGGGATGTGCCCACAACCAAGGTATACACCCCTGACCAGAATCGAACCTGGGACCCTTGAGTCTGCAGACCAATGCTCTATCCACTGAGCCAAACCAGCTAGGGCTGCATATTACTCTTTTATTAGATAGGATATAACAGTGTTATGCAAAGAGCTGAGGTCTGAGAAAACCTCAGTGTATTGCTTGTTGATTCCAAAGAAATAACCAGAAAGACTGGATGTGAAAGACATGGGTTTATTAGGACTTACATGCACACCAGTGGTGATCAGCTGGTAAAGTTTTCTGTGCCTCAGGCTTTCTCAGTATAAGGTTATATAGAGTATAGAAAACAAAACAAAACAAGGCATGCAGGGGGCTTGGGAGGCAGGGAAGACATGTGGGCACAAGAGCTGTGTGAGATCAAAATGCTAGCTGTGCCCTAGCTGGTTTGGCTCAGTGGATAGAGTGTTGATATGTGGACCAAAGGGTCCTGGGTTCGATTCCGGTGAAGGCCACGTACCACGGTTGCAGGCTCCTCCCCATCCCTGGTCAGGGTGCATTCAGGAGGCAACCAATTGATGTGTTTCTTTCATATTGATATTTCTTTCTATCTTTCCCTCTCTCTTCAACTCTCTCTAAAAAATCAATGGAAAAATATCCTTGGGTGATGATTAAAATAATAATTTTTTAAAAAGCTAGCTGTTTTTCTGCAGTTGTTTACAGTTCAGGCTCACATCTAGAAACAGTTTCTATTGGGCCATTTCTTGATTGAGGAGCTGGCCACGCTCTTAAGTTCTCACAGTCTGCTTACAGATGGCCTTCATCAAGTTCCCACAGGGTAGAGCTTGGGAAGAGGCCATACAGACAGTAACTTCAACTGCTTCTCCAGTGGCTCAGGTGAGTCTAGGACTGTGTTCCGGGTGGGAGTGGTGAGGCCATCATGTAATAGAAGAAGCCACAGGGCAGAGAACAACAGGTCCTTCAATCAACTGCTGAAGAGTATTAGGTTCCTAAAAAGACAGGACCGATATCCTAGAAGAGAGAGCAGCTAGGGCAGTTTCTAGTCCAGCCAAGCTCTCACCCTCCCTGCTGTGCAAAAAGGTCAGAATGATATGCTGGGTTTCAAGGAAGATGTGTTATGGAAAAATACCAGAATATGTGGCAATGGAAAATCAGGGGACTCGGAAGACTTGGTTCCAGGCAGAGTGGTATGCCCACTGCGTTAAAACCCCAGGCAAATATGCAGGTGTCTGAACTGAGGCAGTACTGTGGTGACTGAAGGAGGTCAGGGAACTAGTGTTCTCTATGACTTGTTCTAGGAGAAAGAACCTGAAAGCTGGGTAGAAGGGGAGTATGGTCAGAAAACAAGAGGATCACTTCAAGATTTCAAAGGTAGAATCATTAAAAAATTTGATTAGCCCTGACTGGTTTGGCTCAGTGAATAGAGCGTCGGACTGCAGACTTAGGGGTCCCAGGTTCGATTCCGGTAAAGGGCATGTAACTTAGTTGCGGGCACATCCCCGTTGGGGATTGTGCAGGAGGCAGCTGATCGATGTTACTCATCTATGTTTCTAGCTCTCTACCCTTTCCCTTCCTCTCTGTAAAAAATCAATAAAATATATATATAAAAAATTTGATTAGATATTGGAATATTTCCATGGAAATGTGCTCTGAAATTTCTCTAAAAAAATAGAAGCATTTTACCCGGCTGGCATGGCTCAGTGGTTGAGCATCAACCTATGAACCAGGAGGTCATGGTTCAATTCCCGGTCAGGGCACATGCTTGGGTTGCGGGCTTGATTCCCAGCATGGGGCATGCAGGAGGCAGTTGATCAATAAGTCTCTCTCATCATTGATGTTTCTCTCTCTCACTTCCTCTCTGAAATCCATAGAAGAAGAAGAAGGAGAAGGAGAAGAGGAAGAAGAAGAAGAGGAACCATTCTAAAGACAAAACAGAAACTCAGAGCTTTCAGTTTCAGAAACTTTTTTCAGTTGTAGAGGAACTGTGAGTTTTTGCAAGGAGTCTAAAAAATGTTTTTAAAAATCACATCAGGCCTTAATGGAAACAAGTAAGTAGGCAGAGGAGAGATGCTACCCAACATTTGAATATAATGATTACCACCAGATACTGGTAAAGAAGCTAGATTTCATCAAGAGTCAGAAAAACAATTAACATGCGAGTAGGACAAATATTTCACAACTTTGGCCAGAGAAAGAATTTTTTGCAAATAATAGGATTTCCTAGAGGTCAGAGCCAGAGACACATTCAGGGGTAGAGAGACAAGCACAGAGGGACCCCTATGATGGCTAGAAGCTGTCTAGGCCCCCACAGGAAAGGTCTCTCTTATAGGGAGCTGCAGTCAAGGTGCCAAGTCACTCAGAGCTGAGGACTTACAGCCTAAAGAGCCAAGACCTAGATGCAGGAGAGACTAAGTTGCCCACCAGGTTTGCCAGTGCAACTATCGGAGACTCAGGTTGGAACTTCCAATAGAAAAGACAAGAACCGCAGGACAAGTCCTTGGGATCTTCCTAGATGTTGCAGGAATTCCTAGTAGGTGAGAGGGGTTTCCAGCTGAGAGTCCAGAGGAGTGGACCTCTGCCTGAATTATTGATTGAAGTATGTTGCTGGAAAGATCTAAGAGGCCCGTGTTCTCAAACATTTCTTCCCTTCCCAGGTACACGAGAAGGTCCTATCTTCCTGGTTCACTTTCCTGGACCTGCTGAACAATAGTCCTCACCTGCTTCCTGATTTTACTTTTGTGTACTCCAAGAACAGCTGCATTTTCTTCAGTGTAGAGTCTATATAAAAGGGAAGAGTGGGGCCGAAACCGGTTTGGCTCAGTGGATAGAGCGTGTCCCAGGTTCGATTCCGGTCAAGGGCATGTAC
This sequence comes from Eptesicus fuscus, assembly GCF_027574615.1. Taxonomy (NCBI): domain Eukaryota; kingdom Metazoa; phylum Chordata; class Mammalia; order Chiroptera; family Vespertilionidae; genus Eptesicus; species Eptesicus fuscus. Next base: position 41,618,506 of record NC_072485.1, on the reverse strand, counting down.
CTTGGTTTCGGGCACATCCCTGGTAGGGGGTTGTGCAGGAGGCAGCTGGTCGATGTTTCTCTCTCATCGATGTTTCTAACTCTCTATCCCTCTCTCTTCCTCTCTGTAAAAAATCAATAAAATATATTTTAAAAAAAGAAAAAGGGAAGGGTGGGGGTCTGACTGCTTCCTTGTTATGGCAAATATTAGGAGGCATAACTGGAATCTTTTCCTTGATTCACAGTTACTGCTTTTTTTTTTTTTTTCTACATAGAAATCCAATGGATCTCCGAGTTGCACTACAAGATTATGTGATCTGTTCTGAGAATTTCCAGCTAATACGACATATATCCTGTTTAAGTCCTTCAGTGTGATTAACAGCTGTATACACTGTCAGCAATAGTATTAAAGCTATACATATATATAACAATTATAAATATTAAACTCAAAAAAATAAATGATCTATAATAATGTTTCCCCTTCTGTGACTTTATTTATTTATTTGCAATTATTATTGTTTTATTTAGGCACATACTATTTTAAAAGCCTCCTTCTTACTAAAATTAAAAAATATCCCATCCTATCTGGAAAACTTTAAAACAACTTTGTAAAAAGTTATCCATCAGAGTCAGGTTAAAGATTGAATTTATGTTGAATAGTTAGTAAAGGTAGGTGTGCCAATTCATTTTGCTACCCATGAGTCTGGCTTGAAGTTGTATTTGTGGGCTAATAAACATTTTATACTTATTTACTAAGGCTAGTTAAAGTATAATAATGTTTTTATGAAGGTGACTCCACTGATCTTTGATCACTGGGAGCATGTGCATTCAGTGGTATTTCTGGAACTAAGAGAATTTGTGCTAAGTTGGATCCCGTTTCTCACCCAGTGAAAGACTGGCAATACTAGCTTCTTTTTTTTTTTTTTAAATATATTTTATTGATTTTTCACAGAGAGGAAGAGAGAGGGATAGAGAGTTAGAAACATCGATGAGAGAGAAACATCGACCAGCTGCCTCCTGCACACCTCCTACTGGGGATGTGCCCGCAACCAAGGTACATGCCCTTGACCGGAATCGAACCTGGGACCCTTCAGTCCGAAGGCCAACGCTCTATCCACTGAGCCAAACCGGTTTTGGCAATACTAGCTTCTTATGTGGTCAGTGGAAGACTTCTGATGTATTTAGCCTAACTCAAAGCTATGCATGTAAACAGAGACAGGCTTCTGTCATAATCAGTTACAAACACACTTACATACTAAATGCTTTTCAGTGGTTATAAAACGTTTATGTAAGCAAGACAACCTAATATGAAGATGGTTAAATTGTTTTCAGTTGTTGTCACTCACTAAGACCTGCCTATGTCCATTGGTGCAAGTTGCCAGAGGTGCCCATGAGCAAATAAAACAACCGTATGTATTTTAAAAATTCCAAATAAATAAGTAGTGCTAAAAAGGAATAAAAATTAAATATTACTTTTGGGGTTAACAGAAATGAACAACCTTTGATAAAATAGTCCCGGTTGGGAAGGAGAAGAGCTTTTGTTTATTTTTAAATGGCCGCCATGATGAAACTTCGCCTCTTATAGAAAATTTTTTTAAAATATGTTTATTGATTTCAGAGAGGATGCGAGAGGGAAAGAGAGATAGAAACATTAATGATAAGAGAGAACCATTGATTGGCTGCCTCCTGCACACCCCTACTGGGGATCGAGCCTGCAACCTGGGCATGTGCTCTTGGCCGGAATTAAACCTGGGACCCTTCAGTCCACAGGCTGATGCTCTATCCACTGAGCCAAACTAGCTAGGGCTCTCATAGAATTTTACTTTCAGTCTCCTTCACTCGCTTTTTACGAACCAGGTCATTATTTTTTGTGATGGCAGTTGCCACCCTTGTTCGTGGCCTTTGCTTGGTAAACTGATATCCAAATTTGAGGGTCCTTGAATTATCCTCGAGCATCTGGGCAAGTTCTGTCTCTACAGCTGTTCCCAACTGCTGTCTCTGGTTATCGATCTTGATTTCTGTCAAGTTGTCATTTTCTCTTAGTGCCTCTTCCAGGGCCAGGATTCCAGCTCCAGTTTTAAAATTGGATTCTATGTTTAGACTTTTCAAGGTCTTGTTTACTTTCAGCATATCTGCAAAAGCAGTTGCCACAGGGTCACGTCTGCGGGGGCCTGATGCGGCGGGGGCCAGACATGGCGGGGATCTCCCCTTTTCCGAGTCCCACGCGGAAAGAGAGATGAACGAACCGGTTCTAAGTGGAGGCGGCCAGGGATTGAGAAATAATAGAAATAAAGAAAACAAGAAGCAAAAATAGATTCATGAAGCTGGGGCTGGGTGGGACGCCATCTTTCCTCTCTGATGGAGAGGCAGCATGACGACAACCCTGAGCCACCCAGCAGGTTTATTTTATATCCCCAAAATCCAGGAAGTAACACCAAAACTTAGGATCAAAGGAGCTTATTTGCATTCTTAACTAGGCCCTAGCATTACTGGATTTACATATCTAGACCCGCCCCTGCTGACACCTGGGCTGCCGTGAAGTCAGAACTGATTAACATGTCCAGCCTCATTGGGGAAGCATGTTCCCAGGGCGTGACTCGGCCTAAGCCCATTAAGGAAATGCCCAGGTGCCTCCCAGGCGGCCCTCTACAATGTCGAGTTCAGCCAGGCTGAACTTCTTGACATTTTTCACAGGTCCTTTGCCACCTTGAGTGTTGGGTGTTTCTTCATCACACTTTGGGTTATTGAGCAAATTGTGTTCTCCAAGAGCAGCTGCAAGATTGTAGAGTTCAGTGTCGGAGGCACTGGCTAAACTTTCTTCCAGTTCTGGATCAAGGGTTACTTTGTCTTCTTTTCTACAGGCTTTTCTTTGGGGATAAAGACTCTCTCTTTCTTTTCTCCTGTGAAAGGAACAAAGTCTTCCCTGTCTTTCTGTTCCAAAGCCTCCTTCGCCAGGTACAGGAGGAGGTGCCCACAGTCAAAGAGTCCGGTGGCGGTTTTCTGTGCCTGGTCTTTTTGTCAGAATCCAGCTGGTAGCAGGGCACTCTTGGGATCTAGGTCATCAAGAACATTTTCCAAGTGTTTCCGTTCCTCTTCTGAGAGTTTTCCAAAAAGCTCACCTTCATCAATGTTCTTATAGTTCTCCAACTCTTTTTGAAAAGGGAGTGCCATGGTTTCTCAGATGCCTTTCTCTTGGGCCGCGCACATTTAAATGGGCCAGCTTCCTGAGACTTCAGAATGGTTTTGTGCGCCCATTCCTGAGCCGGTGGTGGGAGCCGTCAGTCCATCAGCTCCGATATAGCGGGGACCCCTTTCTGTCACTTTAGAGAATCCTATAAGATGTGTTAGTTCCTGGGTAGGGTTTTCCTCAGACTTACCTAATCCTTTAGCTGTACATGGTAGTAACAGCTCCTGTGGAAGGCTTTTCACAGCTTTTCTTGATGCCTTGGATTCCCAGGTAAAACTCTGAAAATCATCCCAGACCAGGATGTACGGACCTCTGCACTCTTGACTTTTTGAGTTGGGTAATTCTTTATTGTGGGGAGCTGCCTTGTGTAGTGCAGGACACTTGGCAGTAATCCTGGTCTCTACCCACTAGATGCCAGGAGCATCCCAACCCCAGTTGCAACAAATGCCTCCAGACATTGCCAAATGCCCTCTGTTCGCCCACCTGGCTTGCCAGTGCAACAATCTGAGATTATTGGGGACCACTACCTTAGACAAATCCACCTCCTTGCTCCTGGACACCTAACTAGTCATAAAGTGCTGTTGACTACACCTTCTTGAATTATCTCTCAAATCTAGTCCTCTGTTCAGTCTCCACTGTTCCTGGTCTCCTAAGGAAAAGCACAGGGGTGTTCTACTGTTTGAATGGAACAACCCTAGAGTACGGTATGATCTGAGGTCGAGGCTGCAGTAGTTGATGGCAGCCATAGGGTGGTACCTATTCAATACTAACTCTGGAACCTAGGAGTGCACCCCGGGCCAGGACACAGCTTTAGGAGGATTGGGTGGAACTTAGCCCAGGCCAAGTCAATAACACTATGCACCTTCTATCTAGGAGTACCTGCTGTGCACCAGGCATTGCAGAAAGTGCTTTACCCATAACAATAACAATCATAGTTAACCTGAATTGAGCATTTACTCTATGCCAGTCATTGGGTTCTGTGCATTGTATAGATTATCTCCTTGAATTCTCACAAGAATCCCATAAAAATAGATATATTCATTTATTTATTATCCCATGGTATAGGTGAGAAAACAGACACAGAGAAGTTAAGAAACTTGAAAATATTCACATTTAATTCTTCCCCAAATGTTCAATAAATCCATTTAACTATTAAGTACCTACTTTGTATCACTTATGCACTCTTGTAGGTGTGAGGTAATATTATCAACCCAATATTATGAAAGAGGAAGCAAATCTCAGAATGTGAGGGTTGTGGTCCAGATTTGCACAGCTTGCCAAGTCACTATTTTAATTCAGAATTACCTCTCTGATTCTAGCACCTTCCATTGCATCTATATTAGAACACAGAGAGAGGGACCCCTAGGCTGTGCCTCCTCCCAGCCTGTCTGCTCTGCTGGTCTGCTACACAATAAGATCCTCTCATGCATCGACTGTGGGTCAGGCATTGTTCTGGGCATCTGAAGGTGGAAAAGACAGACCCAGTTCTGGCTTTCATGGAGCCTACAGCAAAGGGGGAGAGGGATGGCAGGAAAGACAGTTGTTTAAAAAAAACAGGAAGTTGTGAAGAAGCCAGCCTTGCATAAGAACTCAGGGTGGCTTCCTGTGAAGAGACATTTAGGCTGATAGTAGAAGACTGAATAGCAATTAATAGAGCAGTGAGTCATGGAGGAACTGTCTATTGGAACGAAAAGGCCTGGAGGCTGGGAAACAACTTGGCATTAATGGTCAGAAAGCGGAAGGGTAGTAAAGTAAGGATAAATAACAAAGTCCTAACTCACAGAGATAACCATAAAGTTATCACGTGCCTTGTCCTAACTGCTTTTGGTTACAAGCATGGACTCTGGAACCAGACAACCTGGGTTTGAATTCTAGCCCCTGCCTCCATGTATTGATTGTGTGACATTGAGGAAGTCCCACCTTCTCTGTGCCTCTGCCTCTGTTTGTTAGGTTTTTAATCCTCACCTGAGGATATGTTTATTGATGAGAGAGAGAGAGAGAGAGAGAGAGAGAGAGAGGGAGAGAGAGAGAGAAACACTGATGTAAGAGACTGAGGATCAAACCCAAAACCTAGGTATGTGCCCTGACTGGGAATCAAACTGGCAACCTTTTGGTGTTTAGGATGACACTCCAACCAACTAGCCAGGGCTCTGAGCCTCTGTTTTATCATCTATAAAATGGAAGCAAAAACTGCCCCTATCCTTTAAGGCTGTATGAAGATAAAAAGAGTTGATACAAGTAAAGCTATTAGGAGAGCACCCGATAAATGCAACTGCTACTCTTATTATTACTCTGGTACATAAAAATGTATACCCTACTCTCTTCACTTTCAAGTAAGCATTTCTCTATGACATTAAAACTTCTTCTCCCCACCCCCCTTTTTTTTAATGTTCCAATCAATGAAAGGAAAACTTTATTGAGGCCCCAGGGTCTCAGAGTTCAGGCAGAAGGCAGCCCTGAGGGGCCAAGAAGGTGGTAGAGGGGCCTTATTTAATCTTCCTGAGGCACAGATGAAGTATGGTGGTAGAAATTGCTGTTTGGGTTCTGTACTTATTTGTTTGATAAAACAATAGAAAGTTATTTTGATTTTCTGAACTTATGTATGCTATCCCAATACTCCATTGATGATGGTTTGAATATCCCATTGATTGTGATCTCACTGGTCACTGAAGCACATTCTTTTGGGAATCAGAACAGCACGATTATCCTCAATTGTCTCAGTAGCTACAGATAGTGCATTCCTGTTGACTCAGTGATCCCAGAATCTGGACAGCACAATTATTCTAAATTGCCCCAGTGGTCCCAGATAATGTGTTTCTGTTGATTCAGTGATTCACAGATACTTTAGATAACTAACTTGCTCACGAAACAGGTTCCTCATTCCAGACCCAAAGATATAATTGATACCTTTGTGATATTCTGCCAATATAAGCCAGATGTGGCAAGCTGTTCAGGGCTGTGAGGTCTGGAGTGCTTTTGCTCCCTTGTATGCCGCCGGCTTTTAATAAATGACTCCATAATTCGACTTTTTGAGTTGTCCTTTGTAAGATGGTGGTTACACTACAACACAGATTGTTGGTGTAGCCCCAAGAAGACAGTGCTGGTGGGGGGAGGGTGTAGGCAGGTGGCATTACACTTGTGGCAGATCATGTTATCACAGTTGCACTTTTCAGTGAGCTAGCAGAGGGAGGGCTCCATGATGCCACCATATGCAGAATGGACTCTTTCTGAATAGTGTAGTCTGAGAGTGCGGCCATCTTCCAGCTCTTTGCTCACAAAAATCAGACTCTGCTGGTCAGGTGGGATGCCCTCCCTATCTTGGGTTTTAGCTTTGACACTCAGTGGTGTCAGTGGCTCCACCTTGAGGGTGATGGTCTTGCCAGTCAAGGTCTTCACAAAGATCTCCATCTCTGCCTCTGCTGGAGAGGCTGCTCCATTGCCTCATTGAAGAGAAAGAGGACCAAAGCTTCTTTATCAATGTATATTGTGGCCCCGCTGGTGTGGCTCAGTGGTTGAGCACCGACCCATGAATCATGAACCAGGAGGTCACGGTTCAATTCCTGGTCAGGGCACACATCCCGGTTTCTGAAATAAGTCACTCTCTTCTGATAGGATAGCTTTGATGGAGGAAGGCCAGAAATAAAGACTCTTCTTCAGTGGATAAGAGTAGTGGGAATGAAGGATGGTGCAAAGAATCCCCCCAAAATATCTGAGCCCTGGTCATATGCGGGCCTAACGTGACTGATGTTACATCTATCCCTTTTGAAGAAGTCACCCTTTGACCCAATCTTTCTCCTCTAGCTCTCTCTAGGAAAGAGAAGTTGAGATCCATGCAGCTGGATTTAGAACTAGGAATAGCTATTAACCTGTATTGACCCTCATGGAAAGATATCTACATTTGTGCACGTCAGGGTAAAGTACTGTACTTTCCGGCGTATAAGACGATTTTTTAACCCAGGAAAATCTTCTCAAAAGTCGGGGGTCTTATACGCCGGAAAATACAGTACAAATAAATAAGCCCAGTGCATATACTCCAAGCTCCCAAGTTAGGTCTTCATGGCCTTATTCTTAAATATAAACATGACAAAGATAACCAGACATTTGAAGAAAGCCTTCAAGATAAAAGAGAATGATCAAAATAAAATGATAACATGTTATTTAAAAAAAGGAACAAGCAGCACTGGTCAGGTGACTCAGTTAGTTGGAGCATCATCCCGATACACCAAGCTTTCAGGTTCAATCACACGTCAGGGCACACACAAGAGTCAGCCAGTGTAATATTTCAAGAATTTAACTGAAAGACAGATTTTGTGACACCCCGAGGGCCCTGGGATGATGCAAAAAGATTTATTCTCTCTCCCTAAAAAGGAATATCTTTGAAATAAGTTAGACCAATACAATATACTTGAAGTTGCATGAGGAAACTCTGCCAAATAAAAATTAATAGCAACGTTCTATTTAAATACATATACTTTGAATGTCATAAAGGTTTTAGTCTACTTCAGAAAAAAAACTTACACAGATTCAAAGCCAAGCTCAAAGAAGAAACTTTCAGTCAGGGAAGAAGGGCAAGCCTGATAATTCTCTGTGTCTGCCAGTGACATTCTGGGGTTTTACATTTCTCTTATTAGGATTTATAAATTGTTTTCAATGTTTTAATGTGTTGTCTGTTACATACAAGCCATGTGCCGCCACGTGCCGCATGTTACATACAATTTTTTTGTTGTACTAGAAGGTTGTTGTAGGGAGGATCTATCAGTTGTCTCAGCAGAGGTTTTATCAATTGCATTTTAAACAAATCTATAACCATGCCACTTTTGGATTTTGTCATTGGACAGCCTTGAATGCCAGCACAGGAGGAGGACAAAGCTGCATTGTCATCAATTAGATCACTAAACTTCTACTCATGTGTGAAAGATGAAACAGAGGGCCGGAGACCATGGGATACCAGGACACAGGCTTTATTGGAGAGAAGACCCCTGCTGGCTCCCTTCCAGAGGGAAAAAGAGAGGGCTTGCCGGGCTGAACACGCCTTTTAAGGGGAGGAAAAGAGGGGACTGGGCTTAGGGCACTCAGCACACGCTGATTGGTGGTTTCATGTAAGGTACATGATTAGGCACCTACGGACTTAGGAATCGGGGGGCTTAGGGTATTTGGCAGGTGCTGATTGGTGTTTCAATGTACAGTCCATATAAGGTGTTCAGGAATGTCCGGCTACAGGTGGAGTTTACGTCATACTCCGTCCATCAGTTGGGGGAAGGGAGGATCTATCAACAACTAGCATTCTTTAGATTGGCTAATTTATGAATACATTTTATAACTTCTAGAAGCAGGTTTTTCATTGGCAAATACACTCGTATTTTCAAGAGACATAACAAAATATATGAACCCTTTTTTGTAAACCCAGGCAAGACAAACATATATTTTATGTTAATAACTCTAAAAGACATCAACCAAATTTAAACCAGCTTTAATATCAAATATTTTCCCAGACTGCATGATACTAAAAACAAACAAACAAACAAACAAAAAAACATTTGGGAAAGTTTCATTTAATTTTACCACATATATAAACAGTATTACTCATAATTGTAGAGAAGGCAAGATTTTTCATTTGTCTTTGACAACTGGAGTGGGAGCCCAGTTGGTGTGGCTTGTGGTTGAGCTTTGACCTATGAACCAGAAGGTCATGGTTCGATTCCTGATCAGGGCACATGTGGGCTAGATCTCCAGTGGGGGGCGTGCACTCTCTATCTTCCTTCCTCTCTGAAATCAATAAATATGTGTGTGTGTGTGTGTGTGTGTGTGTGTGTGTGTGTGTGTGTATCTATCCTATCTACTAAAGAGGGAATATGCTAATTGACCCTCACACCATCACAAAGATGGCAGCACCCATAGCCAATAAGGAGGGAATATGATGATTGACTGCTACACCCTCAAAGATGACAGCACCCACAGCCACAAGATGGCGACACCCAGTCCCCTCAGCCCTGCTGGGGCAGCAAGAGTGAAGCAAGGCTGGGCCTGCCTGGGCAGGCCCACCCACTCTGCACACCTGCCTCTGGAGTCCCCCAGTCCCCTCAGCCCTCCAGGGCTGGCCCAAGGCACAGGCAAGCCTCAGATGGTGGCTGCCCAGCTGCCCAGGGCCAGCCCAAGGTACAGGCAAGCTTTGGATGGCAGCTGTCCAGCCAATGCCTGAGGCATAGGCAAGCCTTGGGTGGTGGCTGCCCAGCTGTCCAGAGCCGGCCAAGGCTCAGGTAACCAGTGGCAGCAACAGAGGTGTGATGGGGCATCACCTTCCCCTGATCACCGGGTTGCCTCCTCCCGCTGAGGGCTCCTGCACTGTGAGAGGGGGCAGGCTGGGGTTAGGGACCCCCCCACCCCCCAGTGCATGAATTTTCATGCACCGGCCTCTAGTGTGTTTATATATCTGTACACTAATAAAAGAGAAATATGCAAATTGACCATACCTCCACAATGCCAATCAGGCGTGAGTATGCAAATTAACCCAACAAAGATGGTGAGCTAATTTGCATAAGCAGGTGTGGAACAGCCCGGCAGGGTGGGACACCTGCTGTGAGGGGAAGGGCTGGGGGGTGGAGGGAGCTACAGGGGTGGTGCTCCGGCTGGGAGTGAAGACTTGCAGGCTCCTAGGCGGCCGGAAATGAAGCCAGGAGGAGGAAGGCCTATTCTTGCATGAGTCTTCATGCAACGGGCCTCTAGTATATATATATAAGCTGGATGGGGCCCTAGTAGGTTTGGCTCAGAGGACAGAGCATCAACCTGTAGACTGAAGGGTTCCAGGTTCGATTCCAGTCAAGGGCACATGCTTGGGTTGCAGGTTCAATCCCCAGTAGGGGGTGTGCAGGAGGCAGCAATCAATGATACTCTCTCCTCATTGATGTTTCTATCTCTCTCTCCCTCTCCCTTCCTCTTTAAAATCAATAAAAATTTTATTATTAAAAAAATAAAAGTGACCAGATCCAAGATGGCGGCTAGCAGGAGGCTGATGAAGGAGTTTGAATAAATCTGCAAATGTGGAATAAAAAACTTCAGTAACATCCAGGTTGATGAAGCTAATTTATTAACTTGGCAAAGGCTTATTGTTTCTGACAACACTCCATATGATAAGGGGGGCCTTCAGAATGGAAATCAACTTTCCAACAGAATGCCCATTCAAACCATTGAAGATTACATTTAAAACAAAGATCTATCACACCAACATTGATGAAAAGAGACAGGTCTGTCTGCTGGTAATTAGTGCTGAAAACTGGAAGCCAGCAATGAAACCAGTCTCTCATAGGACTGGTGAATGACCCCCAGCCTGAGCACCCCCTTCAGGCTGATCAAGCTGAAGAATACTCTGAAGACCGTACAAAATTCTGTAAGGATGCTGAAAAGTTTACCAAAAAAATATGGGGAAAAGCGACCTGTGCACTAAAATATGCCACAATTGATTCCAGTGAGTGTGAGCAGAGACCCCGAGCAGTGCATTCAGACACCCCGCAAAGCAGGACTCTGTGGAAAATTGATACGGGCTACCACCTGGCATTTGTTTGTGGCAGTTACTAACTTACTACACTTTTCTTAATCAAAAGTGGCCTTAGGTAACCTATAAAGAAAGGATTAAAAAATGTAAGATGTTCTAAAAAAAGAAAAGAAAAGAAAAGAAAAAGAAAGTAAAGAAAGAAAGCTGCAGTGGGGGTGGGGAGAGGGGAGATATCAGCCATGGTTGACATTAGCTACTTGAGTTTGTGTCATTTTTTCCCCCCTCACATTGAGGTGGGGAAGTCTGCTCCTAACGTCTGCACAGGGTTCTGGAAAACACACACACACACACAAAACAACCACCAAAGAAACACAAATATAATCTGAAACTGAAAGTACACCTCTCCTCCAAATAAAAAGGCCAGGCCACTGCCTTCTCAGGTACTTCTATCCAAGACGGACCAGGACCGAATCACAAAGGATCTCCGGGAAATCAGGTAACTGATAACTCAGTTATACTCTTTGAAGGGGAAGGGTCTCTGAGTGTGAGGAAACCAGGAGGGCCCCTGAGGAGAGACTGGTGTTTGGATGGGACTGGAAGAATATCTGAAGCCAGAGGTGATTGCTATAGTGGCAGGTATATCAAGAGCCAAAGCCACAAAGTCAGTTCTGTGTAAGAAATATTCTAGATAGGGAGGTGAGGTCAGACCTGGCAAATAGGGAACCATATCGAAGGGCAGACATGCTGTCTATCCATCCCTCTTAACCGTTTGCACTCGGATGTCGAGTGTGACTCGACACGGTTAGCATTGGTAGCAGCTCTTTTTATACTCTTTGAATGTATCAATAATTTGAAATATAAAAAAATCCAAATAAATAAGTTTGTATGAAAAGAAACTCCAGTTTTTTATTCTACTGCCGCGCTTTGTAAAATATGGGGTATTTAAAAAATTAAATCCCGAGTAGAATAAAGGAATCGAGAAAAAAGCAAGCGAGTGCAAAGGGTTAAATTTAAAACCTTAATCTTAGATTGTGCAATTTATATCCCAGAATTGCCCTCCCCCTTCCTATGGTTAGTCAAGCCTAGATCTTCAAGTCAAATAGGAATATACTTATTTTCCCCCCTTCCCCACACCAACTTCTACCTTTCCTTCAAACCAAGAGCCCCCCAAAAGCTTCCACGCATGTTAGCTCTCCCTGATAGAAGTAAAAGTTGACAACGTTGAGAGATGTTCGGAAGTATTGACTTAAGTTTGAGCTCCAGATTAACAAAACTTTAAGACAATCTTAAAATACACACATAACCGATACATTTGTGAAAGGACTCATTGTAGAGAGCGCCTGGGAAGGCAAACAAGCTGATTGTGGACAGAACCACAAAACTGGAAACATACCTTGCCAGAGGCAGGTGTGTGGTAGGCCTGACCTTTAGCACAGGCGCCAGAGGGTGGCTTTCATTATCTAAGTTCAGCCAGGCACCAGGAATGGACACAATTATCTGGGCTCAGTCAGGAGTGACAATTACAAAGAAGCCACAAGAAAGAAGAATTGCAGCTTGATCTTTAACCATGATTTCACATAATTTCCTTTGTCTTAAACTCTAGTAAAAGTTCCTGGTATCATGCTGTATATAATAAACACTCTGCACTAGCTCTGGGTCACTGTCTCTCTATCCAAGGGCAGCGTCCCATCTGGCCCCAGCTTTACTTAAAGTCTTTGTGTCTGTCTCTTTATTTTCCTTTTCTCAATTCCCAGCCACCCCTATTTAGGACTCATCCCCTCTCTAGCCATGCAGGTCGCAGCCCAAGAGAGAAAACTTACAACTCATAGTAATTTTTTAAGGGAAGTAAAATGTCAGGGCTTGTGAAGAATCCACTAAAATGTGATCTGTTTTTCTCACTGGCCATCTGAGTGACACCCAGCTCTGCCTATGACCAGGATTAATTGTTTCTTTACCAGCTCCCTACATATTCACTTCTCCCTGTGTGCAGGACCCAGACAGAAGTCCTGTTAGCTGTGCAGAAAGCAGAATATATAGGGGCTGGGGCTTCCAGATTTGTAGTAAGAACCGAGTCATCAGCACACTCACAGTGGAACTAATGTTCACACCTCACTTTCATTTTCTTATATTTTTTTGTAGTTCGTTTTGAACTTGGAGATGACTTCTCTTCTAGCCACAGCAGTTCACTTTTTGATCCTAACTCAATGGCTAACACAACAGGTAATATATATCACCCCCTCCACCCACATCCTGTTGACCTGCTTTTCCCTCACATCTTTAAAAGTGTAGAGTTCCCACAGTTGAGTCTGAGGCTAAAGCCATTTAGAGAGCATGAGTCTGAAAATATTATTTTAAATATTGGGAAACAAAACAGAGTAACAAAGCCTAGTTTTTTTCTTTTTACACTATTCATGTTATAATAAGATTGTCTTCCTGTGTGTACCATACATGAGTGCTATGTCAGGAACATGTCAAATTTCATGCTAAGCAAGTAGTCCAGACTGTGGGCTCTGGGCAGCATCCAGTACTTGCAAATGGGCCAAAGAACACTACCTCTTCTCTACAGGTGACCGGCCGGGTACAACCAGCTCAATCATGTCGGCTAGACATGGCTGAAGATGCATTTGATGATCAGTATGTGGGCTGTATTAAAGAAATGGAGGCAAAAGCACCCCAGCTGTTAGAAGAAGAACTTAAAGTGAATAAAAATTTAAGCAGAGACTGGAAAGAGGCAAAGATAGAATGGGAGAAAATAAAGAACAAAATAGACTCTTCAAAACGACTCAGTGATTTCCATGGAATAGCTCTAGTAACCTATACTGGAAATATTTCAACAGAATTTAACAAAGCTGTAAGAAACTTCCGTCACAATGCAGATAAGTTTCAGTTCAAAGCCTTCCATTATTATTTGACAAGAGCTCTTCAGCTTCTCACGCCAGAAAAGAAAACGTGTTATACAGTTTATAGAGGTTGTAAGACAACGTTTGATTACAGTGGGAAAGGACATGTACGTTTTGGCCAATTTGCCTCATCATCTCTCTCTAAAGATGTAGCTAAAGATTTTATGGGAAATTTTAAGGGAACTCTGTTTACCATCAAAACCTGCTCGGGTGTTAAAATTAAAAAGTTCTCTTTCTATCCATATGAAGAGGAAGTGTTAATTCCAGGCTATGAAGAGTACCAGGAAGTCATCAAAAATAACAATGACATTTCACTTACCGAGCCCAAAATATCTAAGAGTAACTACAATTGTTTCTATATCAACAGCTCAGGTGAGTCTGGGACTATGTTCCAGGTGGGAATGGTGGGGACATCCTGAAATAGAAGAGGGAGTTCTCTGCTACCAGAGACCACCAGGGCAGAGCACAATGGGGCCTTCAACCAACTGCAGATGAGTATTAGGTTCCTAAAAATACAGGGCTGATATCCTGGAATAGAGAGCAGCTCAGGCAGTCCCTAGTCCGGCCATGCTCTTAACTTCCCTGCTGTGCAAAAAGGTCAGAAAGATCTGCTGGGCACCAGGAAACAAGAGTTTTGGAAACTAATATGTCAGGGGGTATGGGAAAGGTTTAGGGAAACTGGGAGACCTGTTCTCAGGCAGAACAATATAGCACTGCAGTAATCCTGCCAGGAGATGAGGGTGCCTGAACTGAACAGGGGGCTGTGGTGATCCAGGGAAGTTGGGGAACTGGTGTTGTCTATGAGATGTTCTAGGAGAAAGAGAGGAGGGGGAGTATGGTTAGAAAATAGGATGGTGGGCCTTGAGATTTCCAGTGTGGGTAGTTTACAGGTTCTGCATTGGTTGGAGGTCATTTCCATAGCAGTGGTTCGTTAGATTGAGGAGCAGGTGAATAGTGTTGGAGCTGAGGAAATCAGAGAACTGAAAGACTTTGCACCAATGGGCCACATAGTAGACCACATGCACAGGATGATACCTAGACTGATGAAGGTTAGAGATGGTAAAACCATCAGTGAAGGCATATGAGTGAAGGCATATCAGTAGTAGCTGGAAGGCTGTTACCTGTCCAGCCCTGTGATGGGTGAGAAAGTGCCACCAAGGGTTGCCTCCACTTTATCCAACCTTTCCCAAGGTGTCCTGGCTCTCAGGTTTCCTGGCATTTACACCTATCATTCCTTCTGGCCTGAAATCTCTGACTTCATGTCATATTTCATCCAACCTAAGACACTATCAATTTAGTAAAGTAATTATCTTTCACTTGCTCAGATATCATTTCTCATTATAAGCCTTCCTTGATACTCTCAGGCAAAATTAAATATTGTACCATGCTCCATGCCATACATTTGGGGTCAGGCAACCTCAATGGTAATCTAGGCTCAACAGCCATTAGTTCTGTGAATTTGAACAAGTTACCTGAGCAATCTATGTTTCAACTACCTCATTTGTAAAATGAGGATACAAATAGTCATACTTGAGTAGTGTGTCTGTGAGAATTAAAGAAGTTCTTAACTTATTGCCAGGTACATCAGTATTGTGTAACAAATACTCTTTTTTTGACCCCATGGAGAACTTGTATGCATCTCAGCTGTACATTCACCATCTCGATGGTAATAATTTGTTTACAATCTGGTGATCTCTTTAGTTCCAGAGACTTTATCTTCCTGCTCCCTCTGCACCCAGGGCCTGTCATTAATGCCTGGCTTGAATCAGGGCTCCAGTAGTTATTGCTGAAGTAAGTTAGGTTTTGCTGAGATGCCAGGGTCCAGCCAGAAGTGGATCTGAGCTGCAGAGGGAGTGAGTATCCAGCAAGTTTCAACCAAATTAGTCGTTATGCTCTGAAAGGTTGCTGAAAACAAGAGAAAGGTTTGAGGTAGAAAAGGACTGCAGAGAGGGACTACTGGGGGACTCTGAGCTTCTACCTGTAGAAGTTTTGAATTTGGATCAAGCCTAATAGAAACAGGACAACCAGGCAGACAATCCAGCAGAGGAAAGGGGCTGCCCTCCCATCTCAGTGGCGGTGCTTGCTGTTCATTCAGATTCAGGCAGACTGAGCTGAAAACCCCAGGAGGGGAGGCCAGATCCCACCCAAAGACTGAACTCTAGTCAACACTAGAATAGAGTATATGTTGCTGCAAAAGATGTATGTTCATGAGGTCCAGATCCAGAAACATATTCCTAAGTGGACAAAGACAAACATGGAGGGGCTCCCACAGTGGCCAGGGAACTGCAGGTCCCATGTGGGGAAAGCCTTTCTTACTGAGGCACATGTGGCTGGGAGCACAGGGGCCTGAGAAGTGGGGATGGGAGGGTGCGAGGGGCCCATAGCCCTGAGAACTCAGTCCACCCAATGTGACCTTAAATTCAGAGACCCGAAAGGATGTGCTCTCACAGTCTCTTCCCTTTCTGGTATTCCTGCGTATTTCAGGAGCCCCTGAAAGGCAAAAGGGGAGTCTAATTGCTGGCTAAGTAAAAGGAACCCCTAGGGCTCACACTGGTGGTGTTTTGATCCTTGGGGGAAGCTTGAAAAATTTGGGAGGCCCATGTCTTTAGAAACACCACAGAGAAACCAAACCTTTCCTTCTCTTCCTCCCATTGCAGGAATGAAAGAAAGTTCTGCATTCATTCTGCTGCTGCCTGGCCTCCTGGCCCTGCTGCTCCTCCCTGCTGAGCTGTAACCTTGTCCTGCCTGGTGCCTGGTTCTGCATGGGGTGTTGGGAAGGGAGGGACGCAGGGTCTGTGTGTGGCTTATGTTAGTGCTCACATCCCCCAAGACATCTGAGGGATCTTTGGGGTCTGACCGCCAAAGTATGCTTCCTGTCTCCAAATGCACTTACTACCTGAGATATAAGTTCCCAGTCTCTCGACACTTCGCTGTGATTAAAAAGCTTTTACACTCTGTCAGCAGGAATGGTCTTTAAAATGCAATTTAATCTCGATGAATGTCATAATCTAAAGAAATAAACCATTTATAACCACACCTTGCTGTTCTGTGACTAGATATTACTACAAGTTGTTTTCTTTGCCCAGGAAATTCTCCCATGGCATTAGATGTGACGCTGGCATTTTCACAGTTGAGAAGTTTCATGTCTTACACTTCTCACAAATATCCTTGAAGCCCTGATTGATTGAGCCAGAAACACCAGAGCTGTGTTAGATAAATCCTCCCTGCACCACCCCACTAGAAACCCAAGCAGTTACCAAGCCCTGTCAACTTACTTTAACAATAGCTCTCTATTGATTGGGGAAGTATTTCTTAAGACAAAAAAAAAAAAAAAAAGTACAAACTATGAAGAAAATTTCTTGACATAGTAGTAACAATATAACTCTAATGCACTGGGTACTTACTATGCATTAGGCACTCCTTGTTCTCCATTGTTCTAAGCACTTAATATGTTTAGTCATCTAGCCCTCATAATAACCCTATAAGGTAAGTTCTATTTTTCTCCAATTTTACAATTGAGGCACTGAGGTTATGTAATTCACTGTCAAAGAACAAAACAAAGCTAAGGAACAAGGGGAGGGAATAGACTAGGGAAAAGAAGGGGGTGAAGTGTTAGGAGGGGTTATTCTAATTAAGCCGTGAAAACTAGTACTCCTGATAGGATAGAGTCCATAGGTCTGCACATAATTGGCTATAATAAATCCTAAATTCTTTGCCAGTTAAAATCCGGCATACAGCCCTAGCTGGTTTGGCTCAGTGGATAGAGCATCAGCCTGCAGACTGAAGAGTCCCGGGTTTGATTCCAGTCTAAGGCACATGCCTAGGTTGCGGGCTCGATCTCTAGTTGGAGGTGTGCAGGGGGCAGCCGATCAATGATTCTCTCTCATCATTGATGTTTCTATCTCTCTCACCCTCTCCCTTCCTCTCTCTGAAATCAATAAAAATATTTTTTAAAAAAAAATCTGGCATACAGACCTGGCCGGTGTTGCCCAGTGGCTTGGACGTTGTCCTGTGCATGGAAAGGTTGCCAATTCGATTCCCCTTTGGGACACATGGCCAGTTTTCATGGTGGCTCTCCAGGAGGGGGTGTACAGGAGGCCACTGATCGCTCTCTCTCCCTAAATAATAAAAAAAAGAAAATCTGGCATACATGGGTCATGAAAAGTTTATGATCAACTTCAGCAGAAAACCACTTTGATTAAATAAAACATTCCATTTTCGATATGTTGATCTCCTAGTTGACAAAGGCACATTGTTGCAAAACACCTGGGGAATAAATTAAGCAGAACTATTATCTTGATAGATCCTCCCTTCCCCCAACTGATGGACGGAGTATGACGTAAACTGCATCTGCGGCCTGGACTTTCCTGAGCACCTAATGAGGCACCGTATATGGACTGTACATTGAACCACCAATCAGCACCTGCCAAATACCCTAAGCCCCAGATTCCTAAGTACCTAGGTGCCTAATCATGTGCCTTATATGAAGCCACCAATCAGCGTGTGCCAAGTGCCCTAAGCCCCATCCCTTCCCATTCCTCCCCTCAAAAGGCATCTTCACTCCTGCACGTGTGCTCTCTTGCTTTGCAAGGCAGCCCGGCAGGGTCCTTCTCCTCTAACAAAGCCTGGTCTTCAACCCTCTGTCTCATCTTTCATATCTGATAAGTGATGAACACAGGCAATATTAGAAGGATATAACTTCCTTCTTTTCCCGTCCTCCCCCAACTCCAAATCACAAACAGCAGCTAATTGCAAAACCTCATCTGTTCTAGCCAACCCCACTCTGGCCCTGATGACTTCTGTTACACTTGTTAAGAGTAATTCTAAAAACTGAAGGGGACCATAGAAAATGCACGTTCATACCCAGAATGCTTTCTTCCTCCTGAACATGAGGATTCTCAGAGACACATGGAGATCAAGGGTCCACAATTTAGGATTCTGGCAAGAGTTTCAGTCAAACAAAACCAACCTTCAGAGGACACTCCACAAGGGCGAGGGTATGAGTTGCTGGAACAGAATCAGTAGTGGTTCACACCGGGAGCTGGGAAGTGAAGGCCCTTCCTTCCTTCCTTCCAAGGACACACCCTTGGCCTCTGCTGCAGGGGGAGGCTGAGCTCATTAAAATACAAGATACTGACTCAGCAGACACCAACATTGTTCTCTTAGAATTCAAACTAAATTGTTCCAGATATTTCCTTAGGAAACGGCAACATGAGAAACATTCTGGAGATACACAGCCTGAAGTTTGTGTGCAGGAGAAGGTAGAAGGGTTCTCACCCGCAGAGCAGCGTTGTGTAGAGATTGGAAAGTGCTAGGGTGTTTGATTCAGGAGAGTGAGGGCTGCAGCCCTCAGCCAGACACTTAAGAGCTCCATCAGGATGTTAACAGCAACTGGGTTTGCTCATTAGCCTGCCACTATCAGCTCAACCACCAGGGGGCGGGGTGCACATTTTCACCCCGGCGTCTCGGAAAACCCAGCGCTTCCGTCCCAAGTCTTCTAAGGCGGACCCGGAACTCTCAGGCAAGCCAGTAGCCGGTTTCCCTTGACTTGGGGGAAGAGGTGGGAAACCACCCTTGAAGAGACTAAAACTAAAAAGTTGAAAAGCAATGTCAGCGATTTGAGTACAACTTGTCATAATTAAACAAGGTTCAAGTTGCGTTAGAAAAAGGGAACTCTAGCGAGGAAATGAGGGAGCGTGTGGGTTCCCAAGAGAATTCAAATAAAGACGATGCTGAATCTGTCTCCAGTAAAATACAAGCTGGATGGTGGTGTCCTGTATGAGAGCAGCGAAGGGAAGCCTCATAATTCACAGACCCTGGGAGGATGCCACGGCCCCACAAAGGACACCTGGCAGAGGAAATCAAGGGCTTCCTTGTATTTGCTTTACAGAGCAATGGAATTCTTTAAACCTTGATTAGAAGTCTTAGTCCTGAAGGTTTCTTAAAATCTTTGTGACTACCAATTTTCAGCTTTATGTTAATTTGCATATCATTTGGCCTGATCTTCATGTTTAATTTGGAACTCAGCAGGAGCCTCGAAGCCATAAGTTAGATTGTTCCCATTTCCCATCCAAATTTTTGAGTGAAGGGCTTAGACTTGAAAGCAGGAGTAGTGTTTAAATTTGTATTAACAACCCTGTTTCTTTTCCAAGATTATTTACACATGTTTTGTTTTAGTCTTATAAGAATGTAAAATTTACCTTTTGCCCAAAAGGTTTAATATTCTATTGAACAGCTTCATTTTTTTCACTTGGAAGCTGTTTTTTTTTGTTGTTTTTTTTTGTTTTTTTTGTTTTGTTTTTAAGTAAAAAGCCATTAAAGATTCATCCTTTTGAAGACTAAATTTTTCAATCTATTTAAATGAATTAACATAAATTACAGAGTGCAATTTACAGCTCAACTCTCCTTGCAAACATGGTGTCCTGCTATTTAGAAGGTTTTATTTTTTTCCCCTCCTGGAGGGCTTTTCATAAAGAGCTGGCACATTTAAAGTATTGGAGGTGTGACTTGGTTTCTTAATTTTTCCCCATGGAAACACTGACTCCTTTTATCTTAGATTTATATAAGCGCTCAGTGGTCCCTTGAAACCAATACAAACAGGAAATCTACTGGGTTGAGAGACATTATAAAAGTATTTTCTACAAATCTACAGAGGCCTAAATAATTCAAAAGTACTTTGATGTCAAACTCATTTCTATGTCATCTATAGTATGTTGACATAGAAATAATCCTCCAGAAACAAGTAAGCTGAAAAATCTATTGGGGTTTCAACACCTTGGATTCCCCACTCCCATCCCTCAATTCATATCAATTCAAACACAATGCAGCTGGGGCTTTTACACGGGGAGCAAATCTTTCATTCACACAATAGCAGAAACAGTAGTTTAATTATTGCGCAATCTAAAAACTAAGCAGGGGCCCTTTTTCCCTGAGAAAAAACCATGCATACATTCAGAAAACACACCCCTGCCCTGAGCTTTCTTGAACCATCATACACGTATTTATCCTCTAGGGGGCAGTAGTTCCCTGCTCCGGAGGAAAATAACCTTCGTCTGGTCCACAGGTTTGCCTTTTGGAGCCTCCAGGGAAAATTCACTTAGCTGTGCCTTAATTCGAAAAGAAAACATGTCACCTTCAAATCAGATAAAATTCTAACCCAGAAACTAGAAACATCCATTCCAGGAGCCAGAAACACAGGAGCTATTCGTCTGTTCTGACTGCTGGCAGGCTCATAGATAAGACTCCACCTGTATTCTCTGGGTTCATACCCCTGAACATCTGGCAAAAGCCACAAAACAATAATCCACAAGAGCAGCAAACAAAATGCAGTTTTTCTGGATGCTCTATTGATGTGTTTAGCCAGTTGCAACTTGATGTCCTTATTTTGAACTGATTAGAAACCGATCTCAGAAACGGGCAGGTACCCCAATGAGACCAAATGAATTGCCACTGCCTGTGTTCCCTCTGAAAACAGAGCTTGAGACAAGAACTCGCCTGAAGGGGATTTATTTGGGCGGTGATCACAGGGTGCAGGAGTGAGAAACGGGTAAGGTGACCAGCCATCCTTGCTTACTTGGGACTCACATCCCTAAGACATGAGACTTTCAGCGCTAAAACTCAGGAAAGTTCCAGCACACTGGAATGAGTTGGTCACTATAGGAAGTGGGGAAGTAGCCCCAGAGAAGGAGGGAAAGTCAGTGCAAGGCTGAGCGTATCAGTTGGTTTGATCCCATGGCACCTTTTGAGGTGCATCTCAGAACTGGGGAGCATTTATCCACGGGTTCTCATACCCTACTGGTCAAGTGTTGCCCTTTGGGGTAGTTAAGTCCTCCCACAGTTGGAGCTCACATGCATGAGGGCCTGTGAGTTCCTTAGGCATTTCCCATTGTGGCTTCAGAGAAGCCCTGAGCAGAGAGTGAGAGAAACACCGGGCAGCTGAGGCCCAGCAGCTCTGTTGGGTTACGCCTAACAGATCTGGTTGCTGTAGCAATGGCTGAAGTCAAAATTGGACTGACAAGGTGTGAGGTCCAGCACAAGACATGTCCGGTCCTTGAAGATTACCTTTGCCTCATATTTGAGCTCCACATAGAGCTCCAACTGCTGATCTTAGCTTCCCTTTAGTTTATTAATTTAAAGGAGGCGAAACTCTCCAACTCTTTGTTTAAATAAGAAATTCTACAGAGTGGTTTTACTTCCCTCGTGGATATTGAGGAGGTTGCCATGTCAATGATCTCCTCCTGGTGAAAAAAAAAAGAGAGAAAATTCACAGGTATCTGTACTAGTCTCAAAAACCAAAATGTCCATTTAAATGTCATCACATTGTGCCCTAACTGGTTTGGCTCAGTGGATAGAGTGTCGGCCTGCGGACTGGGGGGTCCCAGGTTCGATTCCGGTCAAGGGCATGTACCTTGGTTGCGGGCACATCCCCAGTGGGGGGTGTGCAGGAGGCAGCTGATCGATGTTTCTCTCTCATTGATGTTTTTAACTCTCTATCCTCTCCCTTCCTCTCTGTAAAAAAATCAATAAAAATATATTTAAAAAAAAAAGTCCTTCACCCAAAAAATTTCCTAAATAAATAAATAAATAAATAATAAATAAAAATTAAAAAATAAATGTCATCACATTGTAAAACATTAGGGAAGATAACCAATCGAATCACAGACCTTTTAGAGGTTAAGGTGTACTGTCACAAGATACATCGACCACTTCTGAAGCCCAGATGTCTCGCAAAACTTTTTGGAAATCATATTTGCAACAACAATTCATACATATTTTTACTTCCATCGTTCTTTTAAACTTTTTATTACAAAAAATTTTCAGAATCCTCTTATACCATCAATAACCATCAGCTTTTGGGCATGCTTCTTCTGTCTCCCTCTGTTAAGAATGCATGAAGCAGCAAGCAACAGAAAGACCAATTGCATGATGTTAAGTAAAAGCACTATTTGTTTCAGATAACGTCAAGTCTAGATATAGGCAGTCCGGGGAGTGTGTAGAATTGAGTGATGTCTTCAAAAAATGAGCTCCCTCTAATGCTTTGGTTCTCCATTTTTAGAATGTGGTTGCAATATGGCTGCTAAGTATCCAGAAATCAACATCCTTGTACCAGGAAGAAAGAATGAAAGTAGAGAGATCAACCAAAGGACTTGTATGCATGCATATAAGCCTAACCAATGGACACAGACAAAAGTGGGGTGAGGGCATGAGTGGGGGGGGCATTGGGGGGGTAATGGGGGGGATAAAGACACATATGTAATACCTTAATCAATAAAGAAATTTAAAAATATAAGAATGAAGGTGAAAAGAACCTAAGGTTATGCCAGCTGCCTCCTGTTTCCTTCAGAAAGTTTTCCCAGACTCTACTCCAGGGGTCCTCAAACTTTTTAAACAGGGGGCCAGTTCCCTGTCCCTCAGACCTTTGGAGGGCCGGACTATAGTTTAAAAAAAAACTATGAACAAATTCCTATGCACACTACACATATCTTATTTTGAAGTAAAAAAACAAAACGGCAAAAACACCCGCATGTGGCCCGCGGGCCGTAGTTTGAGGACGCCTGCTCTACTCAGTAACTTTTACTTACATCACTTTGGCTTAGACAGGTCACATGCTGCAAGGGAGTGTGGATGGTGATCAATTTTAGCTGGGGACACAGCCACCCTGAACTAGATCAGGATCCTGTTAGTCAGGAAGAAGGTGATCTTCTCTCTGCTTCCAATTTTCTCCCTTCCCTTGACCACCCAGGACATTCCTTTATTTAATAATATTTAGTTAATACTCACTCCCTGCCAGTTCCAAGGCTAGGTCCTGGGGCTCTAAAGAGAAATAAAAAGTAGTCTTTGCTCTTGAAAAGGTCCTAGTCTAACCTGTAGCAGGAAGCCAATACACATCTAAACTTAATAATTGCACAGTCACAAAAGCACACTATTTCAAGATATAGCCTTGGCCAGTGAGGCTCGGTTGGTTGGAGCATCATCCTGGGTACCAAAAGGTGGAGAGTTTGATTTCCGGTCAGGTTCAATCCCCAGTTGGGGCGCATGTGGGAGGCAATAGATGTTTCTCTATTACATCAATGTTTCTCTCACTCCCTCTCTTTCAAAAAATTATATAGAAGAAACCTCTCAAAGATATAAAACCAGAAATGGCCCAAAGGAGTTGCATTTTGGAGATCAGACTGGAACAGGAACGTGTAGAGCTGAGGATTGTTGAAACTATTATAAGCTCTTTTGTAAAATAACTCTGAAAAATAGCACTGCAGTAAGCATCTTTGTGCATAAAGAATGGTTGCCATTTTGGGTTATGTTTTCATGATACATTCTTAGAATTTGTGTCAAAGGTCACAGATACAAATTTGCTTCCAAAATTATGCAGGGTTGTTAAAGAGTTTAAAGGAGTGGCATATGTAAACTACCAAGCACATAGCAGGCACTCAGTACACATTAGTGAGAAACAAATAAATCACCCGGAGTTTTGTCCGAATTCCAGCCCCTTCCCATGAGCTGCTACAAAGAAGATGCTCCCTGGTTCTTTTGCTAATACAAATAGTACTGCAGGGAGCAGTCCTGTGCCACTGTCCATTCAGGTTGGAGCCAGTGTATATTCCAGGGAGAGATTTCTGGAAATGGGTATAAACACCTGCTATTTTGCTAGATATTGCCATGTCTCCTCCGTAGGGGTGGTACCATTCTGCACTTCCCCTAGTAATGTGGGAATGTGTCTTTCTCACAGCCTCACCAAGAGAAATTGTTGTCCAACTATAGGATGTATATTCATCTGATGGGTGAGAAATGGTCTCTCAGTGTTGTTTGAATTTGCATATCTAGCGGATACTTGTCATTTCCCTCTGTCACTGCCCAGTCTAAATTTCTCTCGCCCTTGCTAGCACTTAATTTGTCTAGCTGCTTGCCAAGGGGATGACCCAGACCCTTTGTCCCTGAGAGGTCTGAGCCCTTGGTGGCCTTGCCTTTGTGAGGTCAAGGATGCCTCATTGCCCTTGTAGCGTCATTACTGAGCACAGAACCACCAAGAGGCATCCTTGGAGATTCCGAGCTCCAAACATTCTCTTTTTTTTTTTTTAATATATTTTATTGATTTTTTTTACAGAGAGGAAGGGAGAGGGATAGAGAGCTAGAAACATTGATGAGGGAGAAACATCGATCAGCTGCCTCCTGCACACCCCCCACTGGGGATGTGCCCGCAACCAAGGTACATGCCCTTGACCGGAATTGAACCTGGGACCTTTCAGTCCGCAGGCCCACGCTCTATCCACTGAGCCAAACCGGTTTTGGCCAAACATTCTCCTTCTGCCCCACAAAGTATCAGCAACCCTGCCTCTTCATGAAAATCAGGGTTGATTATACCCTCCCACCATCGTAAGTCCACTTTTCCTTCTGAACCACTGGTATGAGGATCCAAAAGTGACCAGGTGGTGGTTGTAGCTTCGGGTTATGTGGAACATTCCTGTGTCCCTCGGTAGGAAAACTCGCCCCTCCCTGAGAACCAGACTTCTTTCCAACAGAGTCTCAAGTTGTAGGAACACAAAGCCAAACTTCTGCAAAAACGATGGTGAAAGAGGCCGCTCCTCCTTCTACTTGGTCCCTGGACCTCTGTATTCCAACTGATGAGACAGAGCAACACATAACAGCCATTGGTTGGACACCTATTGCACCCAGACAGCACCCGCTCTGAGTCTTTCAGGCCAGGTACTTCCAGGTGACATAGTCTATAGGCAGACCAGTGGGTCCTGTGAAAGAATCACTACACCCTCCAGTTTGGAAAGGATCTAATGTAATCAACTTGTTCGATGCCCTCCAAGAATGAAGCCACCCTGGGAACTCTGTGGATGGCAAGTTAGACAATCAGCAGAGGCAGCAGCGAGATCAGCCTCGGTGAGCAGGAGCCCATGCTGCTGGGCCAGGGCACAGTCTCCATCCCGGCCACCACGACTACTCCATCCGTGAGTCCACTGCTCCAGCGCTGGAGCGGCTAAGGACAGAAGTCAGCGGACGCCCACCAGAGAAGACATCCTGCCCACCTGGCTGTCCAGTGCTTCCTCTGAGGTGGAGGCTTCCTCATGAGCAGAGGTGTAAGACAAACATCTTCACACTCGGTACTCACCCCTCGTAGGTCCATCCACATGCCTCTTCCTTCGTCTTCAAGGCCCTGACCAGCCAGCCAGTGATTCACCGCTGTTCGGAGATGCATACCTCTACCGTAGACCACTCTTCCCTCCATAAAATGCTGACAACTGAAAGCACTGCTGGGAGCTGAGCCCACTCGGAGGATTTCCCCTCTATACTGCCTTTCAGGGCCACCCTGCCTGGGGCTATCATGCAGCAAAAGGCCGTTTTTGACTCACACGAACTTATAGGTGAGCCTCCCCATCCATAAACCAGGCCCGGATGTTTTCTCTCTCCATTATCTGGTCATAGAGAAGCCCCTCTGAGGCCCTACATGTGAGCTGCAGGAAAGGCACCAACACAACAGATTATGTGACATGGGCCTCTGAGCTACGCGCTCACGTAACTTGTTTGTGCCTTCCGGACCTCCGCAGGTGGGACGTGTCCTTCCGCCATACAACGGAAATGGACTGCTGGTGTGCCTCCCTGACCTCGTGACTTGATGGATCTAACAAAGCCCAGCTCATTAGCTTAATCAGTTGGTGTCCGTTGGCTGGTCAGTTTCTATAGGGCCCAGTGGTCCATCAAGAGCTACATTTTAAAATATATTTTTTAAATTGATTTCAGAGAGGGAGAGGGAGAGAGAGATAGAAACATCAACGATGAGAGAGAATCACACCCCACACAGGATGAAGCCCGCAACCCAGGCATGTGCCCTGATTGTGAATCGAACCGTGACCTCCTGGTTCATAGGTAAGATGCTCAATCACTGAGCCGCGCCGGGTGGGCAGGAGCTACTTTCTGAATGTAGAGCTCTCTGCTGCAGAAAGCATGGCCTAGCTAGAGGGTCTGTGCCATGCATCTCCTACTGGGGCTTGTCAGAGACTCTGCTCAGTGTCCCGATCTCCAAGGGACAGAGCAGCTTGTGCTGCAACCTAATGCACAACCATCCCTTACTCTGGGCCTCATTTGAAATTGTTAGACTTCTGACTACCTGATAAATGGATTGGGATGGTATTCTCAAAGTGGCATATACTGCCTCCGAAATCCAAAGGACCCATCAAACATGTATATGTTTCTTAGCAATAAGGAGTATAATGGATGATAATTTGTTCATTCCCTCAGAAGGGATGTCCCAGCATGCCTCAGGCCAAGACCCCCTAAAGCCTTCACCTAAGGAGCACACTCTTGAATCTTTGTAGAGTTTATCTCCCATCCTCTGGCACATATACACCGAGTGACCAGATTATTATGATCTCTGAACGCATAATAATCTGGCCACTCAGTGTATTTGTATCTCAAATGGGTACCAAAAGTATTCTAGACTTTTCCTAGAGATCAAACAAGCTGCCAACTTACAGATTAAGGAACTAAATAATGGTTCTAGTCTTAAGCTACTAGATTTTGGTCATGGTTGTCATGTAGCAAAAGCTGCACTGGATATGCAGGTTGGAAATTTAGAAGAGAGGTTTGAACAGCACGTGTAGATTTAGGAATCATAAGATGGCAACTGAAGTCAACAGAGCAGGTGAGAATGTTTTGGAAAATCGAGTAAGAGCAGCTTGAGGCCCCCAAAGTCAGCAATACCTACCTACTAAGTTCAATGATTCCTATCTCAGAAAAGGGCATTGCCATCTACCCAGGCACCAACGCTGCAGACCTGAGCCTGTAGCAGCGTACACCATGCCTTTGATCTCTCCTTCAGGCACTCTGCACTCCAGCAAAACGGGACTTTCTGACGCTCCCCAAATGTGCTATGTTCTCTTCCCACCACCATGCCACTGCCCATGCATTTTCTTCTATGTGCAAAGCCCTTCCCAGCCCACTCTTCATATACTTAACTGCTATTTCAACTTCATATGTCACTCCTGGGGAGTCTTCCCTGGCCAACCCTAGCCAGAAGTTATATTGTCCTCCTTTCATATATTTCTGTGCACAGTTCATAGCACACATTGCTGAGATGGTTGCTTTATCTCCGCCAGCCCTTCACATCCTCCTCACCTGACTGCATGGCCCTGAAGGGCATAAAAGGACTGTGCCTTTTATGTCTGTAGGCATCTGTGTTCACATATAATCAAGAACTTAGAATGTCTCTCTGGGAACAAATAAATCTGAGCAAGGGTCCAGCTTGGGATGGGGAGATTTCAGAATGGCCAGTGGGAATGATGAGTCTGATTAAATTTTTCTCTCTTCCTTCAATAGAATGCATAGCGGTCATTGTTGATGGACAAATCCAACACTCATTCTCAAATCACCCTGGCCAGGTAGCTCAGTTGGTTAGTGTCATCCCAATATCCCGAGGTTGCAAGTTCAATCTCTAGTCAGGGCACATAGAAGAAGCCACCAATGAATGCACACATAAGTGGAACAACAAATTGACTCTCTCTCTCTCTCTCTCTCTCTCTCTCTCAAATCAATTAAAAAAATTAAAACATTTTTCCTTTGTGCCCTTAACTAGAGAGGCTCTTTTCTAAATAACTCTAGAAAACCTAAAAAGATGTTCTCTCAGGCTTCCTTATTCAGTGTGGCCAATACGGGGAGGTGGAAGTCTGCTACAGGTTTCTAGGAAAACTTTTGCTTTTCAGATCCAAAGGACACCTGGGCTGGCCTCAGCCTTTCTCCCATCTTCCTGCCTGAAATACAGATGTGACCCCTGAAACGTCATCAGCTATCTTGTGCCTGAGGCAACAAGCCAGCACGCTAAGGGGGGCAGAGCAGAGAGCCACCACCAGTCAGCCTCTGAGGGCACCTGAGAAGCACTGCCCCAGCCGTGGGCTGACTGCCTGCAGACCTCTCCTGATGTGGGATTAAGTGATCTGACTGTTTAAGACACTACTTGTCAGGTGCTCTGTCGCAGAGGAAAAAGCATCTGAGACCGACTACTCAGAGCAGCAGGAACTGAGCGCCGAAGGGAGTGCTGAATCAAGGTCTGCTAGGACCAGTGTTAAAGATAAAACTATCAATTAGCAGCTACACAGGGAGTCTGTGAGTTGTTGTTTTTTTCTTTTTTTTTTTTTCTTTTCAATTCAGCGCTTGATGCTGCGGGGGAGATGTGGAAACAGAAATGCAGCCTCCGTTCTTCAAGTGTTCACAGGCAAGTGGGCGGTGGTTGGATGAAATGCCATGAGCACGGTGCGGTTAAGAGCTGGGTGTTATAAAGCTCAGAGGAGAGGATGCTCAGCGAAGGGGAAGTGGCTCAGAA
Organism: Eptesicus fuscus; assembly: GCF_027574615.1. Classification (NCBI taxonomy): domain Eukaryota; kingdom Metazoa; phylum Chordata; class Mammalia; order Chiroptera; family Vespertilionidae; genus Eptesicus; species Eptesicus fuscus. The sequence continues at coordinate 41,589,633 of NC_072485.1, read as the reverse complement.
GGGGAAGGTTTCCTGGTGGATGAGGGGTTTGAACAGGGCTTCAGGAGATGAATGGGGTTTTGATTAGCCCATCCACGATCTCTCTCGAGAGGTGAGTGAGCTCAAGTAGGTAACCTGCTGGCAAGCCCCGGCACGTAGTAGAGGCTCATTAAGTATTAAATGCCCTTCTGGTCCTCCATACAAAGGGTTTAGAAAAATGTTTCTCTCCCTCTGAGATTCGTTTACTCAACCCGTATTTATTGAGCCTTTCCTGTGGCTGAGGAAGTGCTTGGATACAACTGTGGGCAGAGCACATTCAGTACCTGACCTCAAAAACCTTCCGGGCCCTGGCCGGGTAGCTCAGTTGGTTAGAGTGTCATCCTGATATGCTAAGGTTGCAGGTTCAATCCCCAGTCAGGGCACATACAAGAAGCAACCAATGAGTGCATAAACGAGTGGAACAACAAATCAATGTTTCCCTCTTTCTCTCATCAATTAAAAAGTTAAAAACAAAACACTTCTGTCCCAATGACAGAGACAGATGCCAAACGAAAGAAAAACGCAAGGCTGGCAAAGGCAGGATTAACAAACTCGGGACCGGGCAACGTCTTTCCCTTCTTTTAGGCCTCTGCCTCCCCAGATTGGTTGCACGTCCAGATTTCTGTGGCCCACGCAACTCCGCAGGCAACCCTGCCTCCTGGAGTACGCAGGAAGTGGTGGCCTCAGAGGACACCTGCTGCAGGTGCTGTGTGAAGTCACCACACCCAGGCCACCCCGCAGCCTGCAAGCTTCTACTATTCTTTTATGCCCACTCTGTACCACCACCCCCATCTCCCTTTCCTCATCACACGGACTGCCCCCATTCTTCCTGATGTGGGCGACTGTCACTCCAGCCCACACACTCTGGCCACACCATTCTGCTCCATTTCCAGGGAAAAGCACTGCTCCCTTCATCCTAAAGGGCCCCTCATTTCCTTCTCCCCCCTGAAGGCCTCCTCTTGTCCAGAGCTGAGGGATCACACAGTTGATCCCAAACGGGGATGCTGTGAAGAGGGAAAGGGGGCACTATTAATAATCACATCAGACAACAGGCAACCAAGGCATGCGGTCTCCTATCCAGAGCCCCCCAATGCTGAGGTCTCATGCTTCGGGTCTTTGTCTGGTACCTCACCATTTCCCAAACTGTGTTCTGTAGAACATCCGGGAGATATCAGTCAGGCTTCACAAAAACAAGAAGAAACTGAAGATTCCACATTGAAAGAATTTTGAGAAACTCTGAGTTAACCCAAGAAAAACAGCTGTCCTTAGTGCAGGACTTCCCCTTTCCTCCTCACAGCATGCTGCTATCTCCTCTCACGGCCGCAGGACGGCTGCGGCAGCGCCAAGCATAGCACACAGAAACAAAGACATCCAGCACAGAAAGACGTGTCCTCCTACGTACGGTTTTTACCATTCATTCTTAGCACGGAATCGTTTTCCAGATGCCCCACCATCTCCACTCAACCTCCCTGTAGAAGTCTCCCCAGGTCTCAGTGGCTAGTCAGGTGATCAACCATCCCAGTCTGCCCAGGACTGACAGGTTTTCTGGGACTCTCCACTACTAGTGCTAAAACTGGGACATTCCCAGGCAACTTAGGTGAGTTCATAACTGGTTAGGAATGGACCACATGACTGCCTAAATCAGTCACTGGGTAGGGGAACGGAATTGCCTTGACTAGTTTAGACAGAGCAGGATGTACCCCGTGGAGCAACAGAGAAGGCTAGCTTTCCTGAATATGGAATAATGAGTACCCAAACAAAACCTACTTTCTTACAGTGAGGAAGAGGGGAGAAAGCTATTGGGTAGCCAATCAGCAGGGCTAACTTATCCAAAAAATGGGATACAGTGATAATTCTCACCTCGTGAAGCTGTGAGGGTTATATACACTGACACGTGACAGTGCCTTACCTAAATAACCAACACACCAGAACTGAAATATCATTGCTGACATGTACCCATAAGGAACTGTTTGACATTGAAATTGGGACTCAAAAGAACTGTTGGCCCAGAAAGAAACTCACTACAGACTGATTCATTTGCCACTCAGCATAACCATTATGGCTTGTCTCATTTTCGGTTCTTATAAGTGTATTTCTTGTATCACGTGATCTCACGCATCTAGGGGAAATAATGAACAACATATACTGATGAACAAAAACAGACCCGGAGATAGGGAAGCATCGATCAGACTGTCAAACCTCAGAGGGAAGGTAGGGGAGGGTGGGGGGAAGGGGGAGAGATCAACCAAAGGACTTGTATGCATGCATATAAGCCTAACCAGTGGTCACGGACAACAGGGGGGTGGGGGAATACGTGGGGAGGGGTTTGGGATGGGAATGGGGGGATGAGGACAATTATGTGATACCATAATCAATATAGAAAATTTAAAAAATCATACCAAAAAAGAAAAGAACCAACACAGCGGCTTGTTATGAAGCACTTGTGTATGCAGAGCGCATTACTTGCTAGAGGCATTACATATATTGTCACCACATCTACACAACATTCTAGGTAACAGGGATGTAAATTCCATATTACAGATGTTTGTAAGACATAGAAAGGTCACGTGATTAGCCCAAGGTCATACAGTTGATAGGGGTAGAGCCAGATCTCAAGACCAAACTACGTCTGTCTGACATCAAAATGCCCATCTTCATCTGTCTTCCCCACTGCCTCGCGCAATTGTGCATTCGATGTTAACTTCCCTCTTTTCAACCTCCAGCACTTGGCCCTGGGCCCAGCACAGAGCACCCATTTACTAATTTTTTTTAAATGAATAGATGGTAACAACTGACATTCCTGTAACCATTATGACTTACAGGAACTTTTGCCTGAATTTAGGATTTTTCTCCCTCAGATGTGGTCCTCTTCCAGGGATCCTTCTAGCAAATGGCAACATATATCCACCTGTACAAACCAGAAAACTAAGAGTCGCCATCAACCCCTCTCTCCCCATCCCACACATCATATCCAACCCACTATCAAGGGCATCTCTCAATTCTGTGCATTTCTCTCCATCCTCTGTGACCTTGGCCCACGTCCTCACCTGAACTGCTCAAGAGCTCCCTAATGGGCCTGCCCACAGCCCTGAATCCATCCTCCAGCCTCTACTACATGCTGTAGCCAGAGTGGTTGTCTGTTTCTGACCAGGTCACCTGCCTACTGAAAGCCTTTCATGTTCATTCCTTTGGGGATAAAGCCCACTGCCCGGCCACTTCCTACCTTGCTTGCCTCATCATACTGTCCTAGCCACTCTCCTCCCCGCACCCTACCCCCCCACCCCCCACTGATCTTCCTGAAGTCCCTCCTTCTTGTGCTCCTTCTTGCCAGGTGATCTTCATACATGCTGTTCCCTCCCCTCTTTGCCTGGTGAATTCTTACTCATCTCAGGTCGTAGCCCAGGCAGCTTTTCTTCTGGTAAGACACCCCTGGCCACCATGACCAGGTCAAATCCCCCGTTAGAGGCTCTTGTAGCACCATCTACTTTTCCTTAACAGCCCAGTTGGCACAGTTGCAGTTTTACATTCACTTGTGAGTTTGTTTAATTGGTGTCTATCCCTCAACTAGTCTATAAGCTTGGTGTCTGGTTTTGTTGATCGCTCTGCAGCCCTTCCGGTGCTCAGCCAGGGACAGTACAAAGGATGTTTTCAACAAATGTGTGCTTAATTAATTAATTTACTAGTTGGTTAATCAATTAACATTTCACCCAGGTTACTGTGAACTCTCTTGGGGTGGGGTCCTGCCTTAATGCCTCTACACCAACACCACCCCTAGCAGCCAGCACAGCTGGGCCCGGGGAAGCATGTAATGAACACTCTAAATGATAGTGACCTCACATGGTTGACAGGGATGGGAGTGCTCGTCAGAAACAACCTGCAAGGAGGGAGACAAGGAGGGTAGGAAAGAGGAAAGAGCTGAGGAGGGAGGTGGTCTAAGGTAACTCTAGCCTTGGCCTGATGGGGAAGGCGCGTTTGGAGCACAAATCATCGATTGCACCGAGGAGTCATCCCACCTGCGGCAAGGGGGCCAGGCTTTTGTGTGTGTGTCCCAGATGGTCTTTAGTGATTGGACTGTCCTGCCAACTGGACCCAAGACACCAAATCTGGAAAATGATGGTCAGCTGTGTCCCCTCTTCCCTCCAGTCCATCTGTCCCATGTGACCTCTCTCTGGCCTCATCTATAGTGTTCGTTTCCTCAGGCTGCTGTAACAAAGCACCATAAACTGGTGACTGCAAACAAGGGAAATGTATCATCTCACAGTGCTGGAGGCCAGAAGTCTGAAATCACAGTGTTGGCAGCGCCAGGCTCGGCCCGAAGGCTCTAGAGGATGATCTGTCCTTGACTCTCTCCTAGCTTCTGATGGTTCCTGGCAACCATTGGCATTGCTTAGCTTGTGGTAGCATCACTCCAATCTCTGCCTCAGTCTTCAAATGGCCTCTTCCTGTGTGTCTCTAGGTCCAAATTTCCCTCTTTTTATAAGGACCTCAACTTAGTCACCTCTACAAAGATCCCATTTCCAAACAGGGTCAGTTCACAGATACCAGGGGTTAGGGCTTGAAAATATACGTTTAGGGTACACTAACCCAGAATGTCAGTTACCTCTTTCCAAGTCTTTTGAACCTGCCCTTCCTGGGTCCGAGGCTTCCTCCTGGGACTGCTTGCTCCTCTGAGCCCTCAGCTTTTGCCAAAGATGAAGTTATGCTTCCTTATTCCCAGAAATGCACCCTCATGAAGCCCTGCAATGCAGACGGCTGGCAGCTTTCACGGCGGTTCTCATGCTTCGCATTGAATCCTCACAACCACCTCAGGAAAGATTGTCATTATTCCCAGTTTCCAGGTGAGTACATTGAGACTCAGGGAAGTAAGTGCCTTACACAAAGCCACACAGCAGGAGACTTGATCCAGGTGCCGCAGTCTTTACCACTGCACTCAGCTGCCCAAGGGCTTTCCTGGGTGAGATAGATGCCAGCTGTCAAGAGGGCCCATGTAAACCCATCTAGCAACTTAGAAGAGTGTCATGAAAAAACTGAGATAACAAGAGAGAACACAACAGTGGGGCCCATGTTTGGTCACTAAGAGGACCCAGGAATAAGCAGTCCCAGCTCACACTAAGAGATGAAAATGAGTATTTAGGGACAGTTTTGGGTGACATTTCTTTAGGGAGAACTTTTTGATTTGATGATGATACAATATAAATTTGGTTATTTGTCTCTGTCCTACTTTCATATGTCCCCTCAAGGTGAATGTGATTTTGCATCCTGGAACCTGCTGGCCGGAGTTCTGGAAGCCAGCTGGTTTTCAATGATGTTCCACACTGGTCACGCAAGCACGATTCCACTGTGAACATGATTTCCTCTGATGGGAGGCCTGACAGTTCGTCACGCAGGCCTGGTTTTACCGAGCAGACTGTTTTCTCTAGCTGAATGAGGCAACTCTTGCATGTCCATGATCACTGCTGAGATACTCCAGATATGCAGGTCTGCCCCCACGCTCCTCAGAGGAGAGAGGCCCCTGATTGGATTTAATTTTTTTAAAAAATATGTTTTTATTGATTTCAGAGAGAGGAAAGGAGAGGGAGAAAGAGAGAGCTAGAAACATCAATGATGATAATCATCTATCCACTGCCTCCTGCATGCCCCCCACTGGGAATCGAGCCCACAATGTGAGCATGTGCCCTGACCAGGAATTGAACCATGACCTCTTGGTTTATGGGTCAACACTCAACCACTGAACCACACCGGCCAGGCTGGATTGGATTTATACGGTAACGACTAACATTTCATTTAGCAGTCAATACATTTTTGCTGAGTGCCTCCTCTGTCTTAGGCTCTGTGCTAAGTACGAGGGATATAGAAATAAGCCAGACTTAGTCTGCCCCTCAGGGAACTTACATTTTATTGGGGGATGTTGGGCAATGGGATCAGTGCTTCAAGAGAACTATTAGTTGAGGTTAGCTATACAAGCCATAATCTACACAGGTTTAGGTAGAAGGAGAAAAGAATCAGGCTCAGTGCTACACAGCTGAAGGTCAGGGACAATGCAGCCAGCCAAAATGCCCAATCCCACCAGGGAATTTTCTAACGGAAAATTACCATCCTGTCATCTGTTGCTGGGCACCTATGTGAGGGGCTGACTCTTAGAAACTCTGTCTTGGGTGCCCCTAGAACACCCAGACTCCTCCATCATCGCTGCTTTCCAGGTGATATTACCTTCTTGCCTGCGGTCATCATGCCCATTGTGTACTCCCACCTCCAGGTCTTCTCAGGGACACCTTCCACATGGAGCCCAGGTTACACATGAAACCCAAGCTGCAGTGGAGCATGGGAAATGTTACCTCCATTTCCAGCCACTATAACACAGAGAGGCAGTCTACAGGGATCGGGCAATTAGATGCTTGTATCTAGAAACCAGGAAATATACATGAACCAGTGAGCTGGGTCAGATCACAGAGGGTTCACCCGGCTGCAAAGATTGGTGAGCATGGTGACCCAGGCCAGGAACAAAAGTGCTTCCATTTTGGTTCACCACTGAAATAGCAAATGTTCTGGTAGAGACAGAGATACAAGTGTGAAGGTTGCTCCCTGGTGCCTCCCTAACACCTCATACTGACACACTTGAAGCCTAATGGTCAAAGCAAAGAGTAAGAATCCTACCAGGGCAGGGGAACCCTGGCTGTCCACTGGCCGTTCTTTAACCTGTTGTGTTAGAACTCAGCACTCAGAGATCTATTTACTGTCCTGAAGGGAATCCCTTCAATGGTAAATCTAAAACCCTATTCTGATATGGCGAATTTCTAAACAATGAAATACTAAATTGTTATGCATTAAAACATGTGTTTACTGAGAGACAAAATAAACCACAGAGACAGATAAAAAGTCGTTTTCCCTTCTTGTCAGCCACCAGACAGAGGGTGGAAAGTCTTGATTCCAGATAGGGACCTCTGGTCAAGGGTAATCCTTGGTTATAGAACAGAAGCTAAGGAGAGAGACCACAACTGGTGATCCTTCTCCTCTCCCGAGGAGGGGTGTGAGTTTGAACCTCAAGGATGAGAATCTAGTGATTGATTTAAAATATTACCCCCATCTTGCCCTAGCTGGTTTGGCTCAGTGGATAGGGCTTTGGCCTGCGGACCAAAGGGTCCCAGGTTTGATTCCAGTCAAGGGCAGATACCTTGGTTGCAGGCTACTCCTACCCCCTACCCTCTCCCCCCCGTCCAGGTCCTGGTTGGGGCTTGTGAAGGAGGCAACCAACTGATGTGTTTTTCTTACATAGATATTTCTTGCTATCTTTCCCTCTGTCTAAAAATCAATGGAAAAATATCTTCGGATGAGAATTAAATACATATATATATATATATATATATATATATATATATCCCATCTCTGCAACACTATTTCTCTCTTGTTATCACAAGATTTCAGTAACATTTTGTAGAAATTTCTTAGCATGCTGTGGGGATATAGGAAGTATGCTTATCTACATTTAATAAAGATTGAATTGAGGAGAGGGAAAATCAACACAGATTCAAGACACAGTATGAATCACAAGCAGGATAAATACTAAGAAAACCATACCTAAACACATCGTGATAAAACTGCTGAAAACCAAAAATAGATAAAATCTTAACAGCAGCCAGAGAAAGAGATGCATTACTTTCAAAGGAGCAATAACAAGACTGACAGCAGACTTCTCATCAGAAACCACGGAAGTCAAAAGAGGACAGAATGTTATCTTCCAAGTACAAGGAGAAAATCCTTTCTAACCTAGAATTCAGTCGCTCCCCAAACATTCAAGAATAAAGGGGAAACAAAGATGTTTTCAAACTAATAAAAACCGGAAGAATTCATCAGCAGCAGACCTGCACTAAAGGAAATACTGCAAGGGTGCTTTCAGGTAGAAAGGAATGGTCCCAGATGGAAGCTGGAAGATATACATCAATAGAAACAGATACAGATATTCATACAATGTAATACGCAATATATATGAATATTCATGGGATCATTGTTTCTAATGGCAAAAATATTAATATTCAAATATTCATACATGGATTACTATACTGCAATAAAAGTTAGTAAAATAGACTTACACTCCCACCCAAGATGGAGTAATAAAGACGAGATTTACCCTCCTGCCTGAAATAATAATAAAATGACAAAATCTATAAGATAAACATTTTCAAGGCATTGGATAGCAGGCTTCCCCTACCCACCTCTAGACCTCACCCACCCCACCCCCAGACTTAAGTCACCCATTTCAAGGAGACTGGGCCCTGGGAGACTGAGCAGCAGGAAGGACAGTAAGACCTTGGGCACAGTCCTGGCACCCCCCCACCCCACCCTCCCACCTGCTTTCCTGGTCTATCAGCAATGCCCTCATCTGTCCCAGTCCTCCCCATCCAAACTTCAGCCCAGCCCCCTCCTGATGCCCCTTCACACTCAGCTCCCTCCTGCTGTGTCTCCTGCTGCCTCATATGCACAGGACCAAGCCTTACAGTGCCCTCTCCTAGTTATTTCATGCCCACAACGGATCACAAGGCTGGTGCTGCCTTCCCAGGGATCCTTCTGCGGGGAGAGGCCGCTCAGCAGGGAGACAAACCGGTGGGACATGGGGTCTCACTCAGGGAGAACTGATGGACCCTCAGTCCTGTTGAGAGAGCAGCTAAAGGGGTGTGGAGACCCCTGAGAAACATTTTCCATTTCCCCTGTGGAGTCTGTGTAGGATGTATCCTGAGTCCACTGTGCAGAGTCTGCATAAAGAGTGTATCTGCGTGTAAAAGAGAATGTGGGCATGTGTCTGCGTGAGAATGCCTCTGTGTGTGAGTATGAGAGGAGATGAGCCCCACAACACACCCTACACACCCTTCTCCACCTCTGGGGAGGTGAGGACAGGAGTTGGGCGCCACCTGGTGGCTAAGGGCTGCACTATACGCCCCATCCTCTTCACCCCTCATCCCCCCCTTTCCGCCCCCTTCCAGACGTGCACACTTGACGGATCCCAGATCCCTCTCTGGCGCCTCCATCCACTTGCTCTCCATTCCTACGTCCCATGACAGCCCCGCAGAGACTGAGACAGAGACCCTGTCCTGACTCTCCTTCCTCTACCCGGGAGTAAGCCCTTGCTTGCATGGGGGTCATGCAGGAGGGTGCACACTCCAACTTAACCTCTCTGAACCTCACGCTACGTGGCTGCAGAATGAGGCGATAGTAGCCACTCCACAGAATCATTGTGAGTTTTTATGTAAAATGAAACCATTAAATTGGGAAGGCAGGGCATGGGGCCAAGCCTTATGTTCTCTGACCTGGTGAGGGCTGCCCACCGGCTCTGTGCAGAAGCACCGCACTTGCATCCTCCTCCAGCAGTCTGTCCCGCCGTCCACCCCGCAGTCCCTCGGGCCAAAGTCCGCGCCCACCCTCGAGCCCGCGGTCGCGCCCTACGTCGGTCGCGCCCAACGCCAGGCCCCGCCTCCCACCTTCCGCCCGGTCCCGCCTCTCGGCTGCGAAGACAGCTGCCCCGCCCATCCTCCCTGGGGAGCTCCCTCCTGCCAGAGGCTCTACCCAACACCTGGCTGCTGGTGACTGAGGCCACATAGACCCACCTTCTGGAGTACCTCCCAGTCCTACCTCTGCCCCCACCCCCATGCAATTGATCACCAAGTTCTGCCAATCCCACGTGTCCTGAATTCCTCTCCCTCTCACCCAGCCCAGGGCTCAGAGAACAGCCCTAGAATGATCCCTGCCCTGCCCAAGCTCTCCCACTCTCCCATATTGACAGCCTTTCTCTGGCTCCCCACTGCCCACAAAATAAAGCCAAACTCCACAGCCTGCCATTCAAGGCCTTCGCTGATGTGGCCTTATATTTCCCTCCATCTCTCCATTCCCTGTGTGCCTCCCCTTCTCTCAGCCTTTGTATGAGCAATTTCTGCTACCAGGAGTGCCTGCCCCCCTTTGACCCACAGGAAAATAACACCTGCTCATCTTCCAAACCTCACTGTGGTTCTTCTCAGGGTGATGATCCTGCCTGGAGCCCGTGGTCAGGTGTCCCATAGGGTTGTCATGGCCTGAATCTGAGCTTGGATCTATTTCCCCTACCAGGCTGCTAGACCCTCCAGAAAAGGGACACGGACAAAGTTAGCTCTAGGCCTCAGCGCAGGGTCCTGCCTGCGTGCGGGAGGAAATATGTGTGAGTTGTCCACTGGATTCGGTGGCAAGGAGCGATGTGTCACAGCATGGGCCTGAAATGGGATTAAATGGCCTCAAGGCTGAGGACAGACATCAGATGCAGGGGAGACGATTAAGGCCCAGGATGTGCACCCAGGTTATGCTTCCCCTTTGCCCAAAGCCCGTGGAGGAGGGACATGCAGACACATTCAGGGTTGGGGTTCACAAACAGAGGCGTACTTATGCCGGTCCACACTGAAGCTGGCGTCAGCCGGGCAACATTAGAATAGCCGTCCCCTGTGAGCCTTGGGCCAGGAACTGACTACCACCCCCCACCTAGGGCCCACTGGTCAGACTGGGTTCTGTAAGAGGACAGAGTCAGACTGGGGGAGCCCAAAGCAGAGGCTGGGCAGGGAGGAGCCTGGAGCCCAAGCCCCCCAGGGAAGGCTAGAGCCCTGAGGCCATTCAGCCCAGAGGAGCAGATTCCAAACCATAACAAGTGGTGGGGCAAGAGAAGCAGGCAGGCTCTGTGGTAAAAAGAAATAGATTTATTCTCATGTACAAAGCGGTCAGCCCACGGGACCATATACAACAGTTGCACAGAGTCCTAAAAAAACACACATCTCTCTAAAGGCAACTCCAAATAGGTAAGGCAGGTGGCCCCCCTCCCCCCCACCCCACAACACATACAGAACAAAGGAGAAGGGAGAAGCTGCCGGGCTGACCCAAGAGGCCTGGCCCTATGGGGTTTCCCAAGCCCTGGGGCATGGGTGGATATGGCCTTGAAGAGGAGAGACACCCTGCCAGGGCTGAGGCCAGGTCCCTCTCTGGCTGCAGGAATGGGGGAGGGACTCAGGCTAAGGGGGTACACTCAGGGACCACCCCTGTCTGCCCTAGGGTGTTAGGGGCATTCTATGGCCTCTCCTAGGACTCCAAAGAGCTATGGAATTTTTATCTAAAAGGGGGTCTCAGAGAACAGATTGTCTCACCCTCCTGTTTCACCCAGCTAGGGGAAGGGACTTGCCCAGGGTCACACAACCAGGACGAAGCATTGCTGACTCAACAGGGGCCGGTCTCCCAGCCCAGGGATCCTTCCTGCCCATTGTTTCCATCCTGCTTTCTTCCTGAGCCCTTTCTCCCCAGAGCACTGAGTGCCCCGCTGGCATCTTCCTCATGGGATCTGCATCAATCTCCCCCCGTACCCATCCTCACCGTGAGTACAGTGGCAGTCCTCAGAGGCACCTGTGGCTATTTATAGTCCTCCAGCAGAGCTAATGACTGATTCTAAGACCCACCCTCTGCTCCATCAAGATGTCCCACCTTCTTGCATGAGGATCCTGGAGAGGAGAAAAAAGGGTACAAATCTGGTAGAGCAAGACTGGGGCCCAGGAGAAACCATTCAGGCTGCCTCAGGGAAGGAGCGGCTTGGGGAGGACTTGCCAAGGTGTGATCAGAGGTGCAGAGCAGGGCCCACTGCTCGTGGGTCATCCCTATGCTCTCAGAGGACAAGTGACAAAGTCTTGGTGAGGCTGGAAGTCTTGCTTCCATTAAACAGACAAGAACACTGAGGCCCAGCAGGTCAATACTTGCCCAGGTCAAATGGGAAGTTCTGGTCTAGAACCCAGGACCCATGGCTCTGGTCCCAGGGCATCTGGCCAGGCCAGTGGAGGGTTTGTAGGAGGAGACCTGGGCGGGGAAGGGCCCTGGGAGTGGCTCACTCAGTGTCAAGGCTGCAACAACCATTGACAGGGCCCCCAGTGCCATCTAGCTCAGACACCTCATACTCCTCATCCAGGAAGTCCAGCGAGTTGTTACTCGGGAGGCCTCGGATGGTGAATTTGTGTGACACCTTGGTCCAGTGCTCACGGTTAGAGGCCACGCGTTCATACAGCTCTGCTGCTTTGGGGAACAGGTCCTGCAGCAGCCTGGGGGTGCACAGGGGCAGAGTTAAAGGTCAGAAGTCAGATAGTGACAGGAAGAAAGATTAGGGCTATACCACAGGTAGAATTTCCATAAGAGTGTGAAGTATGATGGTCTCTTTCCATAGGAGATAAAGGATGAAGAGAAGGACCCATGTAGGGGTAAAACAGGAGACTGCGGTGCCCAGAGGCAGCGGGGGGTGAGGGGGGGTCAGTGAAGCTGGGCCAAGCCCAGCTCAGTACCTGTGTCTGCTGTGGTGGCTGTAAACAGCCACGCCCCACCCCATCCTCTCTGTGCAGAGTCCCCAGGAGTCCCCAGGAGCTCCCTCACTTGTAGATGGGCATTGCGATGTGCTCCATGAAGCTGATCTGCAGCTCAGGGATGTAGGCCTTCTCACGGTCCATCATCTCCATTGGCCTGTTGCCCATGGCCTTCTCCTGCAGGCATCAAGTTATCAGGCCAGGATGGGGCTAACCCAAACCCTCCCAGCCCCAGGCCAGGAACCCACCCGCAACCTGGACACCCTGAGGTCATTCCCCACATACCAAATCTCCCTGGGAGAAGAACTCTTTGTAGATCAGCTCCTGAAAGGCCAAAACTCTCATTACATCCTGTGAGTGGGATCTATCCACCCAAGCTCCTCTACAGCCCATTCCCAAGGAGGCAAACTGAGGTCTCCCTCAGCTCCACCTCAGTGCCTGTCCTTACCATCCCCAGCCAGTCAGGTGGATGGCCCCAGATGGGGAGGAATGGCTGGGTTCTGGCCCACCTTCCACCAGCCATTGACTTGCTGTGTGGCCCTGAGCAAGTCCATGCCCCTCTCTGAATCTCTCCATCTGTCACCCTAAGGTGGTTTAGGTTTCCATTTCCCCAAAATAAGGCCTGGCTAAGCTCAGCACAGAAAGGGTGTTCAGGTGCAGGAGCCACACAGAGCCAGGCAGCATTTGAAGTCTGCATCTTCCCAGCGAGGGGCAACCCTTACTGCAATCTTCCTTGTGGTCTTCCAGCCCTTGGTCTGGTCAGAGAGGTCACAGGAGGTCATAAGGAGGCAGAGGAGGAGGCTGTGGTGCTGCTTATTGGTTCGATCGTAGCCCACTGTTGGGAAGAGGATGGGGTCAGCCTCCTGGTGCTCTCTCTCTGAGGACAAGGTCCTCAGGCCCCACCCCAAAGTGGTCCAGGGAATGTGGCATCCTGGATGGGAGCCAAGAGGCTGGGGCTGGGGCTGCCTGGTGGTTGATGCTGGAAGGGATGGGTCTAAACTCTTCGGGATGCTCTCCAGGCAAATCCCCCTCGGCAGTTCCTCCCCAACCCCAAGGGCCAGGGCTAAAGGCAGGCACCTTCAGCCATCTTCTGGAGGTCCTTGAAGATGCGCAGGTGGTGGGCCAGGTCCGTGGCCAGGATGATGTCCCGCATCAGGTCCAGCATGCGCTGATAGTCCTGGGTGCCGGGAGGGAGATGTCACGGCCTCCTGCCAGACACCCCCACCCCGTTCCTGGCCTTGAGGAGCCTCTACCCATAGTCCCGTTCTCCTGTTTCGAGCCAACTCCTGGCTCCCACCCCCTCACCCCCACCCGGGCCCCATCACCTTCCGGGAGAAGTGGTCGAAGATGTTGCAGCCATGGGTGTTGAGGATGGCGATGGCCTGAGCGAAGTGGTGCCTCTGGGGGGAGGGGGAGAAGAGAAGAGTGATGGGGCCTGGGTGGAGCAGGGGGCTCCCTCACCACTGACCCCAGAAGAGGGAGTAGGCCCGGCCCAGCCCTGGCCCCCAGGAGAGCAGAGCAGGCAGAAACTGGGAGTCAGGTCCTAGTTCCCTTTCTGGGCACTGTTTCCACCTTTGTGTGACCAGGGCAAGGCCCTGGCTGGCTCCGAGGCCCAGATTCCCCAGCTGTCACATGAAGGGACACGACAAAGAACGCTCTGAGGGCCTCTCAAACTGGAACCGTTCGGAAACGATCCCTTGGAGTCCTAGACACCAATTCATGCAGCTGACATTTGTTTGCTGACAAGGAAAGGCAGTGATGAGGCCAGGGCAAGGCCGCTGTCTCCAGACACTGAAGGGCTGTCGGTCGGAGGAGGAGGAGGCTCAACCAGGGTGCGGAGGGCAGAGGCAGGGCTGCTACAGGGCCTCCCAGGAGGGAGGGAGCCCCTCATCTCTGGGGGTGTGCAAGCAGGTGCAGTCTCTGAAGAGTGTAGTGGGGGGCAGTGTGGGGCAAGGTAACCTTGGAAGTTGGGCTCCCATTCTGTGCCAAACCCTGTGCCAAGTGCAGGGCACTCAGAGATGTCTCAGATCTTGTTTCTACCCCAAGAAGCCCCCATCTGGGGGTGTGTAGGCCAAAACCAAATAATCTAAGGGAAAGCTGAGTGTGATGGGAAGGGAGCCCCTCCCGGGCTTGGTGGGGAGGGTTTGTACAGGGTGTTCCCAGACATGCAAAGAGAATCGTGCTAAATACAAATCCTCTTTTTGAAAACCTGGGCTCCAGCAGAACCTGCAGTCTGACTTGCACACCCATGCACACCTGCACCCCTCCAAGCCCATCCAGGAAAATGAGCCAGACACGCCCTGGGGGAGGCTGCAGCTCTCACCGCCTGCCTGAAAAGCAGGGAGTGGGAACAGGAGGAGCTGGGTCACAGTCTAACTTTGCACCTCACCACCTTATGAGGAGGAGGAGGAGAGGGAATGAGGTGAGGGCATGGGAGGTAGGGGCTGGGGGGAAATGGTGGTACCTCCATGACAGAGCCCTCAGAGCTGTAGAGCGCAGCCAGCACAGATTTCTGGAAAAGCCGGGAAAACTCCATCACTCTTCACATCCAGATCCAAGTGCCAGCCATCTTAGGCTAAGCACTGCCCTCCTGCCCCCTCCCCTCCCCCATCTCAGAGCCCAGCACAAAGCCTAGGAGAGCCTCAGGCTCCTGGTCCCACCAGCTCCCACCTCTCCTCAGGCTGGAGAAGTAACACTCCCAGGCATCCCAGAGAAGGCGCCCGCTGTGAGGAGGGCAGGATCTCACCGAGGCCACCTGGAAGGAGTTGTTTGTGCCTCTGTGGTCCAGGTCGTGACACATGCAGGAAACAAACAAGGCAAAGATCTCGATGTCCCTGGTGGGGAGACAGAGAGGAGAGAGGTCCAGCCACAGCTTCCTCCCCAGACCCTCAGAGGAGGGACAGCTCGCTGAGATGCCCAGGAGCCACCAGGACAAGAGCTCAGGACCCCTGGGTCCCCTTCCTGGAAAGAAGCCCTGGTTTAGAGTTTGTCAAAGCCCATCATTCCCTGGGATTGTGACTCTGAACAAGTCTGGCCAGGAAAACCCCTCACTGGACTGTTAGGAGGGTCCCCTTAGATGGTGCATGTAAAGTGCTTGACACATAGAAGGCGTTTCCCTGCCCCAAGGAAGGGAAGCCCAGCGGCTAACAGATGGGGGAAGGGCAGCCACTCACTCGAGGTAGTTGGTGAGCTCCAGGTTCTTGTAGAGCAGGTAGCAGAAGTGAGAGACAGAGAAGGCGTGCATCCAGTTGTGGTACGGTGGGTCCCGGTAGCCCTTCTTCACCATCAAACAGAACCTGGGGGAGGGGAGAGGGCAGCAGAGGGGCCTCAGGCTCTCCTCCAGGTAGCCCTTCAGGCTCTGCCCTTGCCCATTCCTTTCCTTTCCTCATGGTCCCAATGTCTAGGAATTGCCTCTCACTCATGGAGCCTGCCCACTCCCACAAGACTGAGTCTTCCCTAGTTGTTCCAGAGAGACCCCTTCCCAGTAGGCTGGGGGCAATGGATGTGAGAGTTGAGGACAGAGGAAGGCAGAGACGGGGCTGCCTGCACGCAGAGGGGAGGGCTGGGGCACACACCGGGCCAGTGTCGGGCAGTCAATTTTATAGTTGTTGATGAAATTCATGTCCTGTAGCATGCTGAGGATGGCCTGCAGAGGGCAGAAGGGAGGGGACAGAGGGATTGTCAGTTTCAAGACAGGGCTCCTGCTTTGGCCCTTCTTGAAGCCTACACAATTGTGTTGGAGTCTTAGGTGTTTAGATCTATACTAGAGAACCATAAAGTAGCAGCACCAAGCATTCTCAGAGCCAAAAACGTCAAGAAATATGGTATCTAAGAACTCTTGGAACCAAGCTCTCCTAAAATCTTAGAAACACAGGGAGTGAGGTGCCAGCCCTGAGAGCAGTCTCTGCCAATCAGCCAGCCAGCCCCTGGCCTCTGGGCAGGCCCCGTGGCCCGTGCTGGCAGACCACATGCCCATTCCATCTCTAAGGGAGACTCTATAGGCTTCCTTGACGACTCTGTCTTGCCAGGAAGTTCCTGTGTACATTTAACTTAAACCTCTGCCTGTACACCCTCTGCCTCATTGGGGAAGGGGGAGGCTCACCATGGAAGTGTCATCCTCAGGAAGAGAGCGAGGGGTGTAGGTGAAACTGGCGAAGTTAGAGTCGATGGAAGCCACAGGCTGGATGCCGTCATGGAGCAGTTTGGTGTATTCGTCATCAGAGACCTACAGGGGACCAGCCAGGATATTAGACCCCTCACCCGGAGTGTCCCCAGTTGAGCCATCCAGTCCATGGATTGGTACTGCACAGGAGAGCACCACCCTCCCCTCACAGCCCTGCAGCCCACCTACTGAGCCTCCTTGTCTGTGACCACCTTTACCTGTAACAACCTATCCTCGGCAAAGACCAAGGACACCCTTTCATGACACCCCCAAACCATGGCAGCCTTTCACAGACGCTAACTTCAAGATTCCTTATTTGGGAGGGGGGACCGTCTCTGGAAGGACCCCAATCCTTCCTACTACAGCTTTGACTCTAGCTACAAAGTCTGGGGCCCTTTGTTCTAGACACAAGTGAGAGGAAATATTTACATCAACAATGACCACCACATACTGAGAACTAAAGCCTGAAAGAGCTTTGCTGACACAGGGTCTGGGAATGGAATGGAATATTATAATGAGGACTTCAGGACTCCTGTCCCTAGGGGAGCTGTGGCAAGGGGCCCTGAGTGAGCCTCTCAGTCATCCCCAAGATGGGAATTATCCCTGGACATGGGGAACACCTGGGTGCTGCTGCCAGCCTCGGGGCTGAACCGGAACATGCCTGGAGCTGGAGTCCGGGCACTGCACTGGGTCTATCTTCTGATCTTCATGAGAGGGTGCTCAGAAAGCCCAGCCTGGTCCTGGGCCCACGAGGGTTTGGGGAGGCAGGGGACCTTGAGACCCTGAGAAGGAGGACAGAAGCTCCACGCAAGCTCACCTTCATGTGGTACATCATCATCTCATTGGCGAGGTGGCTGCGGTACTGGGCCTCATTCACCTTCTTGTAAAGGAGGGACTAGGGGGAGAAAGGGAAAGAATGCGGCTCAAGCAATGCGGCTGTGAAATCTCAGAATACCCAAGACTGGAAAGGGGGTCAGACAGAACCTCCTGTGCTGGCCCAGGTGTGAGCCTTGGAGCTCCAGCCATCCAACCTTCATCTAGACCACCCTTTGCTTCGCTTCCTAGGATCTCTTAGCATTTGAGCTGGCACTTTGCATCCCCTCCTGAGCCTGCCCTAGTCTTCAGTGATGGAGCCCGAGGCCCACAGCAGAGAAAGAGAAACAAGGAGGGGGATTAGTGCCAGGGACCAGTGGCTTGGAGTCCCATGGCAGAGCTGCCAGCTGTGGACAATGAGACCCAATATTTCCCAAAAAAAGAAGTTGACCAGGGGCTTGGGTTGAGGTTGCTTCCAGAGGAGGGTGGGGGTGAGACTGGTGAATAATGACAACTGGGGTTTCCCATGGTCTGGGAGGCCAATGGGATAGGATAGGAAATAATAGATTTTCAGATGGGAAACAGGTCAGAGGTCACCAGCGGTACAGAAGGTTGCATAGCAACCCAGCAGTGGGGCTCCGAGTCCTAATGTGGAGAGGACAGAGGGTCCAGCACTGTCTCCACTCACATGGGCGATGCTGATGCCGCAGTAGATGGAGAAGGCTGTGGCCAGGTCCTCATCGAACTTGCTGAACCATGGTCCGTTGATCTTGTTCACCAGCTCGGCCACACCGATAACCTCTGGGGGCAGGAGAGGGGCTAGGACTGGCCAGTGGATGTGTCCGGCAGGGATCTGCCTTCCTAGGCTGTCCTCAAGGGGATCCATGCCTGGGAAACCTGTGCCTTGTGCTAGGGGACTCTAAAGCAGCTGGGGGAAAGGTTGCCAGCCCCTCCATTCGGCTCCGCCCCATCCTGCTCAGTCCCCACCCCAGACTGGCCCCAGACTGGCCCCGCCCCTCTGTGGGAGCCCGCACCCTTGTTCTCGTTCTTGATGGGGAAGCAGAGGATGTTGCGCGTGCGGAAACCCGTGCTGTCGTCCACGCCGCGGTAGAATAGCGGGTGTGCGTATGCGTCGGGGATGTTCAGGATCTGGCCGGTAGTCGCCACGTGGCCCGCTATGCCCTGGTTAGCCGGGATGCGTATCTCATAGCTCTGCAGGGGCAGGCATGGGTTGAGAGGAAAAAGTTAGGGACTGTTCACAGAGCAGGCCATGAGGCCTTCTGCGGAGACTCTCCCCCCACCCCCAGGACCACAGCAACACTCTCCGTGGGGCCCTGCCTCACCTCGTCTTCCACCACGCCCCCGTCGAACACCTTGGCCACCAGCTCATTTTGATCCAGCAGGAACACAGAGCAGCTGTGGGGAGACGGCCTTGGTCCACAGAGCCCTGACACCCCTCTCCAACCACCCCTGCTTCTCACAACTTGAGGCGAAGCCCAGATTTCTAAGGCTGGAGGAGTGATCTGTCCTTGGAGACTCTCCTCAGGGCTGGCTGACTCCTGGCATTACCCCAATGAATTTTTTTTTTTTTTTGAGGGCCTACTCTGTGCCACGCATTGTAATTAGGAGCCGAGGACCCATGGCCAGCAAAGCGAGCCCCACCTCTGCTGTCATTGGATGTTACAGTCTAAGTATGGTCACAGGCATGAAGTAAAGGATCATACAAAATGTGCTGGGGTCCCACAAGAAGGCAGTGGAGGGGGAAAGGAAGGAAAGGAAAGGGTGAGGAATGAAGCCCGGGGCCTCTCTCCCCCTCCCAGGGGTAAATTCACTCACATCTCAGCATTGCTGAGGTTTCTGGCCTCTGTGATGATCTCCTGGAGCAGGACAGAGACGTCATCTGAGAGAGGGAGAAGTGGGGGTGAGGGGTGGGGGGCAGTGGTGAGACTGGGCTGGAATGCCAAGGCCAAACCCTCCCACCTCTCCTCCCCCAAACTCCAGCCCCCACTCCCACCCCACAATCAGGCATGGAGGAGGACAGTGCACTCACCCAGGTGAGTGAAGAGGTTCTTTGCCACTTGAAGAAGAGCCTGGAATGGAGAAAATAGAGATCACTGGGGTTCAGGTTACAGAAAGTGACCCTCTCCAACCTGTTGCCTCCAACATCCTCAGGGGCTTTTCATTCCTCTCCTAGGGATCTCCACACATGCTGGAGACACAGAGTCTACTAGTAATTATGTCATTTGGCTACTAAGTAGAGGAGTGGGAGGAACTGCCTCAGTGAAAGTGTGTAGAAATCTACAGTCTCAGATGTGCATTCACCTCAGCTTCCAGCCACCCAGCATTGCTGTAGTACCCGAGTTGAACACTAGAGGGTGATCGCATACAGTGCCTGCAGCCAGTGGCCACTCTGAGGAATCCGTCACCTTCCTCCTTACGAGGCCTCCAGAGCACTAGGTAAACCCCACGCCATGGTCCAGATAGACATGGGCTTTTCCCTTGTGGATAAGTCACTGGGGCTGAGAGCTGGGTGGCTTTGTTCCTGAGAGAGGCGCAAGGCAGGCCACTCACCTGGCACTCACACTTGAGTTTCTGCTCCTTCTGGAATGCCAGGGTGCTTGTGAGCACCGTGCTGGTGTAGTGAAAGCAATGCTGGACCGCGTGCTTGTCCTGATCCGTGAATCTGGGGAGGGAGGCGAGGTCATCCGAGAGGGAGCTGATGACAGACGTCTCCCCCCATTTCTCCTCATTTCCATTCCTCCAGGAAGCCCGCTCAGAGATCACCAGCTAAAGCCTCACTCTCCTCGACTGGGGCTGCTCACTGCACAGGTGGCTTGGGGCAGCTTCTCCCTCAGACTAGAGGCCCCCTGGGGGAGGCTCTAATTCTCCTCAGAACGAAATGTGTTTTCCTCCTCAGACTATTGCTTCTTGAAGCCCGGCCATGTCTCCCTCTGCTGACTTTAGATTTACCCAAACTGAGGCTGGGTCAGAGCTGGGTGTTCTCCTGCTCCTCCCCGGAGGGCCCTCCAGGCTCAGGATGGGGGGTGGCATTGCCCTGTTTTGTCCAGCTCTAGTCACTGTCCAACTCGTCCAGGACTTTGGGTGCTTCTCAGTTTCAGCTAAAATCCTTATCATTCTGAGAACACCTCCAGTTCCTTCACACCTTCATGCTTTTCCTTACACTAGTCCCTCTGCCTAGAATCCCTATCCCACCATCCTCGTCCTATGCCCTGAAAATAAACTTTCAGTTTTGAAGGCAGGGACCATAACTATACCACCCATGTCCAATGCAGAGCCTGGTACAGGGGAGATGTTTGGCAAGTGTTTGCTAAAAGTCTTAACTGTGATCTACTTCTGCCCTGGCCACCAGCCCCACCACACTCCCTGCTGAAGGAATTCTGGAACCCATGTTCTCTGAGTTGCAGGCAACTTCCCTACAGTCAGGCTTTGAGCTGAACCCCATCTTGGCTCATGCAATCACTTAGCAATCACTCCCTGAAATATGTGGAACCCAGAGGTGGCCCTGTCCCTGCCCTGGGCCTCAGGTCTGTCACCAAGGCCCCATCTCATTTACCATCTAATACCACCCCTTCTCTAGGTATAGGGCCATTTCAGAACCCAGTCCCACAATCAGCAGCCAGAGGCCACAGCCCCTGCTGGACTCCCTCTCACTCTGCACGCCTCTCCCTAAAGGCCTTTCCAAGGCCATCTGGTCAGCACTCAGCTGGACACAGTAGGTGCTCTGCATGTGCTTATCAATGGCATACATTCTCCCACTACTAGGATGCCCACCCATACCAAATGACACAGATCCCATGTCCTCCTGCTGTCTTTCCCCCCCAGGTCTACCCAACTGCCTAGAGTTCCATGTTAGAAGTCCTGCTACACAGACCCATGACTCCCAGGTCTCTGCCCATTCCTGCAGACCCCATCCCTGGGCTTCTGGCACCTCTCCCCAGTCTCCACTTCCTGCAGGAGCCCCAGCCTGTTTGCTTAAGCCCCGGGGGCCAAGCATCTTGTCAGCATCTCTCTGTATCCTGCCTGTATGCCTTAGTCCAAACTATAGACCTGCTGGACCACGTGTGAAGCATTCATGCCCTGAACCTACTCCCAGGACAGACACAGCCAATCAATCATAGGACTAAGAACCAGTTCGTATAGGACATTACATCTATTTACGGTACCACTCTGAGATCCCAAATCTGACCTCAGTTCCTGAGATAGTCCTCCTAACTAAGCCTGTTTACCCGTCTCTGTGTCCAGCCTACCAATCCATTTTGTATGATTCTTCCAGCTGCTCTGTCAGTGCCCATAAAGCCCCTCCGTTTAGCCTGGCCCCGAGCCTGTATTCCCTTTAGCCGTTGTCCACTGTGTCAGTGATGCTCTGTGCGTTCCAAAGAGTCCATCATCCCAGAGCTCACTACCTCTCCATCAGGGAATTCCCAACAGAAATGCCAACCAGGGGCTGGCAAATGGGGAAGGAGGCCAATACCCTAATAGTGGATAATCCCGACTGCAAGGAGTGGGCAAAAAAAAAAGTGGGAGCTCACTTGGACCTCAACATGATTTTAAATAAGCTAAAACGGGTGATGGAGAGAAAACAATTACCTGTGCCTCAGCCGTAGCAGAAGCAAGAGCCTAGCACTCTCATAAACCTGTGGTCTCTTACACCGACAAACCATTCAGTCCACACTGCTGGAATAGTACCCCCTTCCAGCTCCGTTACCCTAGTAGAACCCTGTCCAGGCTCTCAGCTCACCTCCTGATCCACATCACCCCACCCTGACTCACAAGTCTCCTCCGAGCTTGTTGAAGGCACAGGCCAGGGCCACCACCTGGTCCGTGGCCCGACTGATGACAGGGACACAGAGCATGGTCTGCAGCTCACAGCCCAACATGCTTTGCAGCTGTTGCACATCCTCCTGCAAAGGTGAGGTGAGTCAGGGCAGCGGGGGGTGGGGGGGGAGAGTATGTTTCCTTCCCCCAGCCCACCACCATCTGCAACAGGTGGTTCTCAGGGACTCCTGCAGGTGGGAAGTGCTGTGGTATGGGGTGGACTGGGAGGAAGTCCCTGGGTCTTGTTGCCAGCATTCCTAGGCTGCCCTGTCCCAGCGACCCTGGCCCTGGAGGCTGGACATGGTCCTCTCCCTTTGCCTCCTCCCCTGGTCCAGTCAGGCCATGGCTTACAGAAGTGAGATCTTTCAGCTGGATCGACTCCTTGTCTTCCACCACCTGGCCCAGGCGCCCCATTGTCAACTGTGGAGGGAGGAGAGGCTGAGTCAGGGCCCACCCTGGCCTGAGGTCAGGCCACCTCAGACCCTAACCCTCCCCGCAAAGTCTGGAAGATTCAGGGACCTTTTCAGTCAGTCCAAATGGGGAATGGAATCAACACTGAGAAGGAGGGAGGGGGGCGGGTGTTCTGCTCCTGACCAGAATGCCCTATGGAAGATTTAGGGTCTCCCCTAACTAGGAGAGAGAAAAAGCAGACTCCAAGGTTCTCACTGATCTCCATAGATTCTAAGAGAACCAAAATCCAGAAACACCCCAACGGAGGTAAACTGGTCCCACGTGAACTGTTCTGTAGATTGCATGAGATTTCTCCTATGGATCCTGGTCAGGAAAGGTTGTGAGCTCTCATAACATTTCTAAGTAGACCCCAAGATCCAGATAATTCCATCAGATTCCAAGAGATTCTGGCAGATCCCAGTCTCTCGGTGCAAATCCCAAGTGCGCCTCGTTTGCCTTAACTGCTCCTGCGGACTCACCGGGAAGCTGATCTCTTCCTCCAGCACTTTATCTCCGATGACCTGAGGGACAGAGGGGCGGTGACCCATTAAAAGATAAGCAGGGTTTTTTCTCCAGAGACCCGGCCCCTCTCCGGGTCCCACCGTGGACCGGGCCCTCACCTTACAGGTGAGCTGGAGATTGTCCTCGGACACCAGCAGGAGGCAGCAGTGGGACGCCTGGGTCTCCTGCTGCAGCTGAAAGGCAAGAACCCAGCGAGGGGCTGACCGCGGGTCTGGGCCACCCACTCCCCACCCTCTCGCCCCTCCGAGGCTCCTCAGGTAGGTGGGAAAGAGGCGAGGGGCGGGACGTCGAAATCCCAACTGAGAGGGAGGGCTCAAGACACGTCGGTCCATGGGGGAGCAGGGGGCGGGGCGCAGGGACTCACGTATTGGAGGACTTTGAGCTGCAGGGAAGAGGCGTCCAGGTCGTAGAGTTCCCCTGCAACGGCCGGGCGCGGGTCAGAGGGCCCTTAGACGCCCCCCACCCCCCTCCCCGCCACCTGGCGGGCCAGCCCGTAGATCTCCCTTCCGACAGCTACCCCGGCCCGCCCCGGCCTCGCCCCACCTCTAAGGCCCCGCCCCCCACATAGGCCCCGCCCCTCCAGGTGGGACCCTGCCCCGCGCCAGGACCGGCCCCTGCGGGGTCCTCACCGCACAGCTGCAGGATCTTTCCGTCGTTGTGGGTGTACCCGATCCGGCCCTTCGGGTCTCCCGCCGTCCCCGCCGGGGGGTTCTGGGCAGCTTCGGGGGCCACACCGGGCCCGCGCTGCTGCAGGGCCTGCACCCTTCGCAGGGCCACCAGCGTCTGGGGCGGGCCAAGCGGTCAGCTAGCCACTTGCCCCCCCTTTACCGCGCTCGCCGCCTCAGGACTCCTCGCCTTGGCTCAAGCCATTTCCTCTGCCCATCGCCCACCACCGCCCCCACCTCCGTCCCAACAACTCATTCCTCAGCGCTCCACCCGCAGCTGGGCTCCAGTCTCCACCCCTAGCCCCAGGCTCTTCCAGGACAGGGCAAGGGCGGTATCTCTGCGTCTCTAGCACCCACAGGGAATTCTAAGTCCTTGTTAAAGTCAGCATAAAATCTCAGGAACGAGCCTCAGTATCATTATGTAGATAGTCCTTCGTAAGTACTGACAAGGTATTTGATTCGTCTTATCTCACCAGTACCCTCCGAGGTCAGTGCTTTCCTTATCCTTGTTTTCAGATGTGCAACTGATGCTCAGAGTAGTTAAGTGACTTGCTCAAGGTCACACAGCCCAAAGGTGGTGGACTGGAACCCAGGTCTGTCCAGCTCCCTGGCAAGATCATCTTACCCACTGTGATGAGGGTCTTCAGCAGGCGCCCCCCTGACCCCCCCTACCCCAGCCCTACCCCCACTCACATGTTTCTCCACGGCTTGAAGGCTCCACTCTTCACTGTCACTCAGCTGGCCACAGTGCACCTGGAGGGATGTGGGAGAAGAACTAGCTGTGACCGTCCCTAGCCTCCTCCCTCTGTCAGAGGGCCCTCCCCATGCCCGGCACACACCTGTCCCCACCAACACATAAATACTCCAGTCTGTGGGCTTCAGTGATAAGCCTGACCTCCTGACCGAGCACAGGGCTCCAGGACCATCCCCTCCTCCAGGTAACCTTCTAGGGCTAATTCACATCAAAGTGGAACGTGCCTGAGCTCTGCCTTGTCAGTCACTTCCCCATCAACGGCACAATTCGGGTGGACGGCGAGGAAAGGGGGTGACCTGGAACTCCTCTCCGTCTCCCAGCCTATGGAGCCCTTCAGGACCCAATTATGGAATCAGTGCTATTGGCCGAAGCCCCCAATCTCCACCCTTTCTGAGGTGGGGTTTGAACTGCCCCGAAGTCTGGGTAAGAGAAGAAGTCTGACATCTGTGATGCATCTGCTGGGCCTTAAAGAACTTGGGAGGATGGGTGAATGAATGAACGGATGGATGATGAAGTGCTTTGATCGAAATGTGAGTCTCACCATCCAGTAAGGCAGGCTTCCACTTGCAGATGAACCAAGGCCCAAAACGGTTAAGTGACATGCCCAAGGTCACACAGAAGAAAGCGGCAGGACTGAGACCGTACCGACCACTCTCCCGCACCTTCCATTCTCCAGACCCACTCTCATCACCACACACATTAGCCTGTCCCTCCCTCACTTCCCTGTGTCAGTTACCAGAAGTCCCCTCAGCCCATCTTGCATACCCCTTCCCACACCCTTGCTAGAGAGCTTGACACAGAAATGAGAGGGACAGAGGGAGGGATGGCAGTCTGGGGACCCACTGCAGGCCCTGCCAGCAAAGGTTTCCAACGGCGTCACCAGCTTCTGGTGGTGCCTGCTCAGAGCTGCTCATCGCCTGCAGGGCACCCCACGGTGGCTGCACTGGGGTTCCCTCCTCCATCCTCCCTTCTCACTCAGCAGCCGCCTGCCTGCCTGTGCTCTGGGTCCCCTGCCAGGAGCAGATGGAGAGGAGACCAGCAGGTTCCCAGGAAGCTTACATCTGGCTGGGGCAGGATGGAAGGGGCAGGGGGGGGGGGGAGGGAGAATGCAATCAGGAGGTGCAGAACCTCATACCTGAGGAAGAAGGAGAAGGCAGATGGGTGGATGGGAACTTAAAGACTGTGGGAGCTCGGGGGGGGGGGGGGGGGCGGCATCCAGGAGGCTTCCAGAGCTGGCACTGAGGCATGGGGAGGACAAGCAGAGCCTGAAGGGAGGGGGGGACACTGCAGGCAGGAGCGGTCCTGGCAGTGCTGGGTAGAAGGTGGTACAGGAGGTGAGGATCCGGGCAGGAGTGGGGTCCGTTTGCCCCAGGGGGAGGGCCTTGAGTGCCAGGCTCAGGAATTGGACTCTAGCTTGAGGGCCATGGCCTATGGGGTGTAGGGTGAGTTGAAGGAAGCAACGCTGGAGGCAGGAAGACCTGGACAGGATCTGGTGGGATTGAAGGGTAAGCTCTGGCGGAGGCCCCATCGATGACTCCCATGGGACAGGGAGTTGAAAGAGGCTGGGCATCGTTCATTTGCATGTGACTCATATAAACATTTCGGCATTTCACTGTTAGTAGATGGGGAGGACATCTACTTGTTTCTTCCTGGACCCATCTCTCAGGAAAAGGGAAGGTCAGGGGGGCCCCCCTAGGGCCATGGGCTGCCAAAACAGCTTGGTCCCAGTACAGAGCTGGGAGACTGAGTGAGAGCCTCAGAAGGCCAGGGGAAAGGAGGGAACTGTGGAGCCCTCCACCCCTTGGACCTCCCCCCACCCCAGCACCCCCTGGACCTCCCCCCACCCCAGCACACACTCCTGAGCTGCCTCACCCCTTCCCCACCCACATGTGTACATAGGGATACTGAGTTTGAATACCCAAGAGCCATGCACACGCTTCTGCCCCA